>NW_027555514.1:35367321-35597321 GCF_003287225.1 Phascolarctos cinereus | reverse complement strand
TCAGGGTATTTGGAGGATGTCTTATTCACTCTATTCATTCTTTAGAGAGCCACCAGCAGGTGACACTCTGGGCCTTGGTCCTATAGGACCTAAGTTGTACCTAAGGTTTGACCTAGGTTTAGGAAAGAGGATGAATTCAATTCAATAAACAATTAGTAAGCAGCTATTATATACTAGGCACTAGGGAGACAAATTGGGGAAGAAAAAAAGAAGCAAGCCAAGCTTCTGCCTTCAAGAAACTTCTGTTCCACAGGGGATTATATACATAATTTAGTAAATACAAGTATATACAAAAATACCAAATTATTTCATGGTGGGGGGAAATGCAGACTCCTGTAGGAGGTTGTGTTTCAGCTGAGCTTTGAAGGGATCTAGGGATTATCAAGGTGAGGGAAGAGTTATTGCTGGGAAGCAACAGCCAGGTGAGGACGGAGGAGCCAATCCAACCATTTTAGGCCATCAGAGGCCTTAGAGACCCTCCATCTCCACCCCAAATTTAGGCAAATTAGGCATTCAGTCAGTCTTATAGCTGGCAGGATGCACCCGAAGAGGCTCAGATCATTTTTGAATGACTCGGGTAAACTTATTGAAAAATATAGTCAGCTCAATTCACCAGAGATGTATCTAATGCTGTTTGGATAGGAAAACTGGTATATTGGTCTCCTGACCATGGAAAGACAGTGACGCGAACAGAACATTGAGCCCCTTATCTGTTTGGTGGATGCAATGCTGTACTGAGAGGCAAGAAGACCTGTGTTCAAATCCTCCCTCTGACACATACTAGCTGTGTGACCCTGGGCAAGTCATTAAATGTCTCCCAGTTTCTGTTTCTTCATCTTACAAATGAGGATAGGAAAGCATCTGCCTCACAGGGTTGTTGCGAGGCTCAAATAAGGTAATGTAATTATAAATCTTAAAGCTTAAAACAAATGCTTCCCGTTGTTATTACGATTATTTTTTGGCACTGGCTAGTATCATCGCTGAAATGCCCCGCCCCCACCCCAGCCTCACTGAATCCTTCTTGCACCCAGGCATCCCCTTCTGCCTGAAGCCTTTTCCTGATCCCCCAACTCTGCTACTACCCTCCCTTCCAAGTCACCTTGCATTTAATTATTTTGTATTTATTTATATAATTCAATCTATCTATGTATCTGTCTATCTATACATCTAGGTATCTATCTGTGTATCTATCTATCATCTATCTATCTATCTATCTATCTATCTATCTATCCTGTCTGTATCTATCTATCTATCTTTCTATCTATCTATCTATCTATCTATCTATCTATCTATCTATCTATCTATCCTGTCTGTCTGTCTGTCTCTATCCTGTCTGTCTGTCTCTATCTGTCTATCTGTCTGTCTGTCTATCCTTGTCTCCTCCATTAGAATGAGAACTCTCATCTTGAGTAGACATTATTGTGAGTCCTGGCCTCTCCTACAACTTTTTGGTATAGAGTCCAGGAGAGCCAAGTATGACTTCCCTCAAAAAGGAAGATGAGTCTTACCTTGGCTCATCATGAGCAAAGACACAGCATTAGTGCCCACTTGCGACCTTGCCTTTCTCCTGAAAGTAAAAGTAGAACAAAGGAGCCCTGGGAAGGGAGGGGGTGATGGTCCTTCTTAACTCATTGTCTCCTTTTTGTCACAAGCAATCAGGCTCCTTAAAGGGCAGAAGCTTCTATGACTGGCTGCAGAGGTAGAGAAACTCAGACCACGAATAACAGGGGATGGCTGTACAAAAAGCCAGCAGGCAGGCTGATAAATGAGGCACTTAGAAGAAAGGGGAAAGACAGACTGAGAGCCCGCTGGGACCAGGGCTCACTCCACTCACCATTGGTACTCATTCCTTCCTTCAATTGGAAATATTCCCCCTCCATACCCTAGTCTTTGCCCACTCCCCATAGGCCTCCACCAATGGCTTGGGTGACCCTTTACTTCTACTTCAGCTGGAAAAATATGTGCCTGCTACTGTCTGCCATACTTGTCCTATCTACACACTCTGTATTCCAGCCATATTGGACTATTATCTATTCCTTCACTTGAACACACCATCTCCGCTTGCCTAGAATACACACCCTCTTTATTTCTACCTTTTGGAAACCTCCTTTTCAAGGCTCAGCTCAGGCACCACTTCCTCCAGGTAGTCTTCCCTGATTCTCCAGTGGCAAGCATTCTCTCTTTCCTTAATTATTTCTAGCACCCTTTGTCTACATCTTTAAGGCAGCTAGGTAACAGAGTGAATAGAGTACTGGATGTGGAGTCAGAAACACCTGAGTTCAAATGTTGTCTCAGACACTACCTAGCTTTGTGACCCTAGACAAGTCACTTAAAAAAATCTATCAGTCTCAGTTTCTCCATCTATAAACTGGAGATAATAAGAGCACCTGCCTCCCAGTTTGTGGTGAGGATAAAATGAGATAATATTTGTAAAGCACTTTGCAAATCTTAAAGTACCAAATAAATGCTAGATGATGATGATGATGATGATGGTATCTGTTTTGTCAGCATCACCTCTACTTTGAATTATGTTTAAATATGTATATACCATATCATCCCCTCTTCCCTACAATATATAAGTTCTTTGAGGGTAAGGGTTGTGACATTTCTTTCTTTATATTCCCAGCTTTTTGAATCTAGTCTTACCAATGAATGTTCAATGAGTGGATGAATAGGATGAGAAGCTCTCTCTTACCCAACAGACTGAAGACACGAAAGTCAGAGTGAGCTGCAAAGCAATAAAGTGCTTAATTCTTGACTCTTGGTATCCAGGCACACATTCTTCAGTTCATAGTGAGCGCTCACTGGGAGTTCTTTCAGCAGAGCCATAAGCAGCATGAGCAGAAGGCAGAAGGCTTTCTTCTAGGATGCCAAAATTGAAGGAAGGTTCTAGACACACATTCTTATCTTCCATATTTCTCCTCCAGGATACCATCAGCTTGTCATTCCCACGTGCTGTTCTCTCTAAACTCAGCCTCTGCAGCTGTATGTTTTTGTTGTTGTTGTTCATTTATTAAGTTGTGTCTGACTCTTTGTGACTCCATGGGCCATGGACCTCAGGCCCTTCCATCCTCCATTATATCCCAAAGTCTGTCCACACTCATGTTTGTTGCTTCCATGACATTGTCTATCCATCTCACCCTCTTCCATCCCTTCCTCCTTTTGCTTTCGATCTTTCCCTGTGTTAGGGGATTTTCCAATGAGTTCTGTCTGCTCATTTTGTAGTCAAAGTATTTAAGCTTGAGCTTTAGTATTTAACTTCCCAATGAGGAATCTGAGTTAATTTACTTAAGTACCTTGCTGTCCAAGGGACTCTCAAAAGTCTTCTTCAGTACCAATCCCTTATACCCTTCTCTGCCTACCCTTGGCAGCCCTACTGCATCAATGGATTTGACCTAAGGACATTTACAATTCTGTCTTTCAGTACTCAAAGCTAATATGTTGAACAGTTTCTAAACTTTTCTTGAACTCTTAAAGGAATGGTGACCATGATAGAAAGGGCCTTATTTCTAATATTCTAAAGATCTGATTTTAAACTAGGCTAACTCTGCCCCTAGTTACTGTAATTCTGGTCTTTCCCTTTACCCGTACTTAGATTAATTCTTTAAGTGTCCCTGCATCTCCTGCTTTTGAGATACTTTCTGGGCTTTTGTGAATGACAAAATAGCAAATATTTCCCATTCAATCAAGTCAAAAAGCTAAGTAAAGTCAAGATCCTGATTTTATTTTATTTATTTTTCACCTAAGTCACATATCAGTCCTGGTCTTATTTTTTTTTTTTTGGCCAATGCCATATTTTATTACATCCCCTCATATTGCCTATGATTTGAAAATGTCAGGCCCATTGGTTTCTCCTAGCAAAGTGTTACTACCAAGAAAGGTGATACAAAGTAGAGATACATTTGCCCTTTTGCAAAGGGAGACGCTTTCAAATATTTCTAGAAAAAACTTGAGAAGGCTTGGTGAGCAATCAGACCCCACTCTCGATTGCTCTGAAAGAGGAAATTAATTTTTCTTTAAGTCTTATATTAACACAGTGCTCATCACATTGTCTCTTAAGGCTTTTTCCCCTGACCTTTGTGATCTCATCACTCACACAAAGCCAAACAGGAGCAATTATAGCCAGACCTTGGTGGCAGAATTGGTTGAGCTATGTTGACAGAAGATTTTTCTGTTATATGGGTTGTTGAGTGTCCTCCATTAAAGCATCAAAGGTCTGAATTGGCATGAAGATGGGGTGAAGGGGACAGAACAAGACCAGCTTTCCATTACAAGCTTTCCTTTTCTAGTCTACTTTCCTCTTTGCTTCATTCAATGATTGTGCTCAGTAAAGGAGAAAATCTTGTTTCCAGGAGGGGAGAGTTGAATAGGATTCCATGCTGAGCTTTTCCAGTGTGGCCTACTAGGGAACTCCTGTCTGTGCAAGGCTTATAAGACTCCAGATATGCTAAATGTTTGTGACAGTTGTTTTTGAGCATCATATATGATGATGTTGTTACCTGGATTTTGTCTAGAAAGACATATAGACATATAGAAAGATATTTTGTCTAGAAAGACATATAGAAAGAAGAGGCATTGCCATCTTGATTCTGACATGTATACTGTCCTAAAAAGAAGACTGAGATCATCATATATTGTGCAATCTCCCCTCAATTTCTGCATTGTTCTCCATGCCACAAAAACACTCAAGTAAGGGAATAAATGCCACTCGAACCTCACGAGCTTATAGAATTATAGAGTTAGAGATGGAAGGGACTTAAGAGGGCATCAAATCCATCCTGCTTATGTTGCAGATGAAGATAAGGAGCCATAGGGAAGTTAAGTGGCTTGCCAAGGTCATATAGCTCATTAGTATCCAATTTGGGATTTGAACTTAGGTCTTCTTGATGCCAAGTTAAGCTGGGATTTGAACTTAGGTCAAGTTCTATCTTGGCGTCTAACTAGGTGCCAGGTTAAGTTCTCTATCCACTACTCCACAATGCCTCTCAAGTGTCAGTATATGAGACTGGGCACAGGTGTGTACAAAAGCCCTACCCCTTGGCACATGATTGTCTCTTATTTTCTAAAATGGTGGGTGAATCTCACTCTTTAAAGATGAACTGGGTAGGAGTTCAGGTAACAGAGAAGGAGTAGGGCTAGTGAAAAGGTTGTCAGAGGACCTGGGTTTCAGCCTTGGCTTTCAATAATAGCAAGCATTTATTAAATACCAAGAATGACTAACGCACTATCTTAGGTGCTGGGGATAAAATTATAAGAGCAGAACAGATCTTTGCATTCAAGGAATTTGTTTTCTATCAAGAAGATATGATGTGCATAAAAGTAAACATAAATTACATACAGAGTAACTTCAAGAAGGAAAAAGCACTAATAGTCGGGGTAAGTCAGGGAAATTCTGGCTTCCAATGGAAGGTGCTACCTGAGCTGTGTTTTGAAAAAAACAGTTGGAAGTTCTAGGAGTTGAAAGTGAAGACAGAATGATTATTAGATGTGGGGAAACACCTGCACAAAGGCATGAAAAGAGATGGAATATGGAATGGTGTACTGGTAAATATTTAACAACCAGCTCTCTGAAAAAAAGTATATATGACATACTTGTAACATTAATCTGCATTATTATAATTTCCCCCATCACTTTCTTAAGCCTACACAATCAACAGAACAATAAATCAACTTGTGATGTCTGCCAATTTCCAAAGTATAAATATTCACACTGAAAATTTAACAATAGGCTCCACTGAGTTGGTTCAAGCTTGCTCCAGGACACCCTGGTATATGGGCCAGTTGGAATGGAAAGTGAAATGAAAGGGATTAATATGAAATAATTTGGAAACATGAATGGGAGATTGATTTAGAAGGGCTTTAAATATGAGGCTGAGAGTTTTATATTTTCTCCTAGAGAGTCATCGAAGATGTTTGAGTAGGGGAGTGACTTGTTTAGATTCATGCTTTAGGAATATTGATTTGACCCTTGTGTGGAGGAAGATGGAGGGAAACAAATTAGGAGGTTCTTGTAGTCATTCAGGGGATGAGGATTGGAATGAGGCTAAAGGCTGTGTGAATGGAGAAGACAGGACAATTGAAAAATAACACGGAGGTAAAGCTGACAAATTTTGGCAACTGGCTAAATACAGAGGTGAAAAGAATAGGATGAGTCAAGGATGGTTCTAAGGTTGTAAACCTTGATGATGATGCCCACAAGTGAAATAGGGAAGTTTGGTGGAGAGATTGGTTTGGAAGGGGTGGGAGTGGAGCATATAATGAATTCATTTGGGTCACATTGATTTTGAAATGTTTCTGGAACGTTTAGGAGACCATGTCCGAAAGGTGATTGATCCTGCAGGGCTCGGACAACATCTTGCACCTAACCTCTGTGAAATGCATTGTCTTCATCTGTGTTACTAATTGTATTTGAACTCCATGCTTCATAAGAGTGCAAGAAAGAAAGTGCTTGGTAGACCCTCAGAGCACTATATAAATGAGAGTTATTATTATTATAGTATCCAAGTCTCCTAATCGGTTAAATGAAGACCAGTAGAACGAAAGGTTGTTTCTATTCTCACAATGAGTCCTAGTGAATAAACCAGATTTGTGCTGTGGATGAATTGGACTCTTTTTTTACTTTTCACTTTTCCTGCAGGGTACCACAAGCCTAGACTTAACATCTGAAATTAGAAACTATTTTTAGCCCTCAACCCTTTCAACTAATTAGCCCACACTGCTAACGAGTGTTTGTCATCCGTGCCAATGGTGATCCTTTGGGTTTGAGGGGAAAAAAAATTTATGAAAACTTATTGACCAGAGGAAAAACATCCTTACCAGCCAAAATGTCTGGCCTAATTTGCATAATCAGCATTATCAATTTGCATAAATTTTGCGTCAGGCTGTATTCTGGGTGACTTTAGCCCAGAATAAAATTTTCTAATTTTAAAGTTGTCATTCGTTGTTTTTTTCCCCCCCCTCACTCTTTATACCCCTTCCAGGGGCATGTGATGGTCTTACCTTCATCCATCTGTTAGGGAGCCTTATAAGGACATTATTCTCAGCTGCTTTATTAACATACTTGACCTTTCATACCCTGCTTTCCTTCCTCAGTTTTTCCCAGCCCCTCAGTCTCTCTCTTTGACTTTATTTCCTTATTTTTTTCTAATGGTCTTCTTCCTAAAATCTGTCCTCCAATTACTTGTTGAGTTATTACCTGATGAGTAAACCCCTTCCTGATATACCCATGCTTGTCTGATCCCCTATCCTTTCACCCTCAAGGGTCTCTGCTCCCTTTTCAGGGCCTTTTCTAGGACTTCCTCTGCCCAAAATCCTCCTTACCGGCTTCTTCTTCTATTTGCCCTCTTTAGGACTGAGTTTGTAGATAACCCTAAAAGGAAACAGAGGTTTTGTTTTTTTCACCCTTATAAGAGCTGAGATTCTGTGGTTACCATTTTTTTTTCCAAGCCAATTAGGGCATATTGTGCCTTGAACACACACACACATATATAATATATACATTTTTATATATGTGTATATGTGTATGTATGTGTCTATTTATCCTGTCTGTCTCTCTATTTATCTATGTAATCTGTGTCTGTCTGCCTGTCTATGTCCATCTGTCTGCTGTCTGTGTCTGTCTATCTAGTCTCTCTCTTTCTCTCTCTCTCTCTATCTGTCCATCTGTCCCTTCATCCATCTATCTATCCATCTGTCCATTCATCTATCTATCTATCTATCTATCTATCTATCTATCTGTCTATCTATCTATCTATCTATCTATCTATCTATCTATCCCTCTGGTATAGCAGACAGAAAACTAGCCTCAAAGCCAGGAAGACCTGGTTCAAGCCAAGCCTTTGACACTGGCCGTGTGATGCTGGCCATGTCACATCCTCTCAGCACTCTAGGTAGCTCTCAGAGATTACAGAGTTACTGAGAAGGTGCAGACATGTATTAGCAGAGTGAGCTTTCTCACCCAGGAGTTCCCAATTCCCATGAAATCACAGGTCTGGTAACTATCACTAACCATGCACACAAAGACATTTTTTTTTTGGACCTCTGATCTCATTCATGTAGCTGTAGTGAGTTTCCAGAGAAGTATGTTGTCTCCTAATGTTGATTGACACCTGGTCTGAATCTCATAGCCTTATAGAGTAGCTTGGGGAAACTGAGAGGTTAAGAAGCGCTTTGTCCAGAGTCACATAAGCCAGAATGTTCCAGTGATATGTTTTCAGAATGTTTGAGTAGGATGTTTTGTGCATTGTACTTCATATTCCTTTTAATTTTTTTGGAAAAGACTTTGAACTAGACCAAGAAAAGCATCAGTGTTTTCTGCTCTGTCCCATTAGACTGGGCATGCCTTAACCAAATGCATATTTATAACATAAAAGGTAAATCATAATGTTGAAGATTGGAATGTCAAGAGTCATAGGTCAGTTCTTTATAGGTCATATAGGTCACTGTTCAACCTTGGCCTTTCCCTATTCCTCGAATTTCATTCTCATGTTATTAAAGCATAGTAGGCTGTATGTACAGTTCAAGACAGATAAGCAAGAAGTAGAAGAAATCTAAATAAGGTTCCTTTAGATGATCAAAGGGTTGGTGTCAGGATCCCATGATCTCTGAATTTCACAGTCCCATAACAATGGGCATAGCCATACCCATGCGAATAGGAAAGACTTCAGAAAGTATTGTGAAGGACATTGCTGTCTGATCTAATGACACAGTCATCATTGTCCTTACCTTTAGGGTTCTCTGTGTCTTCTCTTACAATGCTGATTGAGACTTCCTTCATTGTTATGGAAAGATTTCACTTAGCTCTGTCATTCCCCTCCTCATCCTACTTCACCCATTAACCTCTTTCCCCTCAACACAATCAACTCTACAATGACAATAGAAATACTAATACCAGCCCAGAGTCCTAGAATTATTCTCACCCTTTACCTCTTCCTTTCCCTCTCTCCCTCTCCCCTTCCCTCTCCTCATCTACCTTTCTCTTTCTCCACATCCTCCTCTCCCTCTCCTTCCTCCTCTCCCCCTCTCTCCTCTCCTCCCTCTTCCCCTCTCTTCCTTCCCCACTCTCCTTCCGCCTTCCCCTATAATAAGCTGTCCATTGATGGCCTGAGAGCAAAAGAAAGGATGACTTTCTTGTTAAGACAATTTGACAACAATTGCTGCCTTCCTGTTTTCAGAGCTCAATTGCCCTGCCTCCCTGATCGCTGTAATAGATGAAGTACTTTACACATAAGGTTAGACTAAAAATGGTGGCACTTTTTGGTCTGAAAAGATAAAGTCTGACCCAGGTGATGATTGAAGTCTATAACATCATGAAAGGAAAAGGCAGAATCTGCTCGTCAAATTCTGATTACAGCACTACACAGCTTTCCTTTAAACCAGGTGGCATTCTAAGACAAATAGAAGAAAATGCTAATTCGCCTAGTAGGTAGAAAACATATGATACTCTTGACTCTGGAAATCTGTCCAAGTTGAACACATAGATAGGTTCAAGAGTAGATAAATTCATGTATGATACCTCGGGGGTGCATCCCTTACCTATAAAAATGATGTTGAGGAGGGCAAACAGCATAAAATATCCTTTGGTTCCACTGTTGAAGATCGAGTACAAGCCCACGTAGATGGCTGGTCTATTTCAACATGGCATTTCTGATGTTTTCCAGAGGCGGGCTGGAGCTTTGAAAATAAAACCTTCATCTTTAGAATGCAAACATCAATCTACCACGTTCACCTTTTGAAGGCCCTGTCTAGTGTAGACACTTAGTGATCTATTGAAGCTTGGCACCTTATGAAGAGCTTTAAAACATCATTAGGCTGAATCTAATTTTTTTAGAAAAGCAAACCATAGTGTGTTAGAATTAGAAGGAGCCTTAGTGCTGGAGACCAGCCCTCACATTTTAAAGATAAGGGAAGTGAGGGCTGAAGAGGTGAAATAACGCCCAAGGTCATACATTGAGACAAGTCTGTGGATTTCCAGTAGAGTGTTTTAATTATATAACACACTGTCTCTCAAGGCCCTCCAATGTGGCTTGCTTCACCCATCTTTTTAACACTATTCTTTTTGTTGTCCTGGGTGGTCCCTTCTATTACTTCCTTTATCATAAATCCAGGAGAACAAAGGGGTCTGCTTCTAGTAATTATTCCAGGTGTCCCTGGACCCCCTTCCCTCCAACTCTCTTACCCAGAAACCCCAGTCAATATGAAAACTGGAAAGAACAGAAGTAATCATCCATACCTCTTCAAATCATTTCACACCCTTGGCTTAGTTTGCAGCCAACTTGCAGACTTATTTCCTTTGGGGCCCAAGTATGAGGGCCAGTCCTCATTTTCATGGCTGGTTTTAAGTGGCTAGGACTAATTTTGAGCTGCTAACTTAGACAAGGGAGCTGGTCACCTGGGCAAATGCTTGAGGTTGTTGTTTTGTTTTGTTTTCATGTTTCTACCAAGCGGAAGTACAGGCCAAGTTCCCCTCAAGTTGTACTGAGGTTTGTGAACCTTTTGGCATCCCTGGGCTAGAACTGTACCAGGTAATCAGTATTTCATGATCCTCAGCTAGGTGTGAAATTTTAATCAAAGGAATTTTATTTTTGCAAAACTGTCACTCACCACCAGACTTGTCACAGAGCATTAATCCTCATATTCATTGAGGTTCAAGATGAATCAGATAATATCGAGGAGAATGTCAGATTCAATACTTTTTCTAGGAAGGTAAAAATATTGGGGGAGCTCTGATCCTTTTTTTTTAAAGGAAAAAGCACAAGAAAAATTCTGAGAGTGTAACCCTCTCTTCAAGACTTGGCGATTATGGTCCATTCCGATTGCAAGACAGAGCAAAAGGAACACCAGTCTGGGCCCCGTGAATATAGACAAGAAATTATAGGATTAAGAGCTGGAAGGGACATTAGGGACATCTAGTCCAATCCCTTCATTTTACATGGGAGTAAATTACAGCCCAATGAGACTGAATGACACTGCCAAAGGTCACCCAGGGAATAAGCTTCCAAGTTGTGCCGCTGGCATTCTGGCCTCCTTGTAAACCTCAGTGGAATGCCAGCCCCTGCCTCTGGGGCCTGGGACTCCATTTAGTTAGCTTACATCTTATCTGACTGAGAACCATCGACCATCTCCAAGCCATGCCCTGTCCTTCCAACTCTTACTCCCCTATAGATGTTGCTTTTCCCTATTAGAATGTAAGCTCCTTGGGAGAGGGACTGTCTTGCCTACTTGGATTTGTATTTCTTGTACTTAGCAGAGTGTTTGATAAACACTAAGCACTTAATAAATACATTTTCCTCCCTCCCTCCCTCCCTCTCCCTCCCCCCTCCCTCCTCCCTCCTCCCTCCTCCCTTCCTTCCCTTCCTCCCTTCCTTCCTTCCTCCCTTCCTCCTTCCTCCCTTCCTTCCTTCCTTCCTTCCTTCCTTCCTTCCTTCCTTCCTTCCTTCCTTCCTTCCTTCCTTCCTTCCTTCCTTCCTTCCTTCCTTCCTTCCTTCCTTCCCTCCTTCCTTCCTTCCTTCCCTCCTTCCCTCCCTCCCTCCCTCATTCATTCCTTTCTTTATTCTAGCAGAGGAGTGAAGATTCTAACTCCAAAATCTTCAGACAAGGAGACACACACACACACACACACACACATACACACCCACACACCTACACTCACATACACATACACATTTGACAGGTGTCTTGCAAATATAAAAGGGCTTTTAATGGAAAAGGAAGTTGGTGGGGTGGGAAAGGTGGCACAGGAAGAAACGTCTTACATTTATCTACCAAGCTAGATGCCACAGAGTAGGGATTCTTAACCTTTTCTATGCCATGGTCCCCCCTTGCTATGAAACCCTTCTCAGAATAATGTTTTTTAAATAATTGAAGGAAATGATAAATTCTAGTGAGAGGTTAGTGAAATTAAAGATGCCATTTTCTTCTCATCCAAGTTCACACATCTTCCAAAATCTACCTATGGATTTTGGGGGTTCACAGATACCAGGTTAAGAACCCCTGCCATAGACACTAGGAACAGTGTAGAAAGAGTAGTAGCAGACATGCCTAGAAATTCATAGGAGAAAAGGAGCCAGCTGAGCCATACACCAATGCCTAAAGTGTGCTGATATGATTGCTGAGTAACTATTCGTGATTTTAACAGACCTTGGGAAGCAGGAGAGATACTTCAGAAGTGCTGGATTGAATATGTTGCCCCAATTTAAAAAAAAAAGGTTAGAGAGCAGAACTTATAAACTTGCAAGCCAATAAGCTTGACTTTGATTCCTGCTAAAATTCAAAAATATGTTATTAAGGTTCCAGTTAGAGCTCTTTCAGCTATTTCTATTAGAATGTACTACTTTCTAAGAAGAGGAAATTATGGTTTAAGAGCTGGAAGGGACGTTAGGGACATCTTTATTTGGTTCTCACTCTAAGTATGCGGGACAGTGTATTGGCTATTAATGGAGGGGGTGGCTGGGGGATGTGAGGAAGAAGAGGAGTATAGAATAAAAGGGCCATGACTGTCAACACTCAGTTGTTACTCATCTGGTTAGATAATCTGTGGATCATCCTGGTCTCTGGTCAAGAAAAATAAGAAGCCAAAGTTAGACTTGTTAATTTTGCCACTTTTGGGTGGATTCAGTGTAAGCTTCATGGGAAAAGAGAAAGAAACTGGTGAATAAAGTCAAGTTTGGGATGGTAGTAACTGATATTGTTCTATCTCTAACTCCCTCCACCCCCACCAGCCTGGGCCATTCATGGAGTTGACTATCATAGCCATATTTTAAGAACAAGCAGAACCTTCTCCCTCTCCTTCTCTTTTAAATCTCTTGAGGACACTTGGGTTTGAATCCTTTGCCTCTGGCACTTATTTACTATGTCACCTGGACACAAGTATTAAGTAGGAATTTTTTTTTCCCCTGTGGCAAAGGGCAAGAACTATGTTGTCAAGTTAGTGTACTGAGGAAGAACTCAGCTAGGGTGTAATCTCTAGCTTCCTATTTTAACCAAAATAAAAAAATGTCCAGAGAAATAATCCACATAGTATATTTTCCAATCCATCTTTTCCTCTTTTGTCTTTCAAAGCAGATTTCTTCCTCCTCTCTGTGTCAACCCTGGCTAGATGCTTCAGGTTGGAAGGACAGAGTCGGTATTCCTGGTGCATCTAACTGGGATGTCTGGAGGAGGCTATCTTTAAGCGAGAGGAAGCTAGAGAAGGCAGCTCTGGAGTTCCCCACTGTCACATCTTTTCTCTGTCTTCTCCACCCAAACTCTTTCTCTGGGATTCTTTCCCAAGCAACACTTCAGCTAGAAATATGAATCTTCCTTTCCCATCCCCCTGCCCCCCAGCACATATGCTACTCATCGAATCTAAGAATAAAAAAGAATGCGATTTCGAGAAAGCTTTTAAAGATTTCAATTTTCTAGGAAAAATAAAATATAAGGTCAGGGATGTAACAGTAAGCGTCATGCTGATTGTTTGCTATTTGACACTTGGCTGTCCTTAATGGTTAAGCAGCATTCTTCCTATTCTGTGAGTAGAAGTAAACAGGGGCCCCACACATGTTACATGTTTAAATCAGTGATGTTAAGATGCTCCATTTAGAGAAATTTGCTGACTGCACTGAACTTGCAGATTCTAAAGCAGCTTCATGTTGGGTGAAGGAAAGACAATTCTATCCATTTCAGACAGAACAGGTCTTGTTCCTTGTTTATTAACTGATGGCCTGGATAGGAGACGGGGTTGGAGGTGACAAGAAGAGTGGTGGGGAAGAGTAGCACTGAGGTACAAACTCAAGATGGTCCATGGTTATCCTATGTACTTAGATGCTTATGCTAAGGAAAGACCTTTCTCTTTGGACAACCTGATTTTCAAAGTCATTTTCATCTTTCCATTCCGAAATTGGGTGCAACCATTATCTAAGACTCACTGCTACAAGGGGTAAAAAAGCTATCCTTAGGGTCAAAGTCTTTGTTATTCAAGTCTGTCTATATAATGTAAAGGCCAGCAAGGCAATGGAGTAGATAACTGCTACCCAAAGATCAGCCTAGCTGAACTTACTCATCAGATAGGGAGAGGGGTCAATGTTTTGGCCATTGCAATTCTTGAAGGGCGTCTGTTGAATTATAGAGGGTTTGTGATCTGTGTCAGTGGAGGGCATGCCCCCACTAATGGAGAAAGTAGCTATGCCAAAGAAATTACAGATCTTTGAGATACTACTGTATTCACTGAAATAGTTTATATAAACTAGACAGTTGTGTGGCATTTGGTGGAGCTATTTCAATCAACATTACCCCACACATGTGTATTGCTGAACAGACCCGTAAGTGATCCATATGCTGGGTTCTTAACCTTTTTTGGGAATCACAAACCCTTTGGCAGTCTGATGCAGCCAATGAATCCCCTTCTCAGAATATTTTTTTCACATTGAAGGAAATGCTAAATTTCACTTAGCAGTTACTGAAAATAAGATGGCAATTTTTTCCCCATCCATATTCACGGACTCCCTGAAATCTATGAATCCCCAGTATAGAACCCCTGATCTAGAGACTAGGGCTGTAGGCTTAATTCTTACTTTTAGATTATGGTCTGGTATGTAGTATTTGGTACTGGGGACTTAGACCTTGAAGATTCAGCATTGGGACTGGTAAAAACGACAACAATAACAATAACTAACATTTATATAGTGGTTACTATGTGCCAGGCGCTATTGCCTGTGCCCTGGAGATTTCATTCAATGTGTAATACACAGACTGAGGTTGCTCAGAACACTCAATGCCCCAAGATATAATCTTTATGGAACTCACAGAGATCACACCAGGTATGGGGCGTCTGTGTGCATTAATATATCTTCAGATTTTTTTGTACATATATGATAATTTCATTATGCGATATGTTCTGTAGCATACATACAAATTATGGATGTTTGCATTAGAGATGTAATTATTCTATTCATTTATTTTTCTTGATGAATTGTAAATGATTCTAATAACACTATTCGATTCATTTATTATTTGAGATGATTAGAAGTGAGGAGCTGCTAAGAAGCTATTCCAGACTTAAAATTAGGATGGTATTTGGTCTGTCCTCCCAGAAGGAGAAGTATCTGCAGATTCTTTCTTTCCATTGCTCAGATACCCACCCACCTTTTTGTTCACACATCCTTCACCCCGTGCCCATATGCTGTTAAGTCCCTCACTGTTTCATGAATCATATTCCCTTCTTCCTTTCCTGTTCTTGTACTCTCAAAATTTCAGAGTTTCAGGGAATCATCTAGCCCAATGTTTTCATTTGATAGATGAGGAAACTGAGGCTCAGAGAGATGGCATTTATATGAAACCACTGCATTGACTAATTTCCATCATTTTTTGAGGGGTAGAACCATTTTGTGCTAACAGTTTGAACTGGGCCCTAAGACAGTACAAATCACCATGTTGACTGTTTGGTTTCTTATCTATTTAACCATATTAGAAAATTCATATTTGGCTTTATCCTCCCCCACACTTCTCACTTTGATATATCCACCCAGCCTTCTCCTAGCTCAGACGTGCATCTCACAGCTCACAATAGTGGGAGACATGCTCCTCACGGCTTACATATTCTCTCCTTAAACCTTCCCCTCCTTTCCCCCAACACCATCCCCCCAGTACAACCTGTTCAGTTCCTATTTATGCATAACAGTACATATTAGGTGGATAAACTGTGTCTGGAGGTACCCAGTTTGCTGTTTATTCCCACACATACACACGCAGATCTATGCATCAAACGTGAGGAGAACATTCACTTTTGGTATATTTCCTTTGAAGACCTTCGAAAAATGTAACCCAGAAGGTGAATTCACATAAGTTTCCCTTTAGGCTATCTCCATTTCTATGCTTTTCCTGGTCCTCCTGCTTTTCCTTTGTAAAACGGTTAAGAGAGCAGGGGATTGATTATTCCATAACCAAATGGAGCTGCAGGTTTGAAACATCTCTATTTGGGGAGTTTTCAAACTCCTAATGGAAGTTTAGGAGGCAAAGCTGACACCTTGCTTTGTGTTAGGCTCCCCCTTCCCTCAAATAAGTCATACAGAACCAAGGAGCACTGAGTAAGAAAAAAAACTCAAGAAGTGTGATTCCATTTTCTTAAATAATCAGGCAAAGCTAAACCAGCCTTGTGGTTAAGACCTCAATATGCTTATCTAATCACACTTGGTACTAGTCCACTGTCTCTTCAGGTTGGTACAGTGGTAGCACAGTAAATGAAACAGGCAGCCCTTCTTGGAGACAAAGAACGGGTACACACATATGTGTGCGTATGTACATGGATGGATGGAATTTTATATATAGATGCAAGGCATCACTGCACAGTGGTTAGAAGGCTAAGTTCAGAGTTAGGGAGAACTGGGTTAAAATCTTAACCACCCTGCGCTTATGTGACTTTGAGCAAAGCACTTGGTCCCAGGCAACTATTTAAGACTGTAAACTGGAACGCAGGCATTAATCTCTATGGGCAAAGTTTCTTCATAAGTAGTTGCCTATATCAATGAAATCACAGGTTCAGTAATAAATTAAAAAAAAATATCGATGGATTATATAAATATGTTGGAGAGGCCATCTCCTATATACATTTATGCATAGATAAAAATGTACAAAAACAATATATTTATTTATAATTTTATACATACATATATATATATATATATATATCCATTTCCCTTTTTTCTCATATATACACATGTGTAATTTTGTATGTATGTAATATCTATTTAGGGTGCACTGAAGCCAGGTCATATTGATTTAAGAGTACTGGTTGTTAAATTTTCAGTGGGGAAATTCTACAAATCAGGGCTTGATTTATTTTTTTATCAATTATCTAGACTTAGAAAAGTGATGGAGAAAATGTTAAATAATGAAAATTAAATTTAAAAGTGTTTTGTGCGTACTTCCCCCCATTCCCCCAGAGAGCTGATTTTTAAACATTTACCAACACATTACTGCACACACATATGTGTATATGAAAATATATTTCCATATATATAACATAATGATATAACATGACACATTTACATAATACATGGTTGGTTTTTTTTTTGCTTTTTCTTGTTGAGTAGACAACAGAGTGTTTCCAAAGCTTTTTTATGAGGATGAAAGATGCCATGAAGCACATGGAGCAAAAAGATCTTGCCCCACATCAGTTTGGTGTCATTCAGTGTGGCTTTCGTGGAGAGAGTGCTGGACTTTGAGTCAGGAAGCCCTATGTTGAAATTATACACTAATCACTTGCCAACTATGTGACACTGAACAAGGCATTTAGGACATCTGAGCCTCAGTTTCCTTCTCTGTAAAATAGGGGTAATAGTAATGTTTGCATCACAGGTTTGTTGTGAGGCTCAAGTGAACGAATGTACATAATATATTTTACAAGCCTTACACGTTACATCGATAGGAGCGGTGCGAATGTTCTATTTCTCGCCTTTCCTAGTTCTTAATAGCCTTTTATGTAATTATTTGAGCAAAGTCTCGTAGAAGACAAACAAAAGCAGTGAGCAAATCCTGTATTTGTCCAATGAAAACATCCATTTTTCTCAAAGGATAGAAGCTCCATAGTTTGGAGTAAGGACTCTGAGAGCAATTGTGAATTATTGGACTTTCCAGATTCAAGGGGATGTGGAGAATAATTAGCAAACCACAAAAATATCAAGGACTCTCCATCAGGCAAATGTACTTTACTGCACAATGATGAAGAGACTAGAGCAGTGCAGTGGAGTGTAATCTAACAGTATAATGAATACTTTTCTGTGGTTCTCTCCACGTTAACATTGGAGGGATCGCACAGCCTTACGGCCTCGAACCAGGCAGGAAATGTGCTCTCTGTTGTTGTGGCCCTGATTGGAACTCCCCCCTCACCTCCCCACCTTCCCCAGCCACAGTTTTGTGCTTTATCCCAATGTATCTGTTCATACAGCTGTTCATTCCCTCATACATTTTTGTTTAATCCAATGAACAGAGAGGGCATCACCATCCATCGATTGAGCTGTGTCAGCCAATGCCAACTAATATTGTTGGTAGCATCCCACAATGAGCATGGGAGAGACTGATAGAATCATAACCGGGGCAAGACGACTGGGCTGAATCTTATGTACAAGACTGCCGGGGATTTTTTTTTTTTGGTGTGGGAGGGAAACCTATAATCTTATATACATACATACATACATACATATAGCTAGATAGATAGATAGATATAGATATAGATATATATCTATGTATGTATGTATGTATATATATACATACACACACACACACACACACACACACACACACACACACACATATATATATATATATGTATATATATATATATATAAAATTCCAACTGGGGAAACTATCTTTTCTATGATGATCAAAAACTATGCTGCAATTTATAGCCAGAAAGTTGTCTGGGGGCACTTAGAGGTTAAGTGACCTACTCAGAGTGACCCAGCCAGTGTATGTGGGAAGTCTGACTTGACTAGGGCTATTTCTGATGTCAAAGCTGGCTTTCTCTCCAGAACAGCACCCTAGAGACAAGACGAAATGAAAATCAGTCTTTTCTCTCAATGAACTCACATTCTACCTGGGGCCTCAACACATAAATAGGTAATGGACTGTGTGGTGGTCAGAGGAGGGAGACAGCACTAGGGGCATCAGAAAAGGCTTCCCACTGGAACTGGTACATGATGCTAAGGGACAAAAGTGATGAAGTAGGGCACTCCAGGCATGGGAAAAGGTCAGTGCAAAGGGAATCAGGAAACAGAATGTCAGGGAATGGGAATAAGAAGTTGGGAGGTTTGGCAGGAATGGAGAATCCATAGATTTAGAGGTGGAAGGAACCTCAGACAAAGAGACTAAGGCTGAGAAAGTTAAGTGACCCACCCAAGATCACACAGATAGTTAGCAATGAAGGCAGGATTTGAATCTGGGTCTTCTGACTTCAAAGCTAGTTCATTTCACTTTGTTTCATCCTTTTGCTTTTCCAGTGGCGGCAGGCCACAGATTTCCCCTTACCTACCAAGAAAAGTGTGTGATGTGCAATTTAACCGGTCAGCCACAGGGTAAGTAAATGTTTCATTGAACTCAGTGGCCTGACAGCTGGTTCCATCTGTAGATGTATTTGGGAAAGAAAGGAAAATAAAAACATCCAAAGGTGTCTTCCCTGACTCGTAACAAAGAGTTTCATTCCTTGGGATGCTTAGATAAAAGGCCTGGCTTTGAAGAAACTAAAACCCACAAACAAAAGCAGCAGACATGAGGATGCAAGATATAAATGAATGAATAAATAGACAGATAGACAGAGCAGACAGATGATAGAGACAGACAGAGACAGAGACAGACAGACAGACACAGAGACAGATGAAGAGAGAGACAGACAGACTGACTGACTGACGTGCAGATACACAGACAGAGACAGACAGACAGGCATAGGTAGAGACAGACAGAGAGATATAGACAGAGACAGATAGACAGACAGATAATTAGATAGACTGATAGATAAATTCATCCAAATTCTAATGCATGTAAAAAGTGCAGGGCCAAATACTTCCTGCGCTTTGCAGGGAGGTTATCTTAGACCCATTCCCTCTCAATTAAGCATTCCTCCCTCATCCCAGGAACAGCATCCCTACTGATGTCAATGGGAGTTCTACATTCAAAACCATTGAAGCAACAGCAATTAGGATGAGTGCTGGGTAAAAAGAGCTATTTGGGGTGGGTTCAGAGCAGAGAAATTCTGCCCTTAGCAACTGGAACCAGGAGTGTGGGGAGGGAACCAGGTGAGTTCAATCTACCTGAGTTGCAAGCTCATGGTCAATCCCTCCAGACAAGAAAAGCATTGGAAAGACTTGAGTTCTTGTTAACCCTAGAGAGGGCCAGGAGGTGAGATGGGCTGACCCCCTACTCTGCCTAGTCATTACGGACGACAGGTGGGATTATTCATTTATGAAAACTGTTGAGAAAATAAAGTATTGATCATACATGTGAGACTTTTGCAAGAGTCAATTAAATTAGTACTGTACCTTTCCTCCTAGTAAAATCAGAGTGCCATTACTGTATGGAAGTATAATGTTCCATAATGTTTTTATTGTGAGACAGGGGATATGTCTTACTGCACTCAAAAGTACAGTTTACACATGACTATAAAGTTAGTTGTAATCCATAAACAGGCGATATACATCTTGGATATCTCTTCTAAGATCAGTTTAAAGGAAAATTCTTTATTCTCTTAGCAACATCATAAGAAATAGGATTGCCTCCAACCCCTCCGAAAAAAAATCCTAATCTTGGCTAATTATTCCACATTGAAAGGCAGCAGAACATTCTATTATCCTAATATTTAAAGGAGGATAAAAGCTTTGCCAGGCATTTGTGATATATGATTATTGATATTTCAATCTTCTTCCAAAATATTGAGTTTACATTTGTCATTTTTCGATGCCTCACAGTGAGGGGCTGGGCTGCGTGAACAGAACGAGAAACTAGTTCTCACTGAATTCCTGACAATACAATAGAAAACAGTTCAATCTGCAGGCAGGTTATATGTTTCCTGGGTTCTCTTAGGGTGGCTGGTGGTTTGGAACTTGGTACAAGCAGGCACAGTGCGCAAGCATTTTCACTTAAGGCTATTTGGAAATGTGTCATTTAAAATGTGGAATCCTGGCACAAGATTTTCACGCTGAAATTTGTTCAAAGCGATCAAAAATGTGTCTTATTTGTGAAAATGCATCTTATTAATCCATTGTGATATAAAATAACAGCTGCTAATATGATTTTAAAGTTTGTAATGAAGTGCTTTGAAATGTCTGTACCTTGGATCACGATAGCGCAGCCAGCAAGCAAAATTTCATGAAGCCTTAGTGTATGCTTAAAGGTCTCCTGCAGTAAAATGGGAGTTTGGGGATTTGTGTCTTTTTCTGACTTTCCTACTTACAGAAAGGGGATTGAGAACTAGAGTTTGTATTGAGGATTTCCTTTCCTTTCAAGTTTCAGTTTTTGAATTTAAGTGTCTTTAATTCAGAAGCACTAGGCAGATGTCATACTCAGTGACTGTTTATTGTTGGCTTAGAAACAAATATTTGACTACTAAAATGGCAAAGGTTGGGAGAATCTGTACAGTGAAATGGTGCAAGAATTCTATATCCTGCAAGTGAATTCCAGAGCATAATTTCCTGCCCCTATGACTTTGTAAAAAATATTTTAAAACCCAAATAACAGACATTTATAGAGGGCTTTAAAGTTAACCAAGCATGTTCAATGCATTATTTTATTTGACCATCAGAACCTTGCATGGAAGGTAATCGAGGTATTATTATCCCCATTCTACAGATAAGAAAAGTAAGGTTTAGAAAGATTAAGCAACTTGTCTATGATCAGACTGGTAAGTAAGTGTCAGAGGTGGGATCTAAACCTAATGCTTCCTTCAAATTCAACACTTTAGCAAAGTGCAAAGTGGCTCTTAACCATTTGTGTGTGTGTCGTGGCCCCTTTTGGCATCCTAGTGAAGCCTGGGGGCCCCTTTAAAGAATAAAGGCTTTAAATGCATAAAACAAAATATAGAAGATTGTCAAGGAAATGAATTCTGTTGAAATAGTCATCAAAATATAATTCTTATATGAGAAGCTCATAGACCCCAGGTTTAGAAGGCCTGCTCTAGCACTATTCTACTCAGCCTTTTTCAATGACTCATTAATCCTATTGAGGTTCCAGATTCCAGCGACTAATCATTCTAGTTCAGTAAAGGGAAAATTGTTGGAATTATTATTATTATTATTTTTTTAATCTGGCATTTCCTAAGTAGTGCTGTGGATAGAGTGTTGGGCCTGGAGTTAGGAAGACTCATTTTCCTGAGTTGAAATCTGAGCTCAGGCACTTACTAGCTATGTGACCCTGCACAAGTCACTTAACCCTGTTTGCCTCAGTTTCCTCATCTGTAAAATGAGCTGGAGAAGGAAATGAGAAACCGCTTCAGTATCTCTGCCAAGGAAAACCCAAATGGGGTCACAAAAAGTCAGACACGACTGAAAACAACTGAACAAAAACAATGATTTCCTATTTTAAACTAGGAGAAAGAGACATCTATCTAATAGGGTTGTAATGCAAAAGGTCACTGAGGATCTGAGCTGTCCTGTGTACACTCTAGCAAAGATCTAAAAGGGCATCAGATGGAACAGTGATTGATCAAGAAAGCAAAAATGTATGGCACTAAACTTCTCTGTCTTGACTAGGATGGTCCAAGAAGAGGCCAGAAGCCTGGAGGCCCCACAAGAGGCATCACAGGGGAGGGAAACGTAGTGGGAGCTCTAATCAATGGTCTGAGGCCCATGGGCTCTCTCTCTCTGAGCAGAGACATGCCAGGGGGCCAGAACCTTACAGGAACTGAAATCTGTGGCTTCTCTGAGAAGGAGCATCCCAGGGGCAGGCCTGAAGCCAGCTGGATTTCACAGGGCCTGTACCATGCGGGCTTTCTGAGTAGAATCACTCCCAGGAAGGCAGAAAGCCAGAATAAGATCTGGTCATCAGGACCCGAAGCAAGCGGAATCTCAGCCCTGGCCTGCTGGAGCTATAGTGGGGAAAAGAGCCAGCTCCCATAGGTCCCCAACCCCAAGGAACACTCAGAGCCACAGCAGGAGATAAGGTCAATTCAGTGATGGGTGCATGTGCCAGGGGACCTTGTAGGAAGTCTGAGAACAGTGCATTCTCCGACATCTAATTGGGGCCTGTCAGGACCACAACAGGGAATGGAACCAATTCCTAGTTGGGGGTTGTACAAGGAAAAGGAGACAAAGAAGGGCCAATGCCCACATGGGGCCATCAGGACAAAAGGGAGAAGCCAGGGATTGTGGCAGAGGGTGAGTTCTGGTCCAAGCCACCCAGTGTGGACTGCGGAAGCAGCAGCAGCACCCAGACCACCAAGAGCCTGCCTACCCCATCCAAGAATGGGACAGAGAGCACAGCCTTGCCGTAGCACAAAGTCTCAATCCCTAGACCTAGGCTAGAGATATGCAGAAACCTAAAAAAAAAAATCAATCAATCAACAAGTATTGAGCACCTATTGTGTGCCAGGCACTGTACTAGGCACTAGTCATACAAGCACAGAGTGAAACGATCCCTACATAGGCACCTATATCGTACAGTGGATAGAGCACAGGACTTGGAGTAAGAAAGATCTGAATTCAAATCCTGCCTCACACGCTTGCTAGCTGTGAGACAAGACATCTCTTAACTTCAGTCTGTCTCAGTTTCCCCATCTTTAAAATAGGGATATAATAATAGCACCACCTTGCAGTATTGTTGTAAGGAACAATTGAGTTAACGTGTAAAGTGCTTTGTAAGCCTCGAAGCCCTTTAGAAATGCTGTTTTAGTATTCTTATTTATCATTATTATTATTATAAAGGGTTGATATTCTCATGGGAAGATCTGAGTAGATAGAGCATAAGCATAAAGTGATTAAATACAGATGTATATAAAATAGTTACATTCAAGGTAGTTGAGAGGGAGAGTACAGACATTTTAGTAGAAGTAAAATCAGGAAAGGCAAAAGATGGAGCCTAAAATTTTTATATTAAAAGAGGAAAGAGACTCTATGAGGTGAAAGTAAGGTGAAATCATGTGAATTGGTCTATGCAAAGGTACAGAGGAAGAACTACTTATAATAAATAATTATAATGAAGTTACAATGAAGAGATGCTCTGGGGAAATAGAATGCGAAGAGGTAAACCCAGAAGGAAGAACTCCAAAACAAATACAAGTAGACCCTTCGAGAAAGGAATGGCTGGGCCCAGGAACTCCAAGAGTCTACGGTATAAATGAAGTAAGGGATTCAAAACAAAACAAAATAAATTATAATGAAAATGAACATTCTTAATGAGAAAAATTGGGAGAATAATCGACTTAGAATAGAAGGTGTTCTTATCATATCTAAGTAGTGAATTCCTGAAAAGTAAAATGGAGCAATCAGAACTCAATGATTTCATGACACAACCAGAAATCTTTTTAGAAGAGCATGGAAGGTATCTATTACACATCTTCATTGAAAACCTCAGAAGTGTGTATAGTCTTTGAAACACAAACACAGACAAGAGAAACTTACAAAGGTAAATACATTTGAGCAATGTATTGGAAGGGGCCAAATGATGATCAAGAATTAGTATTCTAACACTGGGATAAGAGATTTTGGAGTCCCTTCAGAATGCCTCTGTCTTTGGGGGCCATAGAGGAACAATGGAGAGGAAAATGAGAAAGAATGAGGAGGAACTTAGTATTCCTAATAATTGGGTTACTCAAGAAGAATAGTCTATATACTAAGACTAAGGAATTAGGAGAGTAGATGTCTTATGAGCCTTACCCTTATCTGAATCAAAGGAAAATTGAACACATACACATGTGCGCACATATGTAATACACAAATATATTCACATACGTGTGCGTATGTGTGTATTCACCACGTGTATAGGTGCAGAGCACTTTAATTTTAGATTATGATTACTGATTATGCTTTCTCTTTCGCCATCTTCTTTGGAAAGAATGAGATTGGGGAGGGGCAAAGAGAGGAAAAAGCATAAAGATGATGTGTTATAGGGAAATGCTTAATTAACAAGCATAATCATGAATGTGAATGGGATTAACCCATCCATAACATAGAAACACAGTAAAATGAATTAGTATATTCTAACAAGACATCGTTTGTAAAAAACACACTTGAAACATAAAGATTCACACAGAATTAAAAATGAAGGTGGAAGTAGAGTTTATTATACCTCTGGTGAATTAGAGAAGCTAAACATGTTTCAAAGAAGTAGTCAGGGAAACTACATTATGCATAAACAGACCCTAGATAATTAAATAACATCAGTAGCTAATATATGTGTACCAAGTGGCATCACATTCAAGTATTTAATGGAAAATTTAATTGATTTAAACAGAGAAATAGATAGTAAAACTATAATAGTTGGTATCTCAATGTGTCCTTTTCCAAATTAGACAAATTTAACCAGAAGAAAATCAAGAAAAAAGTAAAGGAGCTGAATAGAACTTCAGAAAAATTGAGTGTGATAGTTCTCTACTGGTTGCTGAAAGGGTATTGAAAGAAGTATACATATTGTTCAGCTATGCAAGGCATCATTACAAAAATGGACCAAGTGCTAGGCCATAAAAATGCAGCAATGCAGAAATAAGAAACATACCCTCACTGACAATGCAATAAAATATAATCAATAAAGGCATTGCAAGAAAGGATTGAAATTTAAATGTAGAGTATATTATCCTAAAAATAAGGGGATCCAGAAAAAAAATCATAGAAGTAATAGATTATTTTATTAAAAATAAGATGATATACCAAAAGTTTTAGTATGAAGTCAAATTAGTCCTTAGACAGGGTAATATTTTTATGACTAAAATCTTTATTTAACAAAAGAGAAGGTACAAATCAATGAACGGGCATGCAACTACAAATAACCCCCCCAAAAAAAAATCAAGGGAAAATATTTTAAGCTCTAGCTAAATACAAAAAAATAGAAAAACTCTGAAACTCAAGAGATAAAGAAATTTTTTTTAAAAAAAATGAATTGACAAATAAACCTAGTAGCTGTGTTTTGAAGAAAAAACAACTAATAAAGTTGACAAACCATTAGGTAATGTTTCAAAAAGAGAGGAAAAACAAATCAGAAAAATAAAAATAAAAACTGAGAATTCATAACAGATGAACAGAAATTATTAGAAACTATCTTGACCTATCATATGCCAACAAAGCTGATATCTTAAATGAAATGTGGTATTAACAAAATTGTAAATTACTCAGATTAACAGAACAAGAGATAAAGAATTTTAACAATCCAGTCTCACAAAATGAAATTTAAGAAAAATCCAAAGAATCTTCCAAAGAAATAAACCCAGCAATAGATGAATTTATAAGTGAATTCTATCAAACATTCAAAAACCAGTTAATTCTAATATTAAACAAATTATTAGCAAAAACAGGGAAAGAAGGTACCCTACCAACCTCCTTCTATGAGACAAATAAGGTCCTGATAAAGGAAGAGATAGAGCAGAGAAACAAAACTATGGATAAATATCTCTAATGAATATCAATGCAAAATTATTGAATAAAATCCTAGCAAAGGGATTATGACAATATATTAAAAAGATCATAAACTGTGATTTGGATGGATTTATACCAAGAATACAGAGTTGATTCAATATTAGAAAAAATTACACAAATAATCATATGAACATTTTTAGCAAAATACAGCACCAACCACCAGAAAATGGAATTTTCCAAGTATAATAAATAGTACCTAGAACTAAGAATTAATATTGACTGTAATGGAAAAGCACATTAGGACTTTCCAATTAGAACAGGGGTAAAGCAAGGATGCTCATGTCATCACTGTTATTTCATACAGATCTGAATAAATACTGTCTATGGTGATAAGATAAGAAAAAGCAATTGAGGGAATAAGTTAGACAGAGGAAACAAAATTATCATGTTTTCTGGATGAATGATGGTGGAAAACCCTAGTGATTTAATTAAATTTAGTTAAAACAACAACTTCAGCAAAGCAGTAATACAAGTAAATACCCCAAACTTACCAGTCTTACTGTATGTTAACAATAAAATTCATCAAGAAGAGATTTTTAAAAAGTAATTCCATCCCAAATAACTAGAAGAGATTCAAAATATTTGGGAGCTCACCTTGGGACACAGGAATAATATCAACACAACTACAAAACAGTTTTTATAAAAATAAAAGCAAGTCAATGGAGAGATATTCATTGCTCATTGTTGGACAATGCCAATATGGTAAAAATTAAAATACTACATATATTAATTTACAGATTCAGTGCTTTGTTGATAAAACTAACAAAGTTACTTTACAAAACTAGAAAAATAATAAAAAATCATCTGGAGGAAAACAACATCATAATCTCATAGATAATAATGAAAAAGTGGGAAGGAAAGATAGTTGTACCAGATCTCAGACAATATTACAAAAGAGTAATCATCAAAACTATTTGTTAACAGAAAAGCTGATGAGTGCAACAGATTGGTAGTGAAACCCCAAAACACCTGAACAGAGTAAAGTATTGTTTCATAAACTCAAAGACATCAGCTACTAGGGTGAAATCTCACTGTCTGACAAAGCACATGGAACAAATGGGAAGTGAGGGGGGGAGGGGAAAAATATTTATTAAGCATCTACTATATGCCAGACACTATGCTATAAAGAACATTGTATATGAAACCATTAATCTAAAACTGCTATGCACTTTATAACTATTATCATATTCAATCCTAGATTACATTTTAATTACTGGAAAGGATTGTGGCAGCAATCAGGTTTAGACCAAGTCCTCTTGCCACATACTACAATAAACTCCAAATGGATAAAGGGTCTAGATAGAAAAGGTCACATTAGAAACAAAGTAGAGAAGGGAAGAAGATAATCCTTCATATCGTGTATAGAAGAGTCTTTGACCAAGCAAGGGATAGTGATGATCAAAAAACATAACACAGACAATTTTGATTACATAAAATTGACAAGTTTTTGTAGAAACAAACTCAAAGTAGGTAGATTAGAATAAGAAGGGAGACAGTGAACTAGAAAAGAAATCTTTATATTCAATTTCTTGGATAAGGAAGTAATATATGATATGTATAAAGAATTAATATGAGTCATTCCTCAGTAGACAAATGCTCAAAGACTATGAACAAGCAGTTCTCAAAGAAGACGTGAAAGCTATCAACAATCACTTGGGGAAAAATGCTCCTCATCACTAAGAGAAATGCAATGAAAATGACTCTGAGGTTTCACGTTGCATCTATCACGTTGGCAAATATGGCAAAAAGAAAAAAAATGCAATGATTGATGGGAGTCTGGGAGGCAAGGAACACTAATGCACGGTGGTAGACCTGGAAATTGGTCCAACTATTTTGGAAAATAATTTAAAACTAATCCCCCAAAGTCAGCAAACTATCCATACCTTTTGACCTAGTCTTAGTATCAGCAGACACGGAAAGATCAAGATCAAATACAGACGGAAAGGATACGTACAAAAATATTCATAGTGGCCACTTTAGTTGTAGAAAACTTGAAATAAGGTGGGTATTTATCAACTGGGAGATAGATTATGATATATGGGTATAGTAGAATATGATTGTATTGTGTGAAATGATGAAGGGGGTAGATTCAAAGAAACTTGGAAAGACTTGTGTGAGTTTGTAGAATGAAGTCAGCCAAATCAGGATAATAATTTATACAACTACAACACCATAAAGTGAAGCAACTTTGAAAAACTCAGAAACTTTGATAAATGTGAACACCAATCACAGCTTCAGAAGACTCACAATAAAGCTCATTTCCTACCTCTTGGCACAGAAACACTGGACTGTGGATGCAGAATGAGACAACATTTTTTTCTAGATATAACCAATGTATAAATCTGTTTGCTTGGCTTTACTTATTTGTTACAAGATTGAACTTTTATTATTTGTAGGGATAGTGGTAGGAATTAGCGTGTGTCGGCAGGCAGTAGTAATTGAGATGCAAAAGAGAAAAGAAAGAAAAATGTTTATGAAATATTCCACAATACACAAAAAGGATCAGATGAAAGTTCAGAAGGGGACACCAACCACCAGGTCAGTGTCGGTCCCACTGTTTTAGATTTGATATATATTTTTAAAAAAGAACAATTTCCTATATCCTAGAGATTCAGGACTTAATATACAATCATCCTTTTCTGTTCTGTGTGTCACATTTGTGCTAATTATAAAGTTCATAATAAAAAAGAAAATTTAGGGAAAAAAATTAGAGATCAAAATACATCAATGACAGTGCAAAGTATGCAGCCCAAGTACATTAAATAGGTTTCTTCTTGAGCCAGTCAATTGGTCCTTTTTTACCTACAGCCTGAGAAACATGTGTGGTCATTCAAGGCATCTCCACCTTAACAAATATGTTTGTGTGTAAGCACTTGGAAGACAAGGATTGTAAGTACCGTGTTTAATTTGTTTTGTCTCCATTTTATCATGGAACCACACAAAGAGAGCCAATTCTATTAAAAGCAACAAGCATCTAATAAGAACTTACCAAGTGTAAGGCACTTCGATAAATTCTAGGTGTAGTCAACCCCTCTACCCCATTCATTCCCTGTGTTTTGCTGGAGAAATCAGAAAGAAGGCCTTCCAGTAGGAGATGGCATCTCAACTGAGCTTTAAGAGAAGCTAAGTATTAAAGAAATGAGGAGCTTTGTCTAAGTGCATCCCAGAAATGGGGCCTCAGAGGCCATTAATTGCCTTGCTTCACAGGAGGGGAAATTTGGGATCTAGAAAAGTAAAGTGACTTGTCTAAAGTCATGCTGCGAGTAAGTTGTCAAAGTTACATCTTGAGCCTGAATCCTTTGACTCCACAAATCCAGCATTGTTAGAATGAGTATGCAAAACAAGATTCACCACGGTATTCCAGAGACTTTCTGACAATCCCTATCCCTATCTCATCCTCTGCCCCCAGCCCCCGGAAGGTGACTAAAACACTTTCTCAGGGCCACTGGATGCTAAATAAAAGGCCTGTCCTTGTTGTCAGGAATTTTATCTTTACTAACTAGCGTGCTCAGCATTCTTGTGGGTTACTTCCTTCCATTTATATCCTATTAAAGATAAGGTTTCAGCAGAAGAGATGTATTTGCTGTCAGCCCAAACGTATGAACTTGTGGGAATGATCATAGTCAGTGGGGGACGTTATTTTTGTTTTATGAAATCAGAGTTTATGAAAGCCTCCGTCTATGTCCCCTGCATAAAATGTCAACAACCAAAGGTCACACTACCCAGATGGCTGCTTCTATAATCTGGCCATGGAGCAGTCCTTGCTCAAACAGAAGCTGGATTGGTGCAGAGAACAATCTGGAAATTCTTTTGTCTTTGAGACTTGTCAAGGTCATTTTGACCTTTACCTAAGAGGCCTCTTTTGTAAATTTTACTCCTTCTTGGGAACAATTACCTGCCTAAAATTACCCCTAAAAGGGGTCAAAAGTCTTTTGCGTAGCATCAGAGGTATTGTTTTATGTGGACTGGGCACACTCTCCTATTACATTAGAACTTGGCTAATGACCTGAAGGCTTATGTCAGCTGTTAACCATAAAGAAAACTTGGTAAAATATCATGAAACAGGAGCGTGGGGTGGGTCAGAAGGGACACACCACTTGGATAGGGTCAATGGGAAACAACATTGTCATGTTCACTACTTTCCAGGTGTTAATAACCATGTTAATAAAAGCCTGGGTGGGAGGCGAGTGTTTCCAAGGACTATGGTTCCCCAGCCCCCCACCCTAGCCCCTCAATAGTCTTGGGTGTTGTCTGTCCCAAAGTCATGCAGAGAGGGAAATTGATTAACAAGCAGCCAAGCGGGAGGTAGGAGACAGATGCAGAAAAAAAACATGTTGGCAAACAAAGGAGATGAAAAAGAAACTGCGAGCATTTATGCCCTGCCACCCACACTCTTTGGCTCCAAATCTTTTTTTCTTGCTGTTGTGAGGACCCAGGCTTATGGGGGCATGCTGAAATCAAACGATATAATAATATCAACCATTATCTATATAGCACTTTAAGATTTATTAAGACCTCTTTTGATCCTCACAACAAATCTTGTGGGGTAAATTCTATTATTAGACCCATTTGACAGATTAAGAAAATAAGACTCAGATTCAATACAGCTAGTAAGAGTCTAGGGAAGGGGTTTTTAAGCTGGGGTTCATAAACTAGGTTTAAAATTTTTTTTTTGATTTTCCTTTCAATATAATCGATTTCCTTTGTACATCTATAGATTTGTTTTGTGCATTTAAGATCATTATTAAGAATTCCATAGGCTTCACCAGACTGACAAGAGAGTCCATGGTACAAAAAAAAGTTAAGAACTCCTGGTCTAGAGAAAGATTCAGACCCAGGCTTTTTTCATCCCCAAGTTCAGTGTGCTACTTACTATATCCAAGTAGGAAACTGATATAATTATCTGGATAATTTTGGCCTTTAAGCTTCCTTTCGTTGAATTATACTAGTGATGGAATCAGAAACTGTGGGGTTTGGGGGGATGGTGGTGGTGATGGGAGATATATTATGTTATAACCTCATTTCTTCATTTCGCTGTGTCTACGAGTTGTATTACTTGTGAGGAATGTTTCCAAGCATACTGTGTTTGGGGAGACAAAATGTATGTGTGTGTGTTTCAAGCAGATCTATGTGGCGCACACAAAACAGATGGAGAGAGCAAAATAATGGTTTGTGTGGGTGGCCTCATATTCATAGCAGTTCACTGAGCCCCACATTTTCCCATCCCTACTAACATGCCTGTGGCCAAAGCGTTAGCATAGCTACCTGCCTAATAGCATCTTATGATTCCTCTATTCCTCCATCTCTGTCATCTCAGCGTCAGCCCCATCAAGCTAAAGCCATCTTGACGTCAAAACACAGATCCTAGTGTCCATTTAGCCAAGAAGGTAAATTCATCAAGAAGAAGGAGCTTCCTTATACTGTTTAGTTCCCATTAGATTAACACAGAAGACCCAGAAACACATATATATGTGTATATATATATATTATATACACACACACAAATATATATATGTATACACACACACATATATATGTATATATGTATATATATATATATGTATGTATGTATGTCTCACAACTTTTGTGATCTCTAAATCATTTTACTTCCATGTAACTCAGTTTCTTCATCCGAAAAAGGAGAGGGTTGGACCTCATAATCTCTAAAGTCCTTTTCAGCTCTAATATTCTATGACTATATATATGTGTGTATATTTGTATATGTATAGTTAAATATATATATATATATATATATATATATATAATAATATATATGTGTATATATATTTCAACCTGGTCAACCTAAATTATAATTTACATTTATATAATGCTCTAGGGTTATGAAGTACGTTACATTTATATGGTGCTAATATATCGATTACAAAGTGCCTTCCTCACATCAACCCAATGAGAGAGATACTATAAGATTATTACCCCTATTACACAGATGTGGATACTAAGGCTTGACAAAATTAAATGACATGCCCCTAGTCACACAGTTAATAAGTATGGGAGCTGAAATTCGGACCCAAGTACTTGGACACCAGGCATCTCATTCCCACTTGTACTCAATGGTTTTTTCAAATTGGTAGAACCTCACGGATCATGCACTCTGATGCTAAAGTCTTCAAGAGCTCAGTCATTCTAACAAGCAGTGCCTGCCATTTCGGAAAAATGCCAGAATTTTAATGGCCTTGGGGTCTCACCAAATTTATTTCCCCATATCATTCCTCCTGCCTCCCTTTTAAGTCACTGTTGGTCAACACATAATGAATAATTCGCTTTTTTAACAGAGGGGAATCCTGAGCTCTTTTGGTAATATGGATTATCACTGGACAGTTTCTCTTCATTTCTTGAATGCTCAGGAAAGAAGGAAGATGGCACTAGGCAGCTGCCTGGAACACAAAAGGAAAAAAAAAGATCCGAAAAGTTAGTATTTGCTACTAAATTTAAGACCCCCAGGTTTCCAAGTGTAGACAAAATCTCAGAAGATGAATGCTTCCATGTCTTAATTAAATGGACTTCTTGTCAATCCCACGTGTGGCAGCACTCATTTCTTTAGGTTTTATATCCACTCAGAAATCTGTGGGTTCTAAATTTAGTACACTGCTTTGTTCTTTCTTCTCTTAGTTTTACATTTATGTGTAGAAAGTTCTACTACATTATTGTCATCTAGGAACAAGCAATGGCATTGTTGGAAGGGGCTTTGTTTACTCTGGGCTGGTAGAGCTGGATATAGATATGAGATTACATATAGATATGTATATATAGATATATGTATATGTAGATATTCCTCTAATGTTTTCCTATAAGATTTCCTCAGATCAAATATTCCCACTTGATTTCCCTTCTCTGCTCACTCTTTCTCTGTTTCCTCTTCCCTTTGCTTTGCATCAGTAGCAATTTGGAATCAGAACCCCTGGGTTCAAATCAGCTTTGCTACTCATTACCTTTTTGACCTTTGTTGTTGTTGTTCAGTTGTATCCAATTCTTCATGACTCTCCTTGGGGTTTTCTTGGCAAAGATACTGGATTGTTTTGTTATTTCCTTCCCCAACTCATTTTACAGATGAGGAAACTGAGGTAAACAGGGTTAAGTGACTTGCTCAGGGTCACACGGCTAGTAAGTGTCTGAGGCCAAATTTGAACTTGGGTCCTCCTGACTCCAAGGCTGGCATTTCAACCACTGCACCCACCTAGCTGCCCCTTTTTTGACACTGGGAAATAGCAATTATGATAATCAATTCCAGAGTTCAGATTGTAGATAAAACCTCATGCTAAATTGACCTAACTTTAGGATTTGATGATAAACACAAACTGATTTCAGTGACCTATCATTCATAAAAGAAAAATTAAAAAAGTATACATCCTCTCCACTTTCTCACCATTCTACATCCCCCATGCAGCAACTTGGCTCAAGTAACTGAATCTGATGTGAGCGTAACTGAATCTCAGGCAACTTGCTCAGCTAAGGTGTATGACAAGGTCCCCGGATGTTAGGGGATTGTGAGGTTTTATACTTACAAAGACAAATGGAGCTGTCCGGTCTAGGATAAGCAACTAATCTTAAGTAGGTAAAATCATCCTAAGAAGGGTAGAGGTGGTAGAATTCTTTTTGCAGCAGGGGCTAAATATATGGATATTCATCAGTTTCCTCGAATTGTTTGTATTTGCATGTCCTCCCCCCTTCCCTGAAGAAGTCTAATATAAGCAGATTATATTATTGGGTTTCAATTTTTTTATAAAATGAGGGAAGTGGAAGAATTTGGGGTTTCTTAACTTTTTTTGAATCACAGACCCCTTTGACAATCTGATGAAGCCTATATCCATAGGTATATGCATAAGATAAAATATATAAGAAGGGGGGGAGTGAACAAGCACTTATTAAGCACCTACTGTTTGCCAGGCCCTGTAGTAAGCACTTGCAAATATCTCAATTGATCCTCACAGCAATCCCAGGAGGTGGGTGCTGTTATGATCCTCATTTTACAGTTGAGGAAATCGAGGCAGGTAGAGGTTAAATGATTTGCCCAAGGTCAAACACCTACTGTCTGAGGATGGATTTAAAATTCAGATCTTACCGCCTTCAGACCCAGGGCTCTACCCTCTGTACCACTTAGCTGCCTAGGATTACAAAGGAAACCACTGATATTGAATATAGTCATCAAAATATTTTTGTTTTAAAAGAATAAGCTCATAGAAGTCCAGATTAAGAAACCCCTTTGACTAGATGATCTCCAAGGTTCCTTCCAATTCTCCTATTCTATGATCTTATGATGAAGAAAACCCCTTCCTCCTCCTCCTCCAATTTAATGTGTTCTAGTGTGTATATTTAGGAGTGAGTGTGAAGGGTTTGATAGGTATATTTCGGGGGAGTTGGTGGTGCACGTACGTGTGTGTGAGTGAATGGACCTATATCCCTGTGTCTGTATATTTAGGCTTGCATTTGAAAAACTGTCCTCTTCCTTTAATAAGCATCCGGGAGACAGAGACTATGTCTTTAGCAAGACACCTAGGATAGGATTCTGAGCAATGGGATTCCAGTAAAGAGTAAAATTTCAGATGCAAGAGCCTAGCTAAAACATGGACCATTTGGTGCCATGTAAAAATCGGCAGGACTACGTACTGTCATACCATGGTTGCTATTTTGGGAAAGGCTGCTGCTGTCACAGAAGAATATGGATGACTCCTTTTTGTTTTCTTCCTTCTCTTTAAAGAGTCTTGAAATCATACAATACAGAATAACAAAGTGGAAGGGAGAGAGAGGGAGGGAGGGGGAGAGAGAGAGAGAGAGAGAGAGAGAGAGAGAGAGAGAGAGAGAGAGAGAGAGAGAGAGAGAGAGAGAGAGAACAAAAAACGCTGTTGTAAAAATAAGAATTCAAGAATCCAAAGCAGATGTTATGCTGGAAGCTAGTACGTGCTATAATACCACCTGTGCCCACTTAATTCCATCCAAAATAATTTCCTCTGCAGTTACCATGAAGAAAGACAGAGATTCAGTGACTTCAGAGTCTTTTGGAGGAAGAAAGTGAGTCATGCCGGGAGCTCCAATATGGAGCTTATTTTGGAAAAGAGTGAATAATTTACTGCCAATTGAGTGGTCCTTGGTCAGACATGCCTTCCCTAGGCTGCCTTTTTTTTTTTTGTGGAGGGGGAAGGGGTGAATGGAGGGCTGGTTAGCTGGGACACAATGATTTATGTCCGTCATTGCGTGTCTGCTACTACTGGCCTGTCATGGAAAATTCTACATGTGTCAGTGATTTCCATTGAGTGGGACCTTGGAGGCAGAAGGACCTGGATTTGAATCTCTCCTTTGGTATTTACTAGCTTTGATACCCTGCACAAGTCACTTAACTTTTCTGAGATTCAGTTTCCTTATCTGTGAAATGGGGATAATAGCAGCACCCACCTCACAAGATTGTTGGAGGCCCAAATGAGGTAATGAATGTAAAATGCTTTATCGCTGTGAGCTATTAGTATTAGCTGTGGTGAATGTGATGTAGGTTAGAATACAAGGGAAGGTAAAATCAAATGTTTGTCTTTTCTCCTTCTGTTGTTTTTTCAAGTGTTTCTCTCTTAGGTGGTGTTTGATTACTTGGCACCACACTAATTCTTTGTACTTAGGAGGGAGTTTTTTAGTCCATAGCTAACTCCTCTCCCTTTTTTAGTTTTGGTTGTAGTGATTTGTTTAAGTTATCAGGCTCTACCACCCCCATATTCCAGGTCAAGTAGGAGACCAGTTTCCCATTTGCTGTCTGTATGACCTTGAGTAAGTCATTTATTCTCTACAGGCCTCAGTTTCCTCATCTGTCAAATGAGGGCTTTGGACTTGGTCACCTCTAACATCTCTTCCAGCTCTAAATCTATGATCTTTTGATCCTAAATGGAGGTCTCTGGGCAGGCCTATGAGAGTTAGAGGTCTTCTGTCTTTGAGCCCACTTCAAGATGGAGTGAATTACTGAATGAGTAATTTGAACTTCATCTTCAAAAACAAATTGCCTGTGAAAGGATACATTTCCTCCTGCTTGCCATCGTTTTTCTTCTTGAAAAGTTGCTGGTTCCCATTAATGGGTGTAAATCATAAAACCTAACTGCTCCTGAATAGAGACAATTTTTGGAGTTGATGTGGGTGACCCAGTAATTCACACAGTTTGTGACAGTGGAAATTGAATATGAAGTGTCAGCTGGGTGAAAACACATCCCGTCTGAAGGCTGGAATGGAGAGTAAGTGCTGTCCATGGCTCAAGTGATTTGTGGATGTCTTTGATGGGTCTTTTGGCTTGGCTGTGTTCATCCCTCTTCCGAGAGGAAGGATCATCTTTTACATTGCCTCTGTTGAAGTTCCCCTTCTTGAGTCCTTGAAGGAGACAGTAAGCTTGTGCTTTCACTCCTAATGGATTCTCCACATCTGGTATCTCCTAGACCTCCCTGGATGGTGTTTACCTCTGCTGAAGAAGGTGAAGAAGCTGTTTTAATATGTCCTTCTTCAGCATAGCTGAAAACCTACAATGCATCCTGACCTACTTTATGGAAAATCAGGACCTGCTAAGGTTTCTAGGAGGTAGATCCCCAAAGCATGGCCACTTACAGCTTCTTGCAGTGCCTTTGTTAATATTAAAGTGAAATTTGATCAATGCATCAATGGGAAAGGAAACAAAGGTGTAGACAATTGTACAAATAAAGGAGCGATATAAAATAAAAAGACATATGATTTGGGTTTGAGATTCCCCCATCTACTGCATCCTCCCATGCTAAGGGGAGCCAACCTAATTCTCTTAGCTTTTTACCTTCCCCATTATATATCTCAACCTTTCTGGTTCACTCTATTGAAATTTTTAAAAAATCCTATGAATGATTTTAAGTAGATAATTTTTTGCTTTTTTCATTCTACTTCCCTTCTACCTCTAAGATATTTGAAATGTCAGTTGGTAAATTTAGCTTTTAAATAATTTATTTTTATTTCCTTAAACATCTTAAATTATAATTCCCATTCTAACTCACAAATACTTGGGTTTTTTTTCTCCCCTTGGATTGCTAGTCCAATTCTTTTTTGTAGATCTGTTGTCATTCTATAAAAAAAAAAAAAGAAGTCCTTTTAAGTACTTTTCCTTCTCTCATTTTCAAATGTTTATTTTCCTTCATGATGTTAAAAAAATAAAACTATTAAGGTCATCTCACACTCACTTCTGAGAATCCATGAGCTATCACAGCCAGAGCCATAACTTGGGTGGGATGGCTGGAGCTTCGTCCCACAGGGTCCAAATTTAGAGGGCACTCACAGCTCCTTTAGGCACATAGAAGCTACAGAGCTTAGCACCTAGTTATTGAGAATAATCAGTTAAAATAGGAAGATACCAGATGGCACACCAGATGAGGTCCTTCTCCACCCCCATCCCTGACCCTGCCTTCCTGAGTCCCTAGGTCTCTATCTCTACTACCAACTAAACTTCTTTTTAAATGTTGTGAAAGTTGCCCTAGGCGAGAAAAAGGTTGTTATTTATGGTTCTGATCACAGCTAGATCTTCCCTTAGCAAAGTGAGGTAACTAGACCACTCAAGCCAAAAATAAGTCTTGCCTCCTTAACTTTGAAACCTCAAGGCATCTATGAGCTCCTCAGAGTGGGTACTCCCACCATTGATAGAGGTTGCAAACCTTCCAGGTTCTTCATCAGGCACAATTATTATCCATGTCTTTCCATAGGAAATCCATGGAAGATCCACCTTCGGTCATCTAAATCACTGGTGGAAATCTATAGTATCCATCGTAGTCCTATTTCTTTCCCCCACAGGATTACTTATCACTTTGATTCTTTTGAGGTCATGGTGTCCCATGATTTCTAGTGCTATAGCTTTCTCAAGAAAATATTACACGAAAAACAAGCTTCCCTCTTTAATTACACAGATAAATGCCTGGGACTTTCACTTCATATGCTTGTATAGGAGAGACAACATCAGTTGGAATGAAGCTTTACAAATCACTCCAAGCCTGTGCTGCCACCATGGATCAGTCGGACTCATTGGTAGCTTACATGTAACATGTAATGGTAGGGTTTCATAGATATAAAGTCCACACTTTCTCATATTGATATTAACTGAAGGCAGCCATGAAGAAGCCAGGATGCCAACTGAAACCACGGTGGATAGAGATTAAAGCAGATCATCATATCAGTTGACATTAATAGAGTGATTTTCCTTCCATAACAGGAAAAAACCCTCTGAGATTTGTCTCACACATCAGCAAATTGTAATTCCTTGATATGGGACCTATATCCTCTAACATAGATCACAACCTGACTATAATTTGTGATCTCAGAGTTATCTGGGGCTCATTGACATTAATTGACTTATCCATGCTCTCAAAGCTAGTATGGTAAGTATGTGAACTCACATCTTCCTGACTATACGTTGTCCACCATAGCACACAGCCTTATTTTCCATTACACATACTCACCATTGAAGACGTCTCACCAAGACAACAAACATAGTATGCCAGGAATGGTGAGCCCAAGTGGTTAGAGCCACCTCTTCACCTAAAGAGTCCTGTTACTACAATTCAAAGAATACTTATCAAACAACTACCATGTGAAAATCACAGAGCTTCGTGCTGGAGATACAAAAGTGAAAAAAAAAAAACCCAACAACACCCTCCCTCCTGCCCTCAAGGAACTTACCATTCAGTTGGAGATAGTTACACAAAGTAACTATTTTCTTTTCAAACCACCCACCTGATTTTCAAATTTCCTTTAGAGAGTGCTCCATACTTCATCGAGGTATTCTCTAACAATTCACAGCAGATGAATCAAGAACGTGGGGCTAATTGGCATAACTGTAGCATCGACTTTACCTTATGTTTGAAAAGCCATGTTCTGTTCCATTTGCAGCATTCCACATCATACAAGAGGCAACGTTGGGCAGGGAGGCGATTTTCTATTATTTGACTGGGGTGGGTGGAATAATTTTAATTGCTAAGAAATTGCATTTTCGTTGTAAAGCAATTCAAGTTATAGCAGATTCATAATGTAGCTATTGTAAAAATGGCATTTCAGTGACATTTCTGTGAGAAGAACATGGTGATTTTGCAAATGACACGGTGAGGGCAAAGCAGTTATGTGAAGAACACATTTTCTCAAGATGTGTGTGCTGTGAGCATCGATGATGATGATGATGATGACGATGATGACAATGATGATGATGGCGAGGAGTTCATTGACGGAAATCTTTTCATCTTGGGATCTCAAAGCACTTTCTAGAGACTTTATAGAGCTCCCTTCTATTCTCAGATTAATGGGTCTTGGTAGCTCCATCCAAATCTTACAGGGAGGAATCCATAAAGTCATGTATTTGCCCAACCCTTCAGCAAATGAGTTCATGCATGGCATGGAATAAAAATTCACTTTTAGGTTTTCAAATCAGGAAGAATCATTGACATGATAGAACAGACATCATGTAAACTAAGCTATAAAATTACAACATTCTCAATTTGTCATGGAGTTGCCTCTACTAATTTTTGAGAGAAACCAGGAGATCAGCAATTACCATTCTCTCCTTCCATCAGGGCACTAGTGAGGATATATCCCTGCTTCATCTCCCGGTAAACTGAGTTGTTCATTTCAAATATGTTTATAGAGCACACTAATAAGTTAAAGAAGGTAAGTTGTTTCAGCTAGCCTGAGGACATATTATTCCCATAGCACATATGTCATCACCATTTTAGTTTTGCAAAGTCATTACCGTACTATTAATATGGAATATTTTTTTCCCCTCATTGCTTTTACCAGATATGTTTCAAGACAAAAAAAAAATTAGTTCCTTAGCAACTATGATGATGTTTTTTGATTGGAGAGAAAGCTTAGAGTAATGATGATCACTGGAATTGACCCATGCGGTCAACATTCTTCCACAGAGTACAGTGATATAATTTATTAAACAGTGTGCAAGTTTGCTTAAAAAAATTTGCATTTATTTACATAACCTTTGACCAGCTAGCCTTTGCCACATATTTTCTTGATTTCATTTGAGTGTTTATGGATGAAATGAGCCACAAAAACCCAAGGATCCTGGGTCAGCTCTTAATTACATATTACTGATGGTTTGTTCTGTTGAAGTCACTGTGCTCAGGTCTGGATGGGGCTGTGCTTCCAAATAACAAAGCCAGTCCTGAGGTTAAGTCATCACCCTGGCTTGAGGGCAATAGAATAAAGAAGCAGGAGTATCATTCCAGGTTTCCCATTTTGACTCATTTAGAAGTTGTTTTCTGTCACTCAGCTGTTTACTTCCCAAAGTTCCACTTTAGCTTCAACTGATATCTATAATGTGTATATAATTTTCTTTAGCAAAAAAAAAAAAATGCCTGTAGCCTTTTTGAAAGGTGAGTTGGCCTAAGTAATCCATCAACCGACAAGCATTTACTAAATACCTACTCTGTGCTTGCAACTGTGCTCGGAATTAAAGGTACAAATACAAAAGTGAGACATCAAGGCAGAAAAGATATAGTGATAGAGTTAGGCCCTCTCCTCAGTAAGATTTTTGAACTTTTTTTTTCTTACTAGAGTCCCATTGAGTAGAACACAAGCTCCTTGAGGGCAGGGCCTTTGCATCTCCTGTCTGGCAGAGCACTTTGTTCGAAAATGCTTAATTGATATTTGTTAAATTGAATGGAACTGAATTGAATTGAATGAAAGAAAGTCTATTATTAAAGCCAAAGGAACTGAATTTGCATAATATTTAAATTTTCAATATGACTGTCATTTTTTTAAAGCAAGGAGACCAGTAAGAAAATGCAATATTCACTGGGGGAGTTGGGCCTTCTGTTGGTGCGAGCACTTTTATCACAGTGTCTGATGCATGGTAAGGACTTAATAAGTGCTTATTGACTGACTATTAGTATTGTAAAAGGTTTCCCCTTCAAGATTTCAGTAAAAATAGGCAATAAAGACCTAAGAAAGGAAACGATCAGCATTCACGGAGGACTTATTCCCATGAGTAGGTAGGCGCTTCAAAGTGAGATTAAAGGTAAAATAGTATGCTAATATGGAGAAGGAAACAGCAAACCACTCCAGTCTATTTGCCTAAGTGGGGTCATGAAGAGTTGGACATGACTGGAAAATGACAAACAACAGCAAACATGCTAATAATGTTAGGGATCTTTGTTTCACTTGGGTCTTGAGGATAGCAAGTTATCTGGCGGCATTTAGTCAATTCACTGAAGATTATACATTCATTCCACATTTTTAAAGCCGTGATAAAATAGAGGACATTGGGTTATATGCTTGTAATATGAATATAAAAATAACACAGCTCCTGCCCTCAGGGAGAAGATAGTCAGTCCTCTAGGAGCTGAAGGGCACCTACTCCATCAGTCATACAGGTTGTTGGTGCTCATTTAGCTAAAACCAGCCTATCTGACATCTCTTATTTTTTGATCTGTGGTTTGGGGATGAAGAGGGACAAAGCACCTGCAGGCTAAACAAAGTCATTGGCCTCCATGTTCTGTGCTGAGTGGACACAGAGTATCTCTATTTAAAACAGGAACAGAACAAGTGTATCTAAGGACGATACACTGACCTTGCTTTTGTACACTTGTCTCTAATTAGCTATTTATATCTCAATTGTTTTTCACTTAACCACCCAGCAAGTAATGACAAGGGGTGGGAAGGGTTTGAGCACAAAACCAGTCTCCAATAATTGGACCCCATGGGGTTTAGGGAGCAAATTCTAGAGGCATTCTCACAAAAGTTGTTGCTGGCTTGGTGACTGATGGCATCTAGGACATATCAACAATATTAGTTTGGGTCATTGATCAAGAACTGGAGGGACCTTCAGAGGCCATCTGCTCCAATCTTTTCATTTTACAGATGGGAGAGCAGACCCAGAGAGGTTAAAAGAGTTCACTAAGGTGACATAAGTAATAAGCATAAGTGGCAGGATTCAAACCCGGATTCTCTGATTCTGACTCTAGAGCTCTTTCTAGTCATTGCACTGAGTGGTGGAAGGCCAGAGAACCCATTTTTTCCACTTTGTATCCCCAACATCTAAAATATTGACCTGATTATAGCGGGTTCTTCATCCTACTATTTTTTTAAAAAATTGAACTTAATCACAGCACTGTGGGTTCGAGGAAACCGAGTGTTCTGGCCAGAATCCTCCCTTTGATGCAAACCAACACAATATTTTTTAAAAATGCATCAGAAGAGAGTTAGCCTTCTGCTACCACCTATACCCCAATGCATCCATTAATCTATTTTCAAAAAACTAGTTTGTGATGATATAGTCAAGTGTCTTCCGAGAACACTAGCAACGATTCAGGTTTCCTGTCCCAGAGAGGGTGGTGGGCGATGAATGAGATCCCAGAATGATTCTCCCCATCATCCCTTCACATTTTCTAGCTATTTAACTTCACAATCTTCTCTTTGAGTCCCCATTTCCTTGGCATCTCTCCCCATTCCTACCCCCAAAAATCTAAGCATCTGAGTTTAATAACTTATTTCAGGAAATTCTTGAAGTACAAAGTGGACCTTACACCTTCAGCATTTCTGGGACAGCTCCACGTTAAAAAACGAATTTTTGTCAAGAGATTAACCAATGAATCTGGGTGAGGTGACAGCAGAGTATTATTCTACTCATGAAATATTTCATCTAAGTGGTATGATTGACTGAAGTCAGGAACTAGAATATTCTGTGCTTATCACAGCGTCTGGCACAAGGGAAGGGCTTAATAAATGTTTGCTGACTTGATTTGGCTTGACATCTGGCCAGAAATCCCTTTGCTTAGATCCCCTGAGATTACACTTGGCTATCTGGTGTTTCTATAACAATGCTTTCCATGAAATGCAGAGACCCACCCTGACCATAGGCAGCCACACATCTGGGTGATGGTGTCAGGCCAAGATGGCTCCTTTACTCTTTACCCCTAACATCATGAAGTGCCTTCAGTGTGGGGGCTATTATGTTGCCTGCCCCTCACTTCCAGGAGACCCCTTTTCCTTTATCATCTGGTCTTCTTTACTCCTTTTGAGATAACCAGCAGCAGCTTGCCAGAACCCACCATTTTGAGATGCCTCCAGGAATCTCTCTCTGAACCTTCCATCTATAGTCTACCTCCTGAAAGTGTATTCTTTCACACTAGTAGTCCCAAATAATCCCCGACTTTACTTCATAGCTTTCCAGAGACTTAACTGGAAAACAATTGGCACATGACTATTTCGAGGTGAATGTGCAAAAGAAAGGTTGACTATTGTTCTCAAGCATGCTGATACTGCTCCTGTTGGTAATCAGACTTCTTCTGTGAAGAGCTCCTGGATCCTTCCAGGTGCCAACTTTTCTTCCTCAGATTGTCTTATCCCCATTCATTTGTGTACCAAGATGTAACTAGGGCAGGGTGATCAGGGCTTTGTCCTAGGGTTGCTGACAATTCTTTCTGTCTTTTAGTAACATGGAAACAACTGAGTTTAGCATACAGTTAGCAAGAAAAATCTGTTAAAATGGGAAGTAACACGATGGAATTCCTTTTCACCAAGCCCAGACAGCAGTCTCAGTCCCAAGATCATTCTCATAGGGCATCCCAATATTTCTCTTTCTTCACCCCTCCTGCCCACAACCCAAAGTAAAGTGTCCTGCATCTATTCCAACTAAATTTCTCTCTAAGGTTTCTTAAATCCTATGCTTCTTACTCTGGCTATTGTATACTATTTATCCTGGTGAAAAAAAAATTGCTGCTGTATGTGCTACATGCCGCCCCTGCCAGCCCCCTCCATCATCAGCCTCCTTGAGGCAGAGGACAGATCTTGATTTTCTTTTTGTCCTTGGATCTCCGGTGCCAAGCACAGTGCTGTGTGCACAATAGGGGCTGCCTTGAACCGAATTGAATTGAACGCATAGTGTTAGGTTAATGTTGGGGAGTTAATGTAATTTTACACTGTGTCTTCTCTGAGACTCCCCAGGAAGATCCTAGGTTAGTCTTATACTATAAAAATGAAGCTTTTTGTCGTTATTATCATTGTTATGAGCAAAGGATCATTCTTGTTCCCTTCTGGACTTTCTACACACCCGCATACACACACACACACACACACACACACACACACACACACACACACACACACTTGCTTTTTTTTCTTTTTCAAGCCTAGAGATCCAGGGCTTATGGGTAAGAGGAGAAGTCATGGTTAAAAAGGGAACATTACACCTTTAAAAAGAGCTAAAGCAAGTGTGTTTTAATAACCCATCAGGACCTTGGTCCATCATAACCTTTAATCTGCATTATATCTCACTTCCTAATCGCTCCTTTCATTCCAATTGTGTGCAGAGAGGGTGGGTGAGATGAGAATTTCAGATAAGTGCCAGTAAAACAAGTTTGCTTTACAGCTGGCAAGCCCTGGGCACACGGTAACAGTGCCTTATGGCAGTGTTCAATCAAATGATTCCATAAACTAAAAATAATCACTCTAATACTAATACCTATTATTCTTCATTGTTACTCGTCGCTATGGTGCTGCCTTTGACTAGGAAGAATTCACCGCCATTATTACCCTCAGTGTCTCTCTCTCTGAAATGTGATCTAATTGCAAAATCCACACCTGTTCCACAGTTCAATAGAATCCTGCTTTTGATAGAGGCAGGCACGTGCGCGCACACACACACACACACACACACACACACACACGTCCACACATGTACACAATCACCAAATGCTTCAGTTTGGGATGGGTGGCTGTGGTTTGGGGGTGGGGGGAGAAGAGCATGAGTTTATCAGAAAATAATATTGAGAAGGGGGGGGTGGAGAGCCTGTGTTCTGTGGTCATTGGAAGATTGCTGATGGGTGCATAAATAAGGCATGCTCGAACATCTGTTCTTTGTTGTGCATTCAGCTTTTTAATGTCTTCCAAGAGCAGCTCTGACGCATCACTGACTACCACTCCCCATTTAAGCAACATTTTACCAGAAAATAATAAACCTTCCTGGTAGGGTGCAGGGAGCCAAGGCATTCGGGCAATGCCATTAATTTGGAAATATCTCTTTTTCTGGGATTTTAAAATCTCTCTCCCTTTGAACATTATACAAATTTGGGATCCAGCCTGGCATTCCTACCAGTCTAAGCATTAAATCAGCCTGGATATTCTATTCTGCCTTTTCTTTAGGCAAAAGGAGAGGGAGGCAGTTAAGTCAAAGTTCACACATGTTTTTCCCCCCGTCATCTTAATTCTATTAATGTGAAATCCTCTCTTCTTGGGATGTGTGTGTGTGTGTGTGTGTGTGTGTGTGTTATATGTTCCGGTATTTATTTGCACTGATAAAATTCAGAGGCAGCTGAGACCCCTGACAGTTTAACAATATTGGCTGGTTATTTTGATACAGTGCAGTAGGCTGCAAAAGATTAAAAAACGGAGCATCCTAAACTGAGGGAAACCAGCTTGAATTCTAAAATAAAATTTTAGCAGCATGGATTTCTCTTGCCATAGGCTATGAGGCTACTCTGAATTTCAGATGCATCTCTAGAGCTGTCAGTGATGTGGAAAGATGAGATTGGCATTACAAAGATTTGTTGCTGTGCGATTCAATGTAATTGCGAGAGAAGGTATAGCAGCATTAAGTCTCAGCCAAAGAAGTGCTGTTTATGTGTGTACAGTAGAGAAATAGCTCACCAGATCACACTGGGACCATGATGAGAATTTCTTTGTATCACTTTCTTTAGTGTTTACACTCTCCTTTTAGGTCACAGCTCAAAGACAGTGGAATACCAATTAACTGCTGGTGAGATATATCCATAACAGAATTGACCATGGTCTTATGATAGGGAAGTAGGAGTATCTCCTAGGACGGGGCTGTTATTTATACCATCCTCTCTCTCTCTCTCTCTCTCTCTCTCTCTCTCTCTCTCTCTCTCTCTCTCTCTCTCTCTCTCTCTCTCTCTCCCTCTCTCTCTCTCTCTTTCTCGTTATCCCTTTTCAATGGAACAACATGTGGTCAACGTCAAATGGCGAAGTACCAGCAGCACTGGCTTGCAAAGCATGCAAGAATAATCACGCACCTAGAGTTTGGATAATGGGACTGCTGTGCAGAATTGGGATACTTCTTGTTAGGCAGGTTAGAGGGAGTCATGTTTTGCCATCTTTCTTCTGTTAAGTTTCACCCCCATTGTTCTCTTTTTAGATAGACATTATAGGAGTTTGTGACTTATGGTGTAAGGATAATGGAATCTAAAGGGAATGGAATCATGGCTGGTTGAACTTAATTATGCTCTATTTGAATTCATTCTTGCTTTGTAAGGAACCATTCCGAACACCAAGCTTCCTCCAGTGACCATCGGCAAGGCAGTATTGTATGCTGGAAGTCATCAGTATGGAAAGTGATATTGTACAATGGACAACCAGACCAAGTGTAGGTTACAAGCATTAACCTGGGACCTGGGCAGTTACTGCTTGTAGATATGTGGGCTAGGTATTTAATTAGCTGCATACTTTGTTACTGGAGATTCCTACACAGTTACTAAAGCTGTGACTAGGCATTCTGGCATCTAGGTCAAATTCCCCAAAATATTTCTGGGGCGAGGAGTACACAAAGATTCCTGAAAATCAACATTTAAAGACAGATTCAGTTGTAGGGAGAAATCTGAGACTCTGAGACATAAAACCCCGTATGCAGAGACCCCAGCAGTTGCAGAGAGGGTAGGGGAAAATGTGATATCTGGTAGCTCCCTATTTTAACTGATTATTCTAGCTAACAAGATTCAGTTGACTCTACTTGCTGAAGGACTACAAGTACTGTTAACACACTTTAATTTTTGGTGCCCTGGAGCAAAGCCTAAGCTTCCTTCCCTAGTTATAGTTCTTCCCATGATCTGTTATTGTGAAGCCAAATAGAATTTACCTAACTTAAAGGAACACATTACCACTTAAACTCACCAAAAAAAGGAGTGGCCTTATCTGAAGAATGAGTAAATGGATGAATGAAAAATAATGTTAAACCATTGTTCTCATGGTCTTATTGAATATAATTCAAGAATTTTTATCCCTACATGTGTTAAAACATACAGCAGAATCATGGATTTACACCAAAGACTGTCTTAAGGATGCCAAAAAGAGCCAGATGAATAGTGAGAAATCCAGGCAAGCAGGTTATTTGGCACCAAGCATATGTAATGCATAGACAGAATGATCACTGGATAAAATTCAATTGCTTTTCCTCTTTTTTTGTTGGATTAACCAAATCAGTCTCTCTGTGTAGACAAAGCCAGCATGTAGGATTACTGTATCTGCCTGGTCCTGATGGAAAGATCAAGAAATCAATGTCAACTTGACTGCCTGGCAATTCCTGTTGTCTGTCTGTGTGCTTCATTGCGACTTTTGGAGAGGTTGACAGATTTAGGCAACTTTTGGTATGCTTACTGAAGAACTACATGTGATGTTCACTTTGTAATATGGTTGGCACCTTGGAAAAAAATGAATGCCAATATATTTTCTGATGCAAATGTCTTCAGTTTTTTTTTTTTAAAGATTTCAACAAAATTTCAACAGCCTGAGTGGATAGAGTTTTAGTAGCACTGATTGCATGACAGTAAGGTATATAGTTCATTGAACTGTTAATTCCAAAATGTCTGAATTCATAATATGATTTAAAAAAAAAAAGAAATAGCACTGAACATAGGTTTTATGAGTTGCTAGGGCCAAAGAGTTCATTACCACATGGCTAATTTACAGGTGGTGAACCTCTCTGTACTTAGCAGGGCTGACCTATAAAAAATAATCTGTGGTTGAGACTATACTCAAAGCCTTTCCAACATGGTAGAACATGTCAAAATTTCCCCTCCATTCACAAAGCCTTCAAGAGCCTAGGCTCATCTCCATACTATGATGAACTATCAGAGTAGGACTTTGTGGAAAAGGACAATGAGGTGGCAAGCCAATTGCTCATGAAATATAGATGAACACGAATAGCAACCTAAACTTTTTAAAATCCACAGCTTCAAAATCTGTGTTTTCCTTTTCTAGGAAATTTATTGACCATCTAGAAGTGCCCCCCAGCCCCTTCACCCTCCTTGGGTTTCAAATTCTTCACATTGATAAAATGAAGGGGATAGACTCAATGATTGCTAACATGACTTCCAATTCTAAATCCTTTGATCTCTTTCTCTCCCTCCCTTCCTCTCGCTCTCTCTCTCTCTCCCTCCCTCCCTCCCTCCCTCTCTCTCTCCCTTCCTCCCTCCCTCCCTCTCTCCCTCCGTCTTTCTCCCTCTCCCCCCCACCAAAACCACAAACACACAATTTTAGGTATCTTCCTCAGCTCCCTTTACCCAAATACAATACAAGGGGCCACAGAAACATGTTGAGTCAGAAATCTAGAAATTATTTTCTCCTAGAGGTAGCTGGACTTGGCCAGTACCAATGCCAGTGAGTACACTGAAAAATTTTTATAATAGGCTTATGCCTTCCACTGCCAAATGGAATTAATATCACATGTCTGAAATGTACTTTGTGTGATCAGTGATCCCAAGTATTTAAGTTGCTATAAGAAGGGAAAGGTCCCATAGTGCTTGAGACAGAACAGGGCATAAGATGCAACTATCAAGATGATGAACACTTCCAGTTTAAGACCACAATTTATTGATAATCAGGACACAGAATTAGTGATAATAATAATAATAATAATAATAATGATAGTTATCAGTACAACATATACACATAGATGTGTTTATATAAACACATGTATCACACACATGTACATATGTGTATATAAAATCGTATTTTATCCTAATGGGCCAACAAGCATTTATTAAGTTCCTGTTATGTGTCACACACTTTCAGTTATGAGACCGACCGTAAGCAGCTTGAGGACAGAAACTCTCTTGCTTTTCTTGGAATCCCCAGCACTGCGGTGCCTGGCACATAATAGGTGATTAATTTTTTTTTTAACTGACTCACCACCACTTTGTGAGGTATATCCTATTGATTAGCCGTGTTTCACAGACAGGAAAGGTTGCCAGTTGTCCAATTCCAGGACCCTTCCCCTCATTTTGCTTTGCACAAACGAGAGTGGAAAGCATAATTTTCTACACATGATGAGCAGTTTTCTCAAACTTGAAAATCCTTTTTATTACGGGAGGAGACTTGGTAACCCAGAAAATTGCCAAATTATGGAAAATACAAGGGAAGATGTAAGTGGAGTAATGATCAGCTGGAGAAGCAAGTGTTCCTTTGGCATAAAGGAATTATTTTTTGCAAAATCTCCAACTTATGGGGGAGAAATCATAATGTTTTCATTTTTGATCCGTTTTTATTAATACCCAAGGAGAGGAGTTGGCCATAAAACTCTCTCTCAGATCAGTGGGGAAATATTGCCATGAAAACGTAACCCACTAAAATGATAACATCACAGAGGGTTGTTTCTTTTCATTGTCTTTTGTTCTACAAGATGAAAGTCCCTCAAATGGAGGAAAATATTCTAGTGGATCAGGGTCTTCCTGTGTGAAAAATAAAAGAATTGTCAAGATTGTGTGCTTCCTTCCTGGATATTTATGTAATGTGGGATCTGAAATGGAAGTGTTTTGGGGTAACTGGAGAGCCACAGCCCCTGACAAAGATTTAGACAGCGCCATCCCAATTTGTAAGTAAGACTCTCTAGGGCATCAACGGTGATGAATGTTGTCTCTACCTTAGTGGGAGTGTTCAACATGATCCCTTTCTGATGGAAAGTCAGCAAAGAAGCACATTAGAGATACAAGGAACCTCCTTCGAGGTAAGGCTTTTCACAGCCTGGAATGTTTTCCCTCCTCTTCACTTGGAGCCCCTAGCTATATTCAAGGCTCTGCTTAAGCTCTACCTCCTACCTGAGACTTCAGGGATCCCCTCAGCTGTAGGCACTGCCCCCATGAAAAATACTCTATATGTATTTGGTATTCATATATCTGTGCTCATATTCAGGAAAATGTAAGCACCCTGAGGGTAGGAATATTTTCATTTTTGTCATTTTGCATGGTGCATATATTGGGTTTTTTTTTAAATAGAGTTGAGGTACAGGGGTTCTTAATCTGGGATCTATGAACTTATTATTATTTTTTACATTTTGATAACTATTTCAATATAATTGGTTTCTCTTATAATCTTCTATAATTTATTTTATGCATTTAAACACATTATTCTGAGAAAGGGTCCCTAGGCTTTACCAGACTGCCAAAGGGGTCCAGTTAAGACAAAAAAGGTTGAGAACCTATGATCTATTGCAATCCATCCATTTTACAGATAAAGAAACTGAGGCCTACTGAAGGTCACCCAGCCAGGTGATAGAAGAACTAGGGCTCAAATCTATGGCTCCTACTTTCTTGTCTAGTGTACTTTCTGATACACTGTATTGTGACGACTACTATGAATTAGATTTCTAGCCTAAAAAGAATTTATTAATTCATTTAAATTCTGAAATTGAAGTATCCGGGGATGTTCAAGCTGGGGGTGATGGTAGGAAATTTAGTTGTCATTATTTGACTGAAATTTGGAATTCATTTTGCACTCTGGATGTGGCTAATGGTCCTTCCCTTGACATTTGTAACTTCATCCAGTTTTACTTGCCATCTTGGGAACCATTCCAACCTCTTCTTCCTAAATTCGGAGGTAGGACTCAGGAAGATCTGCAGGACTCACCATGGTATTGAGATGGAAGGTTCCTCTGTCATTTGTGGGATATCTCAAGGGCTAACCTCTTGGATGTTCTGACTATATCGGGTGCCCCATAGGATCCTTCCCCAACAATGGAGAGATGGAGGCAAATCCCCCTTCTGGCTACTTCTTCCCCAGAGCTCTTAACTTCTCTGGCCACCGGTAAAATAGTTTCCCAGAGATGCCTCCATAGAAACAGAATTACATGTTAATAAGAAGAAGATTGTTTAGGTTTGTGACATCAGTGGTGTCAATTTCAAATAAGAGACAGGGACCACTAAACTGTACATGAAGCTCCCTGGCAGTCACATACTAACTTAGCAAACCACAAATGTTTACATATTCTTTTTAAAAACAATAATACACCAACACCCTAAAATCAGATAAGAACTCCATTTTAAACTGGTTTATACAGACCTCAAGTGTTGTGGGCCAAGGCCCACGGGCTGCATGTTTGACACCTGTGTGCACCATCACTTAGAAAATCCTTGGTCATAAACACAGCTAATGCTGCCTGGGACCCAGCCATGGAAGACATTTTGCCTTCCTTCTTTAATCTTTTTTAAATCTGGTTCATGAATAGAGAGGAGACAGTCGATGCTGGACTTCCTTCAGGTGTGAGTGTGTGTGTGTGTGTGTGTGTGTGTGTGTCTCCCATCTCTAATCAGTAGGAGAAGGACTTTGGGTTCCTTATGAATGATGCCTTAAAGTATTCCCAAATACTATATCTTTGATTTCCAAACAAATGAATTGCATCAGTTCAATGCACAGCTACTAAACATTTGTCACATACAAGAAAGAAAGCTCTTTGTCTACTCCTTTTTGTCTCTGGTTTGATGACAGTATAAAAAGGAAGAGGTCCCTTTTGTACATGGAGAAGTGGCAAACAGGCCCATGTGATACTTAATGCCTCCCAACGTCTGGTTGGGTTAATGCATCTAGTCAACCCTTAACCAAACAAAATGTAAAGATTTCCTGTAGAGGCCTTCTTCTGGTGGACTCATGCGACAATAGAATTTTGAGCTGATTCATAAAGCCAACCTGACTGTGCGACCTCTTTTAGGGACACTGTATCCTGCCCTCTTTCTTATTTTTTGGACATCTTGAGGGGGCATTTACCCTGCTATAGGAAAGTTCACACCTTTGGCATCCAACAAAACCAGTCTTGGTTCTTCGAGGTGCTTCAAACTAAATAATAATAATAATAGCTAAAATTTATATGGCGCTTACTATGTGCCAGGCACTGTGCTAAGCATTTTACAAGTATTATTTCAGTTGAGCCTCACAACAACCCTGGGAGGTAGATATTATTAATATCCCATTTCACAGATGAGGAAATTTGGGCAAACAATAGTTAAGTCATTTGCCCAAGGTTACACAACTAGTAAGCGTTTGAAGCTGAATTTGAACCCAAGTCTTTCTGACTGCAAGTCCAGTGCTCTATCTATTGCATCATATTGCTGCTTTAGTCATAAGAACACATGGTCTCCTCACTCAAATGGATTTGTAATCCCAGTGGCAGAACATCAGAGGATGTTCCCTCCAATGAGGCAGATTTCAACCCATCTATCCCTGGTCTTCTCATAAGTTCGCCATAGGGAGTCTAACTTGATATAGAGAGAGCCTCCCTCACTTTCTGTTGATATCACAAGGATATCAATGTATTGTGCTATAAGAAATGATGAGCTGGCAGACTTCAAAAAAAATTTGGAAAGATTTATATGAATTGATGCAGAGTGAAATGAGCAGAACCAGGATTGCATTGTGCACAGTGACAGCCAAGGTATGGGATGATTGACTCTAAAAGACTTGGCTCTTCACAGCCATGCAAGAATCTAAGACAATTCCAGAAGATTCATGATGGAAATTGCTATCCACACCCAGAGAAAGAACTATGGAGTCTGAATGCAGATGGAAGCACAGTATTTGCTGTCCTTCCCCTTTGTTGTTTTGTTTTATTCCTTCATTCTCATGGTTCCTCCCATTAGTTTTACTTGTTCTTTACAGCACAACTAGTGGGAAAATGTGCTTAACACGAATGTATGTGTAGAGCCTATATTGGATTGTATACTGTTTTGGAGGTGGGGAGAAAGAAGTGGAAGGGGGAGAAAATTTAAAACTCAAAATCTTATGGAAGTGAATGTTGAAAAGTAAAAATTTAAAAAAAAAAGATATCAGTGGTACAGAAAGGTTACCCATTAATTATCCTCCATTCTCACCAAGAATTCACCTGATATCCTTTTTAAATCATACATTATTTGATGTTGTCCTTTCTTCCTTCCCCCCCCGCCATAGTTCTTTACTTGATATGTGCTGTACCCTACACATTTGCACTATTAGCCTCTCCAATGTCTCCTGGTGGTATTCAGTGTGAACATGCCATAGCTTACGGTCACACAAAAACACTAGTAGAACATGAGTATTTTTTTTGAAAGATGAACCTAATCTTGTTTAACATATGATTGAAAAAAGAAAAGACTTCTGTAATATTTCTCTGGGGGATTTCAAGACTATGACTTTCAAGATTCCCTGGGGTAACAAGTTCAACCTTTATCCAGTTTCACTCAAGTACAACTTGCGCTGCAGAAACTGTGACAATACAAAGGTTGCTGCCTTTTTTTTCTTTAAATTTAGCTTTCTATGCTAGACTTTGTCCTGATGCTTTCACTTCCACTTTCCGGAGGTTGCTGATTAAAAGGCTTTATCCCTTGCATTGCTTCTCAACAAAAGTCTCTTTCCTTCTGCACTTCCAAACTAAAGTAGACCTTTTAGGTTCAAAACCAAACTATGGTAATTCCCATATGTAGAATCTTTAGTATGCATTGATGATCTCACCCTTGCCTTCATGTACCTTACAGTCAGGAGTAATAAATCATATTCTATGGTTTTGGTCAACAGTTGCAGAGAAAGAAATTTAGATTTGAAAAAAAAATTCTAGTAATCATAATAGCTAACCAAAAGTGAGATGGCTACTTGAGGAGACAGTGGATTTCCTTACTGGAAGTCTTCAAGGAAAAGCTAAATGATCAGTTTTTTGGAATGTTGTGACAGAGGTCTTTGTTTAAGTGTGGTTTGGATTAGAAGGTTCCACTAAATTCTGAGATTTTGTGATTTTTCACTGTGGCTATCAATGGAGTATTTATATGGAGTAGGAAATTGAGGCAACCACAGGACAATTTATGTAACCCCTCCCCCACAGAAACCCCAGCAAACCTGTACAAACAATGGTTACTAGACAGTCTAATGTTAACATCATCCAATTAATGTTGAAATTGATATAGTCCTTGTGTTCGCTTTGGTCCTTGGAAGATGATTTTGATTAATGTCAAGATTGATTGGATAACCTCAATATTAGCCATCTTTGGATTTTAGCCATAACATGTATATATGAGGCATATGTACATTTCTACAGACCTAAGGGTTTCATAACACTGAAAGAAACAGATGGGTACAGGTATATTACCATCAGGATGAGCCGTTAGGCAGACACAAAGTTTTCAGCGGCTTCTTCTGTCTTCCCTAAGGTACCCAAAACATGCACATTATCAGTGGGGCAAATGCCTGGTTACCACCCAGGATATTCTGGGTTCAAATATAAAATAATTTCTCTTTATCATGGAATATGCACCTTTTCTTTTTTTTTTCTTCCTAATCACCTAGGCAATGTAGCTTTTATATGGAAACTTAGAAATTTACATAAAATCCCCACTCTGGACGCACTGTACCACTGGCTGCGCATGCACATTCAGCAAGCAAGGACTCATAAAATGCATATCACATCATTATTTTATGTTTAAACATTTTTATTTCTCCAGAGAATTTAAAATATACAAACATGTGACTCCATGAGGAAATGATCCAAAAAAGATTATAAATACAGCTATAAATGTCAAAGTTCCTAAAACATTTCACTGGTTCTATCTTCAGAAGAAAGTGTTTACATAGAAAGCACACGCCGGAGTGTTTTATTATTGTTATTGTGCACATTAAATGTTACAAATGCAATCTGTCTGACTCACTCATAAACTATGGTCTCCAAAATTCTTTAAGAATCACCTCTGGAACTAAGAGGTTTAGTGGGGAGAACAATATTTAGTCAACTGTCCTCAGAAAACTCTCTGCCACCAGCCAGTAGGTCCCATGCTGAGAAAGCTACTTGAAATCATATTTCAGCTACTCATATTCTTTCCTACTTTATCATCCCCATGGAAAGTATTGGACAAGAAGTGGTTTATCATGATTCCTTTTCTCATGCCTTGACCCAATGCAAAATTAATGACAAACTATCCCTTTCCTCTTAAAAAGACAAAGGTTTGTCAGTTGTGGGCAGACAGAGGGATCTCTTACATCACTAGTTTTGTTTAATCCACTGGGGAGTAATCAACAGGGATGCTTGCAGTTTGTTGATCCGTTTCCAGTCAGTGGACAAACAGTGACAGATAGCATTGGGTTGGATTTGTTCAGCTACTCAGTCCCAATCCATTAGAATCACCTTCACTTTATCTGAATTTGGGGGGATTGTTGGGCTTAATTTTATTTTCCCTATTGTGTGTCCTCTTTTCTTTTATGTTAGATTTTGACTGCAAAAACACAAGTTCAGTACAACTTCCAATGCAGACAATTCAGAGAGCTACTGTTTAACAATACCCTGTGAGACTATTATGAATGGGGTTAGTATTAAACTGGCTTGGTGAGGTGCTATCTTGCATACTGTATGATTTTATGAATTTAAATCCAAATAAGATCAAATTTTCCAATTCACCTGAACCATTTATTAGGCTTCACCTCTGTGATGATTAACTTTGATAACAGTAGCTCTTAACACAATGTACCAATATAAATATGCTGAGAGTTACATTAACTTTAGAGTTATCTTTTGCTAACCATTTTACTTTGAAGAAATGATTAGAAGTTAATATTCTGAAGTTTAATTCACAAGTAATAGGTTCCCAAGATTTAGAACTTCAAGGAACCTTACAAACCATGTGGTTCAACCCTGTTATTTTATTCTTATTTTTAACCTATGCTTTCTTTTTTGTTCTAAGGAATTTTTTTTTTGTTCTTTTTCAGTGATTTGTCGATGTAGGTTTTTTTTTTTAAATATTGTTATGTCCCAGAAATCTCTCTCACACACGCATAGAACTTCCCTTTGTAACAAACAAACACTACGAACAACACCAAATTCATTAGGCCTCACATTGTCTACCCATGAAATGGCAGAGTTGACTTTGAAATGTCCTGGAAGCCACAGCTCTAGAGGAACAGAATTAAATCTATAAGCAGGGTAGTGCAAGTCTTCTGATCATTGCTTATTTTTCCCTTTAATCATAAAAGTGCTACTTCATAAAGACAAGGAGATGATAGTGACATTTTTTGTTATTTTGAGAATTGATTGTCGTAATTCTAATGGTTTTCTCACTTTTCAGTTTCTGTGCCTGGGGATTACAGTTCACTCTGAACACTGCCACCAGAATGTGAACCACCTCTAGATTATCTGGCCATCTTTTAAACATCTGAACATTGTTTCCTAAGCTTCCAGCGTGCATCAATTTCAAACTGACCAATGTCAGTTCCCTGAGTCTCACATCGCCCTTGGAGGACCTAGGTACCGCATCTGGCCTCTCACCATTCCTTTCACGTCTCGTCACTCCATACCATCACAATCTGCTCATTCTGGGGCACTTCCCAAATTATACATCAGGAAAGTGAACCATGTTCCAGTTTTCACATCAGAATGAACAAGGTACTCTGTTGAGGCTGCTCACCTCTAAATAATTCTGAAACCTACTTTTAGTCAGAGTATAAATCATATGTTTGAAAATAGCCATCTACGAATAGCACCTGAGTGAAGGGATGGGGGAGCCAATTTCTTTTCATTGAGGTAACTCCAAACTAGAAGAGCTTGTGTTGTGTCATGGAAGGAAATGACCAAATTGAGTACGGGAAACTGTGACAGGATTTCAGTGGTGATTTTCAAAAAATCAAATCATGTTTACTCTGCTTTGCCTGGAAAAATGTATTTTTCCTCATTCCATTCTATTTTTCACTCGCCATGGGAAAGTTTTTTCTTTGAAAATGTGAATCTTCATCTGTGGTCCACAGTTACCCAGTAGTTCTGGCAAGGCCATGCTGATGGTTGTCCCTACAGCCTCTAATAGCAATATTTCAGGGTTTAGGGAAAGAAGAGGATAATATCAATGGTAACTGTCAAATACAGGGTGCCCCAAAAGACTTAGTGCAGTGCTAAGCTATCAACTTTCAATTGCACTAAGACTTTTGGGACGCCCTATATATGAAGAGATATATATATATATATATATATATATATATATTATATGAAAGAGATATAGATATATATATATGAAAGAGATATATATATATATGAAAGAGATATAGATATAGATATATATGAAAGATATATATATATATATGAAAGAGATATAGATATATATATATATATGAAAGAGATATATATATATGAAAGATATATATATATATATCTATATATAGATATATATATATATATATATATATATAGATATATATATATATCACAGAGCTGGATCATAGAGCTCGAAGAGATCTCAGAGTCCGAACTCTCATTTTACAGATTAGAAGACTGAGTCCCAACGAGGTTCAATGACTTACCAAAGCTAGTAATGTGAGAACTTCTTTTACCAACCATATTGAATCAGTCTGACTTCATGTGATCACGAGATTACAGATTTATAGCTACAGAGGAGTTGGGAGTCATCTAGTCCAATCTCTCCATTTTGTGGATGAGAAAGCAGAGACTCAAATAGGTTAAATGACTTGCCCGGAGTCACCTAGCCAGTGATTATCAAGGATGGGATTTGAACCCAGGTCTTCCTGATGCCAATCCAACTCTTTATCTACCATGCTGGCAAATAAATCGTAGAGAGTAATACCTGAGGCACATACAAGTTAAGGGATTTACTCAGGATCATATAGCTAGTCAGTATCTGAGGTAGGATTTGAATCCAGATCTTTCTGACTTTAAGTCCATCACACCATCTTCACGGTGATGGCAGTATGAGGAACCAAATAAAATAAATTATGTTAAAAATCCTTTGAAAAGGAAAGTACAAGAGACACCTTCCAGGCATATGGGAGCAAATCTGGGAGTCAAAATTGAGAACTTTTGTGATATAACCAAGACCATTGGGACCTTGTTCTTCAAGTCTTCTTGTTGACTTAAAGTTGCTGCCTAAGGGAAAGTTGCTTCTCCATGACAATTGACCATTTAATTTTAGCCAGTGGGATGTGATGGTGAATACACCATTCCATTCCCCCTCCCCCCCATCACTCTTACTTGTAAAAATCTGAAAGGGGAATTTACAACAATTATTTTCCTACTCTCATTCTTGTCTAAACCAGTGACAAAAGCATAATGGATAACTTTATCTGTTGAATAAACAACCCACAAAAGCAACTTTATAAGGTGCATTCCCATGAAACAGATCTATAAACCTGGTAAGTGCACCAAGACCCCGTCAGGGATGTTTGAACTAAATCTTAATTTGTCATTCATGAACACTTCACATGCCCCTCTAAATGAATTATGTTCTGCATCATTGACAGGAAATGTAACAGACTACACATTGGAGATACAAAACAGGGCTTGTGGGATTGTTTTATTGAACAATTTCACAGGTGTTAACAATAGAGGGGGTCTGAAGAGTTTCAACTGAGAGAAGGTAACTCCGAGATTGGAGTTGTACAGACACCTGTTGGCAAGTTGTATTCTTCTGCCTACCTGGCCTACACTGGAATGGGTCGGTTCTGCTGCCTTTGATTGTGTGTGTGTGTGTGTGTGTGTGTGTGTGTGTGTGTGTGTGTGTTTAAGTTAAAAAAAGGAGGAATAGGAGAAAAAAGTCAGGTTTTGAGAGGACATCTCTGATTAGCCTTAAAGTTGGGCCCCAAACTCCTGATGTGATTATAGGCATATATCAAACTTGTAAAGACAGGGTTATACTCCTGATATGCATCATGCAGCCGAAGAGAAGCATTTGCTAGTGTCACGTTGGGAGCGATACCATAAAGATTTGTTGTTATTGTTCACTCATTTTTTAGTTGTGTCTGAACTCCTCATGACTCTATTTAGGGTTTTCTTGGCAAAGATATTGGAGTGGTTTGCCATTTCCTTCTCTAGCTTATTTTACAGATGAGGAAACTGAGGCAAACAGAATTAAGTGACTTGCCCAGGATGACACAGCTGGTAAGTGTCTAAGGCCAGATTTGCCCTGAGGAAGATGCGTCTTCCTGCCTCCAGGCCTGGCATTTTCCACTGTGCCACTTAGCTGGCCCCAACATTTGTTATTGTTCAGTCATGTCTGATTTTTTGTGACTCTTTTTGGGATTTTCTTAGCAATGATACTGGTGTGGTTTGCCAAGGGTCACATAGCTAGTAAGCATCTTAGGCCAGATTTGAACTCAGGAAGATGGGTCTTCTTGACTCTAGACACGAAGCTCTATGCACTATGCCAACTAGCTGCCCCATACCATAAAGATAACAGATGAGATTGGCTAGGCTTTTCCTAATGGAAAGAGAAATGTGCTGATAAATCAAGCAATCTCCTTTTTTTTTGTCTTGCCTTTGTACCAACTGGCCATATATGACCTTGGGTAAATCACTTAATTACTCTGCGCCTCAGTTTTTCATTCTGTACAGTAAGATTCCATGCCTGTCTTTACCACTTTATGTTAGTATTTGGAAGATTAAAATGAAGTACAAGATAGAAAGTCCTTTAGAGAAAAAAGCCCTAAAAGTCTATACTGATAGAATGACTATGATTTCTCCCATCCACCTCCACAGTTTCTCTGGTCATCTCCTAAGTGATACATGCTTTAAAGACTGGATGCTATTTCTATATTTTCACACTTCATCTCTTGCTAGTTTTCAGTGGGCTTTAGAGATCTGTGATAATCATGCAGATTCCGTGTGGGCTATTGCTCATGCTCAGATGACATAGTAGAGACAGTGGGGCCTTTAGCTTACAAGAAAATAAGGTTATGAAAAATTCATCTCCAAAAGCCAGACTTCAGTGTGCGTGGTTTTTAAAATTTCACATTTAAATGAAACCCATAGGCATGAGGAGTTGGAGAAGAAACAGAGGGTTATTTAGCTCAAGTTGTCCTTGCCTACAGATTAAGCTGCACATATCTCAAGGTTTACCTGGGATATACAGGCCAGTTGCCATTTACGCTTCCATCTTCTTTCCTTATCCCATTATTCTTCTCTTGGCTTTGCTAGGATTCCTAGTGGGGAGAGAAACACAAATGAATGAGGCCACTTAGGAACTTCAGCGTCATGGTTCCCCAACCCCAACTGAGCTGGATATTTTGGAAAATGAAAAAAAATGTAGCTCTACCACAAAGAAAGGTTTCGAAGCCCTCCCCTGGTCCATGGTACTCACTGATCCCCCTCCCCCATCACCTGAGTCCTCATTCCTTCCATATTAGTCTTAACCTGTCCGTTGCCAGTGGGATAAGAGAGAAAAAGAAGTCAAGTACTCCACTAACATGGAGAACACTGTCCTAGGTACTGGGGAAAAAGGGACAACAGAAAGAGCAAGCCAGATTCCTTCCTCAAGAGCTTACAATCTGAGATAGGGTGTAGACACACAAGGAAAACATGCACAGAAGAACATGTGGATGTATACAATGTACACACAATATTGTGGAGGTTAGGGACAGGGGAGATGAGTCTCAATTTCAGCGTGAAGAGACGTTTTTTAGGTCAGTGCTTCAAAGAGAGGCATGAGCAAAACATAGATGAAGAACTATTAGGAGGCTTTTTTATTTGGATTCTGAGCTCAGAGGCAGCGAGCAAATAAGGAAGCTGGGTACATGTTGGGCAACTGATCAACTTTCTAGAAGCTTAATGCAAAGGAGTTCAGATAACTTCTATTAAATTTCAGTTCATAAGCATGTATTAAGTACCTATTATATGCCAGACACTCTGGGGTTCTGGGGATACAAAGGAAAAAGTGAAACAGTTCCTGCTCTAAAGGAGATTACATGGGTGTGTGCGTGTGTGTGTGTGTGGGGGGGGGTGTGTGTGTCTGTGGGGCAAGTAGGAGCTGTCCAAACATTCTTTATTGGGCATTTTCCCTGTGCAACATGGGAAGAACCAGTGCCATCTCCCTGTCAATGGCCAGGTCTTGCATACTAGTATATTTGTGAGGAGGGTCTAATGTCAGGCTCAGGTTAGACCCAACCCCAGGTAGCTTCTTCTTGTTTATGTCCGGGAAGACATAATCTAGCATCATTAAGAGTCAGAGAGACCTGTCCTCAATGTTCTAAACAGTACACTCCTCCTAATATATCTGGGCTTTCTTTGGTTTGTGCTAGAATTCAGTAAGGTCAGATGAGTCCTAACTCCATTGCCTCATCTTGGGATGGACATGCCAGTGGGTTCTTGAAAGACTGTCTATGCCAGTGGATTACAAACCCAGCAAGGCCCAATGGAAATGGAAGGGCTTCACATATGGATACTGGTACAGACTGCTAAGTACCAACTTAGTTAAGTTGAGAGGCTCATCCTCAACTCGGCTCCCAGAAGATGTCAACTCCCAAACACCATCTATTAGGTGACAGTGGGGGCGGGGGCTCTGCATTGATGGAGGGAGGGCTGACACTGGTAAAATTAATTGCAGATCTTTGACATATGGAAGTATTAAGAAGGAGGAGGTAGAGAAGGTGAGAGAAGAGGAAGCATGATGTAGTGGGCAGAAGCTAGTTTTAGAATCAGGAAGACCTAGCCTTCCCTATTCACTACAGCAACCTATGCAAGGTATTACACTTCTCAACACTTTGAGTAACTCTCCAAGACTCTAAAAGGCCAGTGGAGAGAGCTCCCATGCCAACATTTCCTTATACTGATAGAATCATGGGTCCAGACCAAAATAATACATATTGTCCATAAATGATACAAGAAACATCTTTTCTTATTCTGGTTTTTTTTTACATCCATGATTCAAAATTATGTCTTCTTTAGGTTGGCAGATAGAATAGGCTCAAAGCTCTACTACATTTACAATATCTAGGATTCTGTTTACAAAGACCCATTTATCAAGTGTGCAGAATGCTATGCTGCGGTGGGAGGTGATAAAAAATTTAGATAAGTCCCTGCCCTCATGAAACTTACATTTCAGTAGGAGGAGATGAGACACATGGAGAATTATGATACAAAACATAAATATTGAGTATATTAGAGAGATATAGAATAGAGTCATGAGAGGCCCTAGGACAATAAGTCAGGGGTAAGGTAATTTATCATATAAATCATTACGGAAGATAACTACTTTTTGTAGTATGTGTATGACTATACACAAATACACACCCACAGGTACATCTACACAACCCTTCCCCCCATTTCCCCCAATCTGGCTTTTTATGTTACCATGGCTCTGTCACTAATGGAGTCTCTGCTACAAGCATGTCTGCAATTAGTTGGAAAGATTTCCTCCTTTCATCAGTGTTGTTGCTGGGTTGAACAAGTGGGTGTAAGTACCCAAATCTCTACTGGCTGCAGTTTACAGGAAATGATTTCTGGCAAAAGTGGCAGGTAGCCAAAAACCTGTATTTCTCCTTTCTCCTAACCTCTCTCCCTCCCCGCTTCCCCAAGAATGTCTGGCCCTTTCTATCTAATTTGTTATCTTAAGGATTTTGCTATTTTTTTTGAGGGAAAAAAAACCACTCTTCAAGATGTTACTTTGTTTACTCCAGTTAATTATTTAAGAGGATTCTTTAAGCCCTCACCACTCAACCTTTACAATTCCACACAGAAACAAAGATAATTTAGAAGGCTGAGACTCTTTATGCAAATTAAGTTTTTCAGAGTCGAAAAGGGCACATCACAGCTTCCGCCTAGTGAGACTTGGACACCGGGGCACAATGGTGGATAGTGTCTGACCTCACATCGTGCGTGCCCATGGCAATTTTGTTGAACATGGGCAGCAATATTAATAACAAAGCATTAATTTATAGCGTCTGCCAATTATTTCTAATACAGACTTACTGCCTGGTACATGTATAATACATAAATACATACATAAAAATTTAATGCACTCAGAGCGGTACATCCACTGACTGACAACACTGTCTGTTGACACATTTCATTGGCCCCCGCTTGATGCTTCCTGGAGGAGTCACCAGGATGTCAAGGTGATGCAGTTTAGAGTGACACTGGAGGAGCGGACAGAGAAATGAACTTTTGTCAACTTTTCCGGAATGCTAGCCATTTGGACTGGCTTTCTGCAGAATGGGTAGTAATCACTAATGTTCTTTTATGCCCAGTTGGAAACAAGATCCCAATTTACTAATATGAGCTACAGAAGAGCTGGTTTCAGCTCTAACGGCTAATTACACTGAATTCAGAAATGCCATAACGAAGACCACCCCACGATAGAGAACAATATTTTTGAGAGAAAACATTTCACATCATTTTACAAAGTGAACACATTCTTTAAACAACAGAAAGCTTACTACCAAATGCTTTTTTCCCTTTAAAACCAATACCTTTCTTAAAAATTTATGGAGATGAATAGATCAAAATCAATGATCCCTTGCTGGACACGAATGGTGTAAGCCATTTGGATAAGACTGCTAATGCTCCCACCTTTCCTTTTCCCCTTTGTCAATGTGCTTTAGGCAAGAATCCCCTCACCCCCAAGCACTTAGATCACCCTCATTTGTGTAGTCAACAATATATCAGCTACAATTTTGTTACAGTCTGAACTGAAGAGGCACAATAGAGAAATGTTTATTTCTGATAGTTGCTCCTTCCCCATCCTTTCTAGCCTGGATACCAGCCCCACTTACTTTTCATTCTTTTTCCTATTTTTAAAAAATGCATCTGAAGACTTTTTGCTTTTGCAGCCAATATGCGTCAGCTGCACAAATAAAGGTTGGAATCAGTGGGCTCTGTCCTCTGTCCCCAAGCAGTCACTGATTTTTGCAGTTCCTTTCTGGGTAGTTGCTGTTTAGTCATTTTGTAGCACTCAGCCCAGCTCTAATAACAAGTCTATTATGACCCAATGGTCTTTTCCATAGCATTCCATTCTGACATGTGGTGGGCATCAATAGCAGCCAAGCTGACTTTGTGACTCAAAAGACATCAGCAGTGAAAACAGATCTGGAATTTCCAGCAATGTGAGAAATAATAGGGATTTTTTTTTATGTGACAAGCTCAGATTGCTATCCTTTGTTCAGAGCAGACATGCAGAGAAGGCAGAAAGAATTTTCTTTCTTTAAGTAAACATCTATGGTTCAAGGGCACAGAGAGAGACATTACCTAAAATATGGTTTGTTTCCTAAGCATAATGGAAAGCCAATTTATGTTAACCCTTACTGTTTACCTCGTTCTAGACCTGTGTAGAGTTGAACTCTCTGCTAGTTATATAGAGAGTTGATCATAAAATCTCAGTCAGAAGGACTGTAGAGGATACTACTAGTCCAGATTCCTATTATTCCTATCCCTCCCACCTTGAAGCAGGAATCCCCTTCATAGCATCCCTAAAATAAATCATCCAAACTCCACTCAAAGATTACCAGTAGTAGAAATCCTACAGAATCCTAAGTCAGACCATTCTGTTTTCCAACAGTTCTCATTATTCGTAAGTTTTCCCTAATACTGAATCATAATCTGCCTCCCCATGATTTCCATTAATTCATCCTCATTCAGCCCTCCAGAATGGAAACATCTAGTATCTCTTCCATATGATGGTTCTGCTTTTTGAAGACATATGAAAACATTTATCATGAACCCTCTAAGATGTCCCTCCAGGATATATATCACCAGTTCCTCAAACTAGTGTTTTTTTTTTTAAATTTTGTTTTGTTTAGTTTTTAGTATTGTTTCCAATCCTTATAGTATTCCTGGTTGCCCTCCTCTGGACCCACTCCAGCTGGTTAATATCCTTCCTAAAATGTGTAATCCATCATTGAACAAAAATTTTAACCAAAACTTTGGACTATCACCTTCCTAATTCTGGGGCTAATTCACAGCATAATTGAGTGTCACATCACACTTGTTTCATATTGAGTTTGTGATCCATTAAAATCCCTAGATATTTTTTCACTTGATCTGCTTGCTAGTCTAACACCCATTCTGTACTCATACAGCTGGTTTTTTGAACTCAAGCCCAGGGCTTTGCATTTATGAAATTTATGTATTAAATTTCATCTTTGAGTTTTAGACCACAGTGCCAGTCTCATGGGAGTTTTTTTGGATCATCAGTCTGTCATCCAACATATTGACTATCTATCACAACTCTGTGACATGTGCAAATCTGATGTTACCTAAGTCTTCAATGAAGTTAGAGTTTTACAAGATAAAAATGTTGAACAGAACAACGTCCAAGATAATGCCATGTGGCACTCCAATAGAATCTTCCCTTCAGGTTAAAATCAGTCTGCTAACTAGCACTCTTTTGGTCCAGCTGCTCAGTCAATTTTTAAACCACCCAGCCACATTGTCATCTAGTCTCTATCATTTCATATTGCCAACAAAAATATCTTGAAAAAAATTTGAATATCATTGAAATTGATGCATCCTACAATATGTCAATTGCATCTTTCTGAGCTATTTGTATAGTAATTCTGTTAAGGGGGGATTAGGTGAATGAATAGGGAAATTCCCTGTTTGTTGCCATACATTTGTGGAGGTCCATATCCACATGAATGAAAGATGTCACCATAGTTAGAGTTAAAGTTGTGCTATCTTGTTATACTTAGTGATAGCTTTTTTTTTAAAGATTCATCACAGGGCATTTAGATAAAATGAAAATCACTATAGTTGGAGCTGTAAATAAGTCTGGCCATTCTGGAAAGAAATTTGGAACTGTGCCCCCAAAGTCACAAAACTATGTATACCCCTTGGCCTAGCGATATTGCTACTATGCCTTTACCTAAAAGAGAGCAAAGACAGAAGAAAAGGACCTACGTGTACAAAAATATTTATAGCAGTTCTTTTTGTTGTAATGAAAAACTGGTAACTAAGGGGTATTCATCAATTGAGGAATGGCTGAACGGACTGTGATATACAAATGTAATAGAGTATTATTGTGTCATAAGAAAAGACAAAAAAGACAGTTTCAGAGAAACCTAGGAAGACTTGTGTGGACTGATTCAGAGTTAAGTGGGCAGAACCAAGGATGCAATTTACACAATGACAACATTATAAATAATAACAATTCTGAAACACTGAAGTACTCTGATCAACACAATCACTGACCAGAACATGAGAGTACTAATGATAAAGCGAGTTACCCACCTTCTGACAGAGAGGGAATGGATTAAAAAGTAAGAGACAGGAGACTTAGATGTATATTCATTGGGGTGGAACCAAGATGGCAGAGTAAAGGCAGGGACTCACCAGAGCTCTCCCAATTTCTCTGCAAATGATATTAAAATAATAACTCAAAACAAATTCCAATGTGGCAGAAGTAACAAAAAGATGGGGTAAAATAAAATTTCAGGCCAAGGCAACTCAGAAGGTCAACAGGAAAGGTCTATCTTACTTGGGTGAGAGTAGAGTACAGTCCAGTGCTGGCTGTGCCAATGGAGGCCAAGCCCAGCAAGCTAGCAGCAGGTCTTAGGAGCAATTGAATTGGCAGCAATAGCTTCTGGAGCTCTCGCCCCATAGATAGTAAGGTGGTCAGCTAACTGGTCAGAAAGAGATTACAAGGGACCCTTTGCTGGCAGTGGGAGCAGGACTCTGTTGCAGGGTTCACTTATGGTCCTTGGGTTGCAGTCCCAGGGTAAGGAGGAGCCCTGGCAGGAGCAGGGACCCTGAACATAGTTCCAGGATGGAAAAGATTGCTTGTGATCACTCATAGACCAGGGCAGAGGGCAGCAGAACAGTAACACACCTTTCCTTATATCATATCACCTTGGAAGAACTAAAAACTTAGAGACCCCCAGAATGAGCTCTTAAAACAATAGCATGAAAAACGTGATGCTTGGGACAGTGCCCCTTCCACCCTGGGAGCAGAACCTAACTTTAACATCAAGTTAAAAATAAAGGAATAGAGTAGAAAAATGCGCAAACAACAACAACAAAGAACCTGACCATAGAAACTTACCATGGTGACAAGAGAACAGCAAAATAAAGTCAGAAGAAAACAGCAAAGCAAAAGCCATCAAAGCCAAAGCCTCAAAGAAAAATGTGAATTAGTCTCAGGCTCTCCAAAGAAGAATTCCTGGAAGAACTCAAAAAGGATTGTAAGGAAAAACTTGTGGGAGCCAAGATGGGAGAAGTAAATTGCCACAACTCTGCCATATTCACCTCCAAACAACCATAAAATTACACCCTGAAACAAATCCTGGAACAGCAGAACCAGCAAAAAGATGGGGTGAAACCATCTTTGAACCTAAGAAACTTGGAAGATCGGCAGGAAAGGTCTGTCTGCCCTCAAAGGAAGGCAGTCCAGGGCAGGAAGTGTCCCAGCAAGCCAGCAGGAAGCCTCACCTCAGCAAACCAATGGTAGATCCTGAGCCCCAGTGCAGTGGAGCAGGCAAGCACAAACACCAGGAGCACTCCCCACCCCACATGCCTCAGCGTAACCAGGGGAACAGGCAGACTCTAGCTCTAAGAACTGCCGTGTACTTCATTGGAGTCCCAGGCAAACAGGCAACTTCCAGCGTCCAGACTGCCATGTGCTTCAGTGTATCTCTGGAGAAATGTAGAAACACCCTACTGGCCTCAGCACACACCAGATACTAACACTAGGACCCCAACTCAGCACCAGATGAGCTGCAAGACCCCTACAGCCTCCAGCAATGTCAACTGCCCCCCAACTCCCTCAGTGCAGCACCACACATAAGAGACCACCGTGGGCTTCAGGGCAATATCAGTGAAGCACCACGTAAACAGCCAGGGCCTGCAGCCCCTGACACAGGAAACCTGAAACAATGACCCTTTCACCCCAGGAGCAGAGGTCAAATTTGAAAGAAAGGAAAAAAGCCAAAAAGGACGAGCAAAAATAACAACAACAACAAAAGAATCTGACCATAGAAAGTTATTATGGTGATAGGGAAGATCAAGGCAAACTCACAAGAGGACAACAATGTCAAAACACCTATGGGCAAAACCCCAAAGAAAAACAGGAAGTGGTTTCAAGCCCAGAAAGAACTCATGGAAGAGCTCAAAAAGGAGCTTAAAAATCATAGAAGAGAGCTAGAAGAAAAATTGGGAAAAGAAATGAAAGAGATGCAAGATAATTATATAAAAAAAAAGGAGTCAACAGAAAAGATAAAGAAAATAATTGGTTAAAAAGAAGGATTGGCCAAATGGGAAAGGAGATGCAAAAATCAATTGAAGAAAACAACTCCTTGAAAAGTACATTTGTCAAAACAGAAAAGAAAATACAAAAGCTAATTAAGGAAAACAACTTCTTAAAAGTTAGAATTGGGCAAGTGGAAGTTAATGACCCCATAAGACATCAAGAATCAATCAAACATTCCGAAAAATGAAAAAAAAAGAGAAGGAAATGTAAAATACCTCATGAGAAACCCAACTGATTTGGAAAATAGATCTAGAAGAGACAATGTCATAATCATTGGACTACCTGAAAGCCACAACAAAAGGAGGACCTGGACAGCACCTTTCAAGAAATTATTAAGGAAAACTGCCTTGATGTCCTGGAGCCAGAGGACAAAATAGGCATTGAAAGAATCCACTGATCACCTCAGGAAAGAGATCCTAAAATAAAAACTCCAAGGAACATTATAGCCAAATTTCAGAACTAATAGGTCAAGAAAAAAATACTGCAAGTGGCCAGAAAAACAAAACAAAACAAAACAATTCAGATATCAGGGAGCTACAATCAGGACTATACGGGACTCAGCAGCTGCAACATGAAAAGATCATAGGTCATGGAACATGATATTCTTGGAGATAAAGGAACTGGGACTGCAACCAAAAATCACTTACGTGGATAAATTAAGCATAACACACCAAGAGAAAAAGTGATCAGTCAATGAAATAGAAGAATTTCAAGCTTTCATAAGGAGAAGAATCAGACTGAACCAAAAACATGATCTCCAATATCAAGACCCAAGAGAAGCATAAACAGGTGAAAAAGGAAAACATAAGGAATTCAATAGAGCTAAACTGTTTACACCCCTACATGGGAAGATGATACTTGTAAGTCTTAGAAAATGTATCACTAATAGTACAGCTAGAAGGAATACACACAGACAGAGGGTACAGGAATAAGGTGAATTTGAGAGAATGACATAAAAATAATTAAGGGATGCGAAAGAGGATACACTGGGTGCAGAAGGAAGGGAGAGGTAGAATGGGGCAAACTATTTCACACAAAGTGAGAGGGTGGGCAGTGAGCATCACTTGAGCCTTACTCACATCAATACTCAGCTCAATAGTTTGTTGTTGTTGTTGATTTTTAAAAAAAAGAAAGAAGAAAACCAAACATCCAATATGAAAAATGAAAAAGGTGAAATCACCACCAATGAAGAAGAAATTAAAACAACCAGTAGGAAATATTTTGCCCAATTGCATGCCAATAAATCTGACCATCTGAGTGAAATTGATGAATATATATGAAAATATGAATTACCCAAATTAAGAAATCAGAAAATAGAATACCTAAATAACCCCATCTTAGAAAAAGAAATTGAGCAAACCATTAATGATCTCCCTATGAAAAAATCCCCAGAATCAGATGGGTTCACAAGTGAATTTTACCAAGCATTTAAAGAACAATTAAATTCAATATGATATAAACTATTTGGAAAAAATAGGCAAAGAACCAAAAGAAAAAATAGGCAAAGAAACCAAACTCCTTTTAGACACCAATATTGTGCTGACACCTAAATCAGGAAGAGCTAAAACAGAGAAAGAAAAGTATAGACCAATTTCCGTAATGAATATTGATGCAAAAATTTTGATTATACAGTATGACCAAGTGGGATTTATACCAGGAATGCAGGGTTGGTTCAATATTAGGAAAACTAGCAGCATAATTGGCCATATCAATAACAAACCCAACAGAAATCATATAATTATCTCAATAGATGCTTAAAAAAAAGCTTTTGACAAAATGCAGCACCCATTCCTATTAAAAAAAACATTAGAGAGTAAAGGAAGAAAGGGAGCATTCCTTAAAATTATAAGTATCTATCTAAAACTATCAACAAGCATCATCTGTAATGGGGATAAGCTAGAAGCCTTCCCAAGGATCATCACCACTATTATTCAATTTAGTGCTAGAAATGTTAGCTATAGCAATAAGAGAAGAAAAATAAATGGAAGGAATTAAAATAGACAATGAGGAAACAAAACTATCACTCTTTGCAGATGATATGATGGTATACTTAGAAAACTCTAGAGAATTAACTGAAAGACTACTTGAAATAATTAATAACTTTAGCAATGTTGCAGGATATAAGATAGACCCAAATAAATCACCAGCATTTCTTTGTATGACCAAAAAATCCCAGCAGCAAGAGATAAAAAGAGAAATTCCATTTAAAATAATTGTAAACAATATAAAATATTTGGAAGTCTACCTGCCAAAACAAACCCACGAACACAATCAGTAAACTCTTTTCACACAAATAAAGTCAGATCTAAACAATCGGAGAAATATCAACTGCTCATGAGTAGGCTGAGCCAATATAATAAAAATGACAATTCTGCCTAAACTAATTTACTTATTCAGTACCATACCAATCAAACTATCAAAAAATTATCTGTTAGAGCTAGAAAAAATAACAACAAAATTCATCTGGAAGAACAAAAGGTCAAGAATAACAAGGGAACTAATGGAAAAAAAAACACAAAGGAAGGTAGCCTAGGAATACCAGCTTATAAACTATATTTTAAAGCTGTAACCATCAAAACTATCTGGTGGTGGCTAAGATATAAAATGGTGGATCAGTGGAATAGGTTAGGTACGTAACACACTGTAGTCAATGGCCATAGTAACCTAGTGTTTGATGAACCCAAAGATCCCACCCTCTGGGATAAGAACTCTATTTGACAAAAACAGCTGAGAAAACTGGAAAACAATAGGACACAAACTAGTTATAGACCAACATCTCATACCATGTAACAGGATAAGGTCAAAACAGGTGCATGATTTAGACATAAAGGGTGACACCATAAGCAAATTAAAAGAGCAAGGAATAGTCTACCTGTCAGATCTATAGGGAAGGGAAGAATTCATGACCAAATAAGAGATAGAGAGCATTACAAAATATGAAATAGATAATTTTGATCATATTAAAATAAAGGCTTTTGTACAAACAAAACTGATGCAACTAAGATTAGAAGGAAAGCAGAAACCTGGGAAACAGTCTTTACAGCAAATGTCTCTGATAAAGGCCTCATTTCTTAAATATATAGAGAACTGAGTCAAATCTGTAAGAATACAAGCCAATCCCCAATTGATAATGGTCAAAGGATGTGAACAGGCAGTTTTCTGATGAATAAAACAAAGCCATCTATAGGCATTTGAAGAAGCGCTCTAAGTCACTTTTGGTTAGAGGAATGCAATTCAAAACAACTCTGAGGAACCACCTCACACATATCAGATTGGATAATATGACAAAATAGGAAAATGATAAGTGTTGTAGAGGATATGGGAAAATTGGGACACTAATGTACTGTTGGTGGAGTTGTGAATTGGTCCAGCCATTCTGAAGAACAATTTGGAACTATGTCCAAAGGGAAACCAAACTATACATACCCTTTGATCCAGAAATACCACTACTAAGTCTATATCCCAAAGAGATCATAAAAAAGGGAAAAAGACGTACACGCACAAAAATTTATAGCAGTCCTTTGTGTGGAAACAAAATATTGGAAAATGAGTGGATGCCCATGAATTGGGAAATGGCTGAACAAGCTGTGGTATAGGAATGTAATGGAATACTATTATGTAATAAGAAATGATGAACAGGCAGATTTCAGAAAAACCTGGAAAGACTTGAATGAACAGATGCAAAGTGAAATGAGCTAAACCAGGAAAACACTGTACACAGTATCAGCAACATTGTGTGATGATTAGTTATGAATGACTCAGCTTTTCTCAGCAACACAATGATCCAAGACAAGTACAGAGGACTCAGGAAGGAAAATGTTATCTACATTCAGATAAAAAAGTTATGGACTCTGAATGGAGATTGAAACATATTCTTTATTCTTTTTCACGGTTTTGTTTTCTTTTGATCTGTTTCTTCTTTCACAACTGTGACTAATATGGAAATATATTTTACATGATAGCACATGTATAATCTATATCAAATTGCCTACTATTTTTGGAAGAGAGGAGGAAAATTTGGAACTTAAAATCTTGTAAAAACGAATGCTAAAAATTGTCTTGACATGTAATTGTGAAAAAAATAAAATATGATTAAAATAATATAGGACTGAAAAAGAATAAAATAAAATAACGTGGGGGACAACGATTGTAAAAATTGAATAAGAGAAGTAGAAGAAAAATTAGGAAAAGAAATGAGAGTGATGCAAGAAAATTATGGGGGAAAGAGTCAACAGGTTGGTAAAGGAGACACAAAAAATAAAGAAAGAAAATAGCACCTTAAAAAACAGATTAGGTTAAATGGTGAAAGAGGTACAAAAACCTGCTGAAGAGAAGAACTCCTTAAAAAAACAGAACTGACCAAATGGAAAAAGAGGTACAAAAATTCACTGAAGAAAAGGACTCCTTAAAAAGTAGAATTGGCCAAATGGAAAAATGAGGTACAAAAGCTCTCTGAAGAAAATAATTCCTTAAAATTTAGAATTGGGCAAGTAGAAGCTAATGACTCTGTGAAACACCAAGAAGTAATAAAACAAAATCAAAAGAATGAAAAAATAGAAGAACATGTGAAATATCTCATTGGAAAAACAACTGACCTGGAAAAATAGATTGAGGAAATATAATTTAAGAATAATCAGACTACCCAGAAGCCATGATCAATAAAAGAGCCTAAACATCATATTTCAAGAAATTATCAAGTAAAACTTCCTTGACATCCTAGAAGCAGAGGGTAAAATAGAATTGAAAGAATCCACTGATCACCTCCTAAGAGAGATCTCAGAATAAAAACTTCCCAGGAATATTCCAGGAATAGCCAAATTCCAGAGCTGGTATTGAAACCAAGAATTACCTACTCAACAAAACTGAGTTTAATCCTTCAGGGGGAAAATAGATATTTAATGAAATAGAGGACTTTCAAGCATTCCTATTGAAAAGACCAGAGCTGAATAGAAAATGTGACTTTCAAATACAAGACTCAAGAGAAGCATAAATAAACAGGAATGACAAATCATAAGGGATTCAATAAGATTAAACTGTTTATATTCCTACATAGGAAAATGATACTTGTAACTCCTAAGAACTTTATCATTACTAGGGCAGTTAGAAGGAGTGTGCATAAACAGAGGGCATGGATATGAGTTGATTGTGATGGGATGATATCCAAAAAAATAAAATTAAAGAGTGAGAAAGAGAGATGAAAGGGAGAAGTGGAATGGGGTCAATTATCTCACATAAAAGAAGTATGAAAGAGCTTTAAGAGTGGAGGTGAAAATGGTGGTGGCAGGCAACCTTACTTACTCTTATCAGAACCTGAATCTTATCAGAATTGATTCAAAGAGGGAATAATACACACTTAGTTGGGTATAGAAATCTATCTTGCCCTATAGGGACGTAGGAGGAGAGGGGGATAAAAGAAAAGAGGGGAGGCTGATGGAAGGGAGGCAGATTAGGGGAAGTAGTGTTCAGAAGCAAAACACTTTTGAGGAGGGACAGAATGAAAAGAGAGAGAAAGAAGAATAAATGCGGTGGGGGGAAGTAGGATGGAAGGAAATAAACAGCAATTATAACTGTGAATGTGAATGGGATGAACTCACTCATAAAACAGAGGTGGATAGCAGACCGATTTCCATGACTTTGACATAAAGGGTGATACCATAAGCAAATTAGGGAACATGGAATGGTTTACCTGTCAGATCTATGGATAAGGGAAGAATTTATGACCGAGGGCATTGTGAGATATAAAATGAATAATTTTGATTGCATGAAATTAAAAAGGTTTTGCACAAACTAAAACAATGCAGTCAAGACTGGAAAGAAAGCAGAAAACTGAGAGAAATATGCTAAGTTTCTTTGATAAAGGCCTCATTTCTCGAATGTATTGAGAACGGAGTCAAATTGATAAGAATATGCTTTATTTCCCAGTTGACAAATGGTCAAAGGATATGAACAGGCAGTTTTGAGAAAAAGAAACCTAAGCTATTGGTAATTATATGGAAAAAAACTTCTCTAAATAATTATTGATTAGAGAAGTGCAAATTAAAACAACTCTAAGGTAATGTCTTACACCTATCAGATTGGCTAATATGACAGAAAAGGAAAATGACAAATATAGGAAGGGATGTTAGAAAATTGGGACATTAATGCAGTTGCGGGAGTTGTGAACTGATGCAACCATTGTGGAGAGCAATTTGGAACTATGTCCAAAAGGCTATAAAACAGCATATACCCTTTAATCTAGCCATACCACCACTAGATCTGTATCCCAAAAAGATAAAAAGCAAAGGAAAAGAACCTATATGTACAAAAATATTAGTAGCAGCTCTTTTTGCAGCGGCAAAGAAGTCTCAATTGAGGTAACGCCCATCCATGGGTGAATAGCAGAAAAGTTGTGGTATATGATTGTGATGAAATACTATTGTGTTATAAGAAACGATGAGCAGGATGCTTTCAGAAAAACCTGGAAAGACTTATGTGAACTGATGCAAAATGAAATGAACAGAACCAGGAAAATACTATACAAAGTAACAGCAAAATTATACCATGATCAACTGTGAATGACTTAGCTGTTCTTAGCAATACAATCATCTAAGAGAATTCCAAAGGACTTATAATGAAAAATGCCATCCACCTCCAGAGGAAGAACTGATGGAGTCTGAATACAGATTAAAGCATACTTCAAAAAACCCTTTCTTCATTTTCTTGGGTTTTTTTCCATGTGTTTTCTTTCACAACATGACTAATATGAAATATATTTTGCATTACTGCACATGTATAACCTATTTTAAATTCTTTGCCTTCTCAATAATGGGGGAGAGGAAGGAGGGAGGGACAGAATTTGAAACTCAAAATTTTTAAGAAAATGTAAAAAACTGCTTTTATATGTAATTGGAAAAAAATTAAATATTAAGAATCAACTTAAGAAAGATCTCACCATCAACAAAGATATGTGAATATATATGTCAAAGGTAACACTTATGAGTGATTAGCAAATTAGATAATAATACTAGCTAGTGCTTATATAGTTTTTAAAGTTTGAAAAGTATTTTATACATATCAACTCATTTTATTTTTACAAGAATTCTTGTAGATAGGAGCCTTTTTTATCTCCATTTTTGTTCAGTTGTGTTACACTCTTCATGACCCCATTTGGGGTTTTCTTGGCAAAGATACTGGAAGATACTGCTCAGCCATTTCCTTCTTCAGATCATTTTACAGATGAAGAAACTGAGGCAAACTGGGTTAAGTGACTTGCCCAGGGTCACACAGCTAGTAAGTGTCTGAGGCCAGATTTGCACTCAGGAAGATAAGTCTTCCTAACTCCAGGCCCAGCACTCTGAGCACTATAGCACCACCTAGCTCCATTTACAAATGAGGAACCTGAGACAGTAGCCAAGTAATTTTTCCAGGGTCACCTAGCTAGCTACTAATTGTTTGAGGTCAGATTTGTGCTCAGGTCTTCTTGATTCTAGGTCCAGCAGTCTATTCACTATGCCACCAAGGTGCCTCTGGTCAATGCAGACTTCCCTGCTCTGTCCTCATGTGGAACTTCATATTCAATGTAACTATTAAGCAATAAGCATTTATTAAGCATACTGCTATGTGCCAAGGACTGTGCTATGCACTAGAGATGCAAAGACGAAACAAAATAGTGCCTCCCTTCAACAATCTGACATTTTAATTTCCTCATCATGCTCCATTGTTATGACTCTCTGTGTTTATTCTATCCCCTTTCTTGCCTGTTAGCTCCATGAGGATACAAACTGTGTCTTAACCAGGGATAATCGTGAAGCTCCAATTAGATAATGGATATAAAGCACTTTACAAACCTTAAAACAAACATAAAGGCCTATTATTATTATCAGACTACAGTCACCAGGCCTCCAGTCTAGTGATGACTTCATTTCTTGACTCTTCCTCTTTTTTTTTTTTTGATGAGACAATTGGGGTTAAGTGACTTGCCCACAGTCACATAGCTAGTGAGTGTTATGTGTCTGAGGCCAGATTTGAACTCAGGTCCTCCTGACTCAAGGGCCAGTGCTCTATCCACTGCACCACCTAGCTGCCCCTTGACTCTTCTTCCATTGTGCACTTGCTGGATTCAGTGAGTGCTAACAGAGCCATGTGAGGGTAAGTTGGTAAATGTTTAACAACCAGGCTCTCAAATGAAGTGGGAACACACTTTTAAACTTAATATGCTTTATTAATGCTTTCTTATGTCTAGACAATCAACAAAGCAATAAATCGGACCTTGATATCTAGTGATTATTTTTGATGTGTGAATGCTCTTATTGAAAATTTTATCATCGAACTTAGAGGTGGTTAGACCTCGCCCCAGTACACCCTTGCCCATGACTAAAATTTGTATCATCCCTCATCATCTAGCCCAGTGCTCCACAAATAGGGAGGCTTGATAAATGTTTGTGGCAAAGGTGAATGAATGATTGTTGAATGAATAAGTCAAATGAACGGTAAGAGTGGCAAGATAGGAGCTTCCTGTAGAATGAAAAGGACTGAGCTTATTTAACTTGGAAGAACATATACCATTGGGCCTCAAAGTTATTCTCAATCTAATTTTTTTTTCAAATTTAGAATTAGAATAAAATTCGGGGCTGTGAAATTCTCTTTCTCATATTATATATATGAGATTTGTACGGTTAATTACAAAGCAAAAGAATCCATCTCATTTAGTTTTTTGGTTCTCATCCCCCAGATTTCATACACATTAGTCTGCTACTAAGGACATCAGTGGTTCTAAGACGTCCATTTTATTACCACTTGGTCAATTGTTCCTAGAATGTAGAAGGCCTGGACATTTCTGTGGTCCTGAATGTGTTCTAATGTTTATTCCCAATGTTTTCCTTGGAATGCAAAAATCTTCCATCAAATCAAAGTTATTTTGTGCTCTACTGAATTTCCAGGAAGCTCTCTTGATAAGCTAGTTCTTACTCAAGATGGCAGGTTACCTTTCTTTACCTATTACTCAAGGCAGCATAATGGGGCAGTCCTTCCACTTTACTGAGCGTGTTCATTTTTCCTACTGAGAGATTTTTTCCCCTGAGGCTAATAAGAGTTCATCCCTTTGGTGAGTGTAGCAAGTATTTTCCATGCATTGTTTTGATCAAAATTGACTAGGAGTTAAGCTGTAAGACCACAGGTGTAGTCTCTAAATGCATCTTGGCTGTCATTTTTCTCTCCCTAGCTAGCTACAAACAGGCAGTCAGTTCTCTCACACCATCCTGCACAATGGGGGTGGAAGTTCTCTTGATCAGCCAGTGTATTAGCATTGCCTAAATTTTGTTTATTCTACACATTTTGTACAACATGCCATATTTGGGATAGATGGCACTTTGTTTTTATGTTAGAGAGAAATAGACATGAATGTATTATTTCACATTCATGACAGTTTTGCTGACTCTCTGGTCCTCTTTTCTCTTTCCCAGAGACTTGTTTTTTGTTATGGAATACCCACTGGAGGTAAGGAGGGAGGGAAGAAGTAGGGAAAGAGAGAGAAAGAGAGAGAGAATCTTATTATGGTAGATGGTTTTCTTTAAGAAGAAACACTTGATTCTGAAGTGCCAGCCACTTTATGGACTTTAATTGTTCATAGGGTAGCACAAAATATCTGCTCTTTTTCATTTTTTATAGCCATCTTAGAGATGGCACTGCAATTTTTAAGGCTACTATCTTTCCCAGTTTGATGTATTATCACCAATGAGTCTGTCTCAGATACTATTTAAAATACTCCAAACTCAACATTTACAGATAGTTGGGGATTAATCATTTCATTGATTAATCATTTCATTGAATTTAATCTGATTTGATGTTTTATCTTAATGGTTTTCTCATAATTGCTTTGCTTTGGTCAGTGGATTGGGTCTACCCAGTATTTTTATTATCTGGGACCATTATTAAACTTACTGATTAATTTATTCAATAAATACTAAGTGCCTATTATACGTACGGCACTATGATGGAAAAGATGATAAAGATAAACAAGACATCATCCCTGTTGTTTAAGAGCTAGTAGTCTACTCATGAAGCCTTTAAAGATGCACAGAAAGCTTGGGGGGGGGGAGAAAGAGCTCCCCCCCAAAAGATATCCATCGGTTCACAATGAATTTATGCTGTGATGTACACAAATGACCAGCCTTGGAAATACAACAACAATCAAACCATTAAGCATAACCTAATTGAGCACCAACTGAGTACAATAACCTTAAGGTAAAGCAGAGTAAAGGAATTACCAGAATCAGATGACAGATGGGTGTGGTGGTTCACATCTATCATCTCGGCTATGGGGGGAGGTTGAGGCTGGTGGAACACGTAAGTTTGGGAATTCTAAGCTAAAGCCAATCAGGTGTCTGCACTACATTCAGCACCAGTATAGTGAGAACCTGGGAGTGGGGTAGGGTGAGGGGGATGGGGCAGTCCAAGGACAGGCAAACTGGCCCGGCTGGAAATGGAGCGGGTCAAAGTTTCTGTGTGGGTCAGCAGTGAGATATGGCCATGAGAGGCCACTGTACTTCCAGCCTGAGTGAGACAGAGAGACCCTAATGAAGGTCATCTGATGACCCAATGATTCAAAATGATTTAAAAACCAACCAAAACCTGAAAAGAAATCAATAACAAACAAAAAAAAAAAAGATTGCATTAATCAGGTATTTCTTGACACTAAATTGTGAGTCTTGAAGAAACATAGTTGGCCTCTTCCCTTTAACTCTCATCACATAATATGAAATTCCCCCCTCCATATTCATCAACCCCCCCCAAAAGACTCCCTTAAATAATGGAAACCTTCTCTGAAGAGTCATATTGATAAAATTCATAGTATTTGATGAATGTTGGTGTACTGAATCACCTTGCACTGGTCGTTGGAGGTGGAGTAATGACTAACAGGACAGCTGGGTGTGCAGTGGATAGAGTGTTGGGCCTGGAGTCGAGAAGACTCCTCTTCCTGAGTTCAAATCTGGCCTCAGACATTTACTAGCTGTGTGACCCTGGGCAAGTCACTTCCACCTGTTTGCCTCAGTTTCCTCATCTGTAAAAAGAACTGGAGAAGGAAATGGTGAACCATTCTAGTATCTTTGCCAAGAAAACCCCAAATGGGGTCACAAGGAGTCAGACATGACTGAAAATGATAAAACAGCAGTGACTAATGGTCTGTAGATTCATGTTTAGGAAAAAAGCAAGGGAGATACCAGAATATGGGGATAGATTAATTGGTATTTGCTGTTATATTTAACAAAATGAAGTTATATTTAAAATGTATGTAACTAAAAGTCTGCAGAATAGACCACAGCAATGGACTATTGGTGGACTTCTGGGTGCTTATAGGAGCCTTATAGGAGACATCTGCTCAGAAGATAGGGATTAAACCAGGTAATGCCTGAAGTTCCTGCTAGTTATTGTGTCCCTGTGATTCTGGAACATTCTGTAAATTAGCTTGTTGGAGGTATTTTTCTGTTGAGCTTTTCAAATGCATGGTATTTTACACACATACCTTATAAGCCCTAGTATAGTGCCTATAGCTAGTATAAGAAAACAATAATGATAGCTCGCATTTATACATCATGTGCTATGTGCCAGGCACTGTGCTAAGTGCGTCACAAATATTATCTTGTTTGATCTTTAAAACAGCCCTGCAAGGCAGGCACTATCAGTATTCCCATTTCGTTGTTGTTGTTCAGTCATTTCTATCATGTCCAGCTCTTTGTGACCCCATTTGGGGTTTTCTTTGCAAAGTAGTTGTAGTGGTTTGCCATTTCCTTTTCCAACTCATTTTACTGATGAGGAAACTGAGGCAAACAAGGTTAAGTGACTTACCCAGGGTTACACAGCTAGTAAATGTCTGAGGCCAGATTTGAACTCAGGGAGATGAGTCTTCCTGACTCAAGGCTCAGCATTCTACCCACGGGGCCACCAGCTGCCTAGATGCCAATGTTGATGGTCAGCAAAGAAAATGGTAATGAAATGTTCTGAAGTATAAGACTAGGAGGTAGATGGCACCATCTTTATTGGCCTTTTTCTTCTACAGATAGATCCACAGTAATAACTATTGACCAGGAAGCCCCTGCATTTCAAAATTCAGGAACTATCAGAGTTAGTTATATAAACACTCCATGTAAAGAATGCTGAAGTTGGAGTCTGAGGATCTGGGTTTTTATATGGGCTCTACTATTTGTTTCTTTTGGCACCTTGGACAGGTCACTCAACTTCTATGTACTTAAGTTTTCACATCTGTAAAATAAGGGGAAAGACAAGGGTCCCTTCCTGCTCAATATCAATGTTCTAACATCTGATGACAGAATGATTCAGCATATGGATATGGCTTTTGAGAATTGCTATCACCTAAAATTTTATCACACTATGGAAAATGGTGTTGACAAACCTCTCTGAGGCCAGTCCTTTAACAATAGAAATACAATCCCTGACCAGAGCCATATTCCAAGCCTTTCCAGCTTAGCAGGATGTGCTAGGACCTGCATTCTGTTTGTATGGCTTTTATCAATGATAAGACATTGGGAGTTGCAGATATAATTAGCTAAGGGTTAAAAAGGCCCTTTCTGAAACAATTGCTCAGAGGGCCAGAATTTAAGCATATGTCAAAGGTCACACTCATGAAGCTTTGGGAACATTCCTCCCCAGTGTTCATTGCGATTTCATTGTCCTAATCCAGGTAGACATGCTCCCAAGACAAGACACTGCAGTCCTAAGCGAAGAAGGAATGGTTCTCATTGCATCTTCCTGAGAATTCCTGTTTCATTTGCCACTCAGCCCCCAAGTGCTGTCAAGCCTCCCATGTTGTGCTAGTTTGTGACTCTCATTTAGAGACAAGTGTGATAGCGCTATCCATTTTGCAGTCTTTGTACACATCAAAACAAACAAACTGGGAACCAAACACGCCACAGCAGGCTTATTGTCAGAGAATTAGCTCCCATACTGCCACAGTCAGACTCATTCTGATAAGAATAGCCTAAAATTAATCCTTACAGGCAAACTGGTCTCAGGCCAGATCTGGGAGATAACTTTTGGCTGCAGTAATGTTTGGTACACATGTTGGTGTCATCCTGAAAGATTTTGCCCTGGAAAATAAGAGAAAATAAATGGAAATAACAAAAATCCGGGGGGGAGAGAGAGACAGAGACAAAGACAGAGACAGATGGGGAATAGAGGCAGAAAAATATAGATGGGGGAAGAGAGAACAGAGAAAAGAAGGGAAGAGAGATGCAGACAGAGAGGTAGAGGAGAGGGAGGAAGAGAGAGAGAGACAGAGACAGAGAGATGCAAGGCTCCCCACCCTTTCTTTACTGAAACCTGGGGTAGTTGGGTGGCGTTTGGTTGCGAGTCAGACAGCTCAGCTGAATGTTCAGAGTGTCTCTTTATGACTCTACCTGCCCTCTAGGTAAATAGAAACTTTTTCTTCCAGCCCTGGTAGAAGGCTCCTTCCCTGACACAACTCTACCTGGGTTAGGGTGAAGGCATTTGATACATGGACAAGGTCAAGGCCAAGGCTGTGATCCTCCTGTCACTCACCCTTCTCAGCAACCTTGAAAACTCCCTCCAAACACTCCTTGAGACTTCATGCCAGTCGAGCATAATAAACACCTTTGGGGACTACCTTTGTAATTACAGAAAGAAAAATAATTTTCATCCTGCAGTTAACTAGGGTGGATTTGAAGCTGGTGCCTAGATTATCCTTAAATACCTTTTCCTTTGGGGAAATCTAACATTGTGACATTGCGTTTGCCAGTTTCAAACGAGTGTGACTATTATGTCGCCGTCGCTGTGTACGGCTGCTGATAAATGGACACCTAACTAGGAAATGAGCTGGAGCTGGGCCGATGGCGAGAGGAAGCATACGCGTGTCCGAATGAGCCCAGCTGAATGAGCTCGAGTGATTGTTTTGTTTTCTTTCTTAGGGAAGAATTCTCATGCGTCGGATTTCTTTCTTGATTTCTTAAGATGTTGATGGGGATGATGATAATAACAGGCCTCGTCTCCATGGCATGGGTCAAGAGTTGAACCTATTTTTCCAAATCTTTCTTTCCCTTCCTCCCAGATGCAGCTGGAAGGGTTGCTACACAATGCTTACGGCGCCAGCGGGTTTAGAAATAGTTTGGGCCATACATTAAGTTCTTTTGTACGGGTGTGGGATGTGATCATGCAGACCCCCTTCTGGATCACAAGGGGAAGAAAAAGATTGTAAAGAAATGTTGCAGTCCAGAAATGGATGTCATTCTAAGCTGAGTGTTTAGGAGAAACGTAGAATCATAGAGCCTGGCCATGTAGTCCGACCTTCCCATATGACAGATGAGGAAACTGAGGTCCAGAAAAGTTAAGGGATTTGCCCAATATCACAAAGATAAGACATTTGAGACCAGATTTGAACCAAGGTTTTCTATTTCTAGAATCAGGGCTCCTTCTATTATTCTATTTTAATGTGTAAGAATGAAACTGAGAGAAAATTCAATTCAATTTGATTTAATTCAACATAACAGATTTCATTAAGCATCTAGTCATCCAGTCAACAAACATTTATTAAACACTTACTATGTACCTGGGATATAAAGAAGGGTAAAAACAGTCCCAGCTGTGACAGAGTTCATATTCTAAGAGAGGAGATAATATGTAAATAACTAGGTACATACAAAATGCATACACAATATGGCCATTTTCTCCTAACTGGTGGTCCCCTAAACCTACCACTTCATTCCAGTTTTCACTCACCCTCATTATTTCACTTTTTTTTTAGGTTAAATGTTTTTATGTACATATAAATGTAAACATATGTCAACCTATACAACCATTACTTGGGAGTACCTTCTTATCTCTCTTGGGTCCATTCTACCACCAACAGCTGTCCACACCACCTATAGTGATAATAAGGCATTGGGTAGATGCTAGTGAAGGAAGATACAAAGTCTGTGCTCCAAAAGACATTCACCCATTAGCGTGGAGGGCATGTTAATTCTGTGTTAAGGACAGGAGATCGTGCCTAGACCTGTGAGTTCATTGGTTTAGGGTACTTGGGTAAAGAAGCTCCCTCTACCAAGGCCCATGGACACTTTCTCTGTATCACAGCCTTAGAGAATCACCCAGGGCACTGAGGGGTTTTAAGTGACTTTGCTCAGGGTCACACAGCCAGTATGTGTCAGAAGTAGGACATGAAACCAGATCTTCTTGGCTTCAAGGCCAGTACACTAACCATTACACCATGCTTCCTCTAAATTATGTGTTTATTAAGTTACAAATGTGTGCAAGTTTAACTTAGATAATATAAGCCAACCTCAAGAAAACCTTCATGAAACATTAGGATGAGCCCTACTCAATCTGTTGATTCTATGATTAAGGTGCAAAGTGCAAAGATAGTTGCCTTCCCACCTTGGAGAAACTTCTGCTCTGAGGACCCCCTGTCTTGATTAGTGACTCCCTAGCCCAGATCATCTAAAGAGGGGCCCCAGCCACACTCACTTAACTCCCTGCCTGACTTATTTTCAGAACTTCTCTACTTCCTCATGAGCTCCTGATTCCCCTACGTGAGTGTCCTCCCCCATTTCCCTCACTCTCCTTTCTGGGTTGTCTTCTACCGTATATATGAGCCTTTTGGGAGTAGGCACTAACCTGTTTGTTTATGTGTGTGTCCATAGTGGTTGGCAGAGTGCCTGGCACTAAACAAATGCTTCATCGATTATGTTCAGAAGATGGGAGGTAACCTTAGAAGACGCAGCTTTAGCAGCAGAGAAAACTGAGAAAGTCTGCCCACAGAAGGTAGACTTTCTGATGAGTCTTGTAGGAAGAAAGGGAAATTAACAAGCGGAGGTAAGGAGAGAGAGCATTCCAGACAAGGTCAAAGGCACAGAATTGGGAAATGGAGTGTCATGTGCAAGGGATAACAAAAAGGCCAGTGAGCCTGGATTGTAGAGCCATGTTGGGGAGTCAGGTATAAGAAACCTGGGAAGGTGGGAAGAGTCCAGGTTGGGAAGAGCTTTAAATGAAAAACAGAGCATTTCATATTTGATCCTGGAGGTATTGGGGAGCCACTAAAGTTTGTTGAGTAGAGGCAAAATGTGGATAGATGAGCACATTAGGACAATCATTTCAATAGTTGAGTAGAGGGTGAATTGGGGGGAGAGTTTTGGAGGCAGAGAGACCAAGCAGAAGGCTATTGCAATAGTCCAGGTGGGAGGTGATGAGGGCCACAGCTGGGATGGTAGCTATGTGAGTGGAGAGAAGGGCATATATATGCTAAGGTTTTGTAAGAGTAGAGATGACAAGATTTGGCAATGGGTTGGAGAGAGGAGTCAATAATGCCTACTGTTCACCAGGCACTGTGATAGATCCTGGAGATAACAAGACAGAAATGGAACATGCCCCCAGGAGCATGTAAAAGCATGTAAATTCTCCAGAGAAACACTAAGATACAAAGAGCAATGCAGTACCTATCTTTAAACGGATGAACTTTTATTGCTATCCTAAGATTCCTCTGGACACTCATGAGAGCAAGGTAAGACATAGCTTTGTCCCTTCATTCACACACAGCCATTCAACATTCATTCATTCGTTCATTCATTCCCCATTTGTAGAGTTAAGGGAGAGACACAAAATTTAGTTAAGACACAGTGTGTGGCCTTCTCAGAGCTTCAAATCTAGGAATAGGATGAGAGACAAACAAAGAAGTATCACCAACAAAGGGATAAGTGAACTAGAATGTAAGCTCCTTGGGGGAGGGGCTGTTTTGGTCTTTCTAGCTATCCCCAGTGTCTGACAGTGTCTGACAGTGAGTGTGTTTAACATATGTTTATTGACTGATTGAAAGCAGACTTTTACAGGAGATCACAGAAAGAAGATCCTTGATGAAGGTGGGAGATCCGGGACTGCAATTTTTGTATACTTTGGTTCAATCAGGACAATAAAGTCTTCTAAAACAGGTTGTAAATTGGGGGTTGTGGTCTTTACTTATTGCAAGTCACTGAGGAGTGATAAAGAGGAGAAACTAATTGTCTTTAGTATCCATTTTTGTTTTAATTTCACAAGGGCGAGCTGCTAAAGGAGGCTATGGTAAACAGCCCATTAGTTAAAATACTTGAACAAAAACACAGCAAGGAAGGATAATAAGAGTTATCAGCCAGACTTTCTCCTTCTGTAGCCGACTGCTTCCCACTTCTATTTAAAGGCACACAAAACCAAACGGGCCACTCCTCTGTTAGTGAGAAGGGCAGGAGAGCCGATTGCTGAGGCTTCTTAGACATTGATTGACCCCCAGAACAAGGGAAGCAGCAGGGCTAGTGGCCCAGTGACTAGTGTGAGGAGATGGATCATCTCATCACTGATTTTAAAAAATAATAATAATTTATCATGCCATCCAGAAGAACGTTCAGAAAATCGTTCCTGTGGCAAATAATAGTGTTCACTTCTGTGATGCTATTAATGTCACTGAGGACTTTCATCGCAACAACCCTGCCCTGTGGTGCTGTGGAAAGAGCATTGCTGTCTCTGGAGTCAGAATCTCTGAGTTCAAATCCCACCTATAATACTTCCTAGCTGTGTGACCTTGGGCAAGCCAATTAAACTCTGTGTCCCAGTTTCTCCATTTGTAAAAGAATGTTGGAATGATGACCTTTGAAGTCCCATCCAGTTGGACTAGAATCAGGGTTGGGGAACATGTGGCTTTCTAGGCTGAAGGTTCCCCACCCCTGGCTCTAGATAACAATAATAGCTAAGATTTACATAAAATTACCTTACCTCTTGTAAGATTATCTCATACTATCTCGTTTATCCTAATTTGATCTCATTTGAGCCTCACAACAACCCTTGGAGGTAAGCGCTATTATCATCATCCCCATTTTACAGATGAGGAAACTGAGGCTAAGAGAGGTGAAATGACTTGCCCAGGGTCACAAAGTAAGTATCTGAGGCTGAATGTGAACTCAGATTTTTTCCCAGTTCTAGGCCACTTCCCCACCTTGCTGTCCTATGTTAGATGACCTTTGAAGTCCTTTCTAGTTCTAAACCTAGGAGATTTAAGTGGTACAAGTATTATTGTTACCATTTTGCAGATTAGGAAACTGAGTCCCTAAGGTTGAATGACTTGCTCAGGGCCGTATGCCTAGGAAGCAGCAGAGCAAAGATTTGAAGAAAGGACTCCTGGCACCAAATTCATAGCTCCTTCTGATGTATCACATTGCCTGGCCTTTTTGGATGCAAGCAATGCCCTCTGTTGTTGGGCAGTGGTGTTAACTTTGAACTCTAGGTCTTCAAGTAGACATTGCTAAAAGAGCCATATATCCCCTTATTAACTGTAAAGTGATTAGATTTTTAGTGGAGGCCATGTTGTCCTTTGTAGGCACGTTTTATGTGGCCATGGGGAGAAAGGTAGAGCTCTCCCCCATCTGATGTAAGAGCTCCTTGGGTACTCTACGCTCCAAATGGGTAGCATGACCTAGGCTCTACAGGCCATTGAGCAATGAGCTCCAGTGCCCCCTCTCTCCTCCTCCTTATACCTCTGTCTCTCTGTCTAGAAGGGCACTCTATCCACAGCCCCAACTCAGGAGAGGTATATTATCGAGAATAACAAAAAACTTGGAGGTACTGAGAAATCGGCAGGTTCCAACTCGTCAGAGTCAAACGCGTTCAGTGGCTTCTAGTTATCCTCTAAGCTGTGTACACAACACCCTATTTGGCTCGATGTCACTTTTCCCCACCTAACAAAGCCTTGGCCAGATTCTTGAGTCCTTCCCAGAACATCCACCTTGGTCCACGTGGTTTAGATTTAAGATTAACCAGGGTAATCTTGGAAACCCTTACACCATGAACTAGAGCTTTCTGTCTTCTCTTAGCCCAAATCCTAAGAACTCCTATAATAGAAAAGGAGAAAGCGAAGCCCTGAAGAGGACTGTGGTAAGGTGGGCATTTCAGCTCTGATGGGCATAATCCTCTGAGGAGACCAGACTCTTTGTGTTTGTTTGTTTTATTTAGAATTTGCACACAGCTACCTCCTAAGCACTTTGCTGTACCTTTATTATTTAGATAATCAGCATTATTTGCTTATCTTTTGTTGAGGTGTTATTTGTGATTCCTGTGATAGTTCTTTAAGATTCTGCCTGTAACAACTGAAAGAAAATGAAACCATGGCTATTGCAGTTTCAGAGAAGCAGGGAATGTCAGGGGTAGTGCATGCACCCAGCAAGGGGAGAGTGGGCGCTTTGGGAAAAGGGAATTATTTTGTTTTGTTTTGTTTTGAGACATCTCTCTCGATTTTTGTATATCTCCTTCCACTGATTTTTACAATAAGGGACAAGTTGTTCCACCACCCAAAACATCAAGTTTCTTGGATTTTAGATAGAATTTTACCTCTGACATCAAGCTTGGTTTTGGATTTGGCTTCAATTAATCTAATTGGATCATAAGATTAGGAACTAAAAGGGGGATTCTCTAATCCATCTCCCTTCTTTTGCGGAGGAGAAAACTGAGGTCCAGAGAAGTGACTTACTCAAAATGCCTCAGGTCGAAAGTAACAAAGTCAGGACGTGAATCCAGGTCCATCTATTGCCAAACCTAGTTCTATTGTGCCACACACATCATTCCCCCTTTCCTCCTCAACAAATGACAGATAGAATCATAAAATCTCAGAGTGGGAGGGGACCCCAGATGCCAGCTAGTTCCATGCATGTTTGAACAAAAAATCCTCTCCATAACACCTAAGTAGCCAGCATCCTTCCTTTATTTTTAGCTTTTAATGAGGAGTAAGCCCATTGCATCTCAACACAGTCCATTCTTCTTTTGTATGGCTCTAATTCTTAAAATTTCCCTTATATCCAACCTAAATTTGCCCCTTTGATCTTCCACTCATCATTCTTTGTTCTACCTTCTTGGATCAAGCAAAATGAAGCTAATCTTTCTTCCCAGACATAGCCTTTCAAATATTTAAGGGCATATGTCATATGTTTCCCCTCCCCTGCCCTTCCTGACCCCTGTAATCTTCTCTTCTTCAGGCTAACCCTTTTATTGAAATGTGGCCTGGAATTGATTGGAATACCCCACATATGGTCTGACCAAGGTGAAGACAGTAAGACTATTACCTCCCTAGTGCTTGCACTTGGGAGATTGAGTTTTTGGACCCAAGTGTAAGAATTGTCATTTGCGTCATTAACTTTTATTAGATTCAGCCTAATGTTCTAGCCTGTCAATTGGATCCTGCCTTTGAGAGATGCACAGATTATGCATTTGTTGTTGATTCTTATTTACCTTTAGCCACTCACATGTGCTAGGCACTATATGTAGTAGTTATACGCATATATCATATTGTAACATTTATGTTGTGAGCAAGATAATTCATATTGCTAACCATAGTTCATAGCGTAAATCAAAGTAACCTTGAAAGGATGTCTCAAGCCTGTTTGAAACATGTCACAACTTCTCTCTGCTCTGAGCATTCCTCCTCATCTTCCATAAGCCAAGCTTAAAAGGAGTTTTATTTCTTTATAGTTATATCTCAGATATGTGTATATATGTATTTATACACATATACACACATGTTTTCCCAGGATAGTTCTTAAAGCTATATATGTATAGTACATATTTTAATTCATATGTGTGTGTTTCACAGTCTAGAAACTTAATATTTCACAAGGTGAGAGGATTAAAATAGCCACTGTACAAGGTCTGAATAAGAGGCAATCAAAGAAAAGAAAAACATTGCCATGCAGCAGTGAGAACCTAACTGAGACTGGATGATATAAATTTGTAATGGACACATTCAGCATGGTTGTGTGATTTGCCCCCCCCCCCAGCAGCTCTTGAGTAAGAGCAGAGGAGGCCAGTGATGGGGGGAATCCAGGGTTGGAGTTTGGAAAGGCATGAGTGGTGATAGAACAAGGAGGGATATGATACAAGGACAGAGGATAATATGTAGTTGGACTGGGTATAGGGTCAAAACCAAAGGGAGAAAAGGAAGGCCAGAGTAGGAGTGATAAACTCCAGAGGAAGAGTCTAGAAGGGATAGTGGGGAACAAGGAATTGTGCCTACTCCTGGTCCAGTGTGTCTGAAGGTTTGAGAGAAGGCTTATTCCAATGCTAGAGAGGATGGTCAGGATGCACTGTCTCCTAGGAGAAAGGGAGAATTAGGTACAAGGGAGAACCTTTAGAGGGGCAGGCAGAAAAAAAGCACATGGCATCTCTAAATCCCATGGATGAAGGGCAGCTACAAATGATTTGTAGCTACAAATGAGGTCTAAGTTATATACCTCTTTTACTCCCTACCTTGGGGAAGCTGAGTCTTGAGTCATAACCTAAATTTTAAGCAATTTTTCCTTGAGGCACTAGGATTGGGGATTGAAGAGTATGAGAAAGGGGAGGCTAACCCCTCTAATTAGAAGTAATTTCCTCTAAGACTAGATCTCTTCCTTCCCCTTCCCCCACAGAGATTCATTTACCAAAGTCATGTCAATTTGTCCTCTATATTCATCCTGTTTTCCACTTCCACCATTTTTGTTCAGTCCCTTATCACATTTTGCATGTATTATTATTATTACAGCCTCTTAACTTGTCATCTTGCTACCTACCCCTCTCATCTCCAATCTGCCCCAGTAATCTTTCTAATGTACTGTACTCATCAGATAATTGCCCCAGAGAATTCTCTAGTGCCTCTATGGTGTCTTCTGAATAAAGTATGAACTTTCAAGTCTCCTATAACCCATCTCCAACTGATTTTTCTATCCTTACTCCATATCACTCCCCTTCAAATGTTCTCTATTCCAGATGAACTGTTCTAGATAGCTAGCTAGATGGATTAATAGATAGATAGATAGATAGATAGACAGACAGACAAATAGATGTGGTGTTGTTCAATCATTTTCAGTCATGTCCAACTCTGTGACCCCATTCAAGGTTTTCTTGGCAAAGATATTGGAGTGGTTTGCCATTTCCTTCTCCAGCTCATTTTACAGGTGAGGAAACTGAGGCGAACAGGGTGAAATGACTTGCCCAGGGTCACACAGCTAGTGAGTGTCTGAGGCCACATTTGAACTCAGGAAGATGAGTCTTTCTGACTTCAGGCTTGGCATTCTATCCACTGCACCACCTAACTGCCCGATAGATATGCAGATAAAGATGGATAGAGCATTTATTAAGTAATTACTGTGTGCCATGTGCTGTACTAAACTCTGTATATAAGCAAGCAAGATAGTCCCTGTTTTCAAGGACCATACTTCTAATCAGAGATTACTAAAAAGGAAGCCAGAATGGAAGATAGAAAGGATACATATCATAACATGGGGTGGAGATGGCTAGGAAGTGGTTTGGAGATTTACTTGCCAGAGCTGGGGACTCAGGAACAGAGTCCAAGGTTGGGTGGAGGGTATGAGAGTACTGGCCATAGAATAGTGAGAATGTGGTCAAGAACTTAGTAATGACAATAATAATGATAACACATAAAACATAATAATGAAAATAGCTAGATATAGCATCTTAAGCTTTATATACATTATCTCATTTGATAACTTTCCAGCCCCCTTTCCTTGTCTGGCCCTTCTTGCCTCCAATCCCATTTTTTATGCCATCCCTCCATGCCTAAAATGGAAGCCTCTTTTCTTTTCTACTCTAATTTTCCTTCTTCCAATACCCAACTACTTCTCTGCTTCCTCTGTGAGGACTTTCTGTTTCTCTCAGTTGAAATCGATCTTAATCATAGACCTGACCTCATGGCAAAAGAAGGGCATTCTAGTGGAGAAAAGAACTTATGCACCAATGTGGAGAGATTTTCTCTTCAATTTCTTGTAGCCCTTTGTCTGAAATTCTCCTTTGTGACATATTCTATTTTATGTTATTTTTTGGTGCATTTCCCTTATTGGATTATAATCTTCTTAAAAACAGGAACTATCTCATTTTATATATTTGTATCCAGAGCCTTACATGTAACTAACACATAAGTATAAAAAGAATTAAATTGAATTAAAAGGTAGGTGGCATCAGATTATGGAGGGGTTTGAATAACAGGCAGGGGAGGTTGAATTTTACTCAGTAGACAGTAGGGAGCTATTTGAAGGGTGTCGTGAAGAGGACTGAATGATCAGATACATACATAGCAAAGTTAGTATCATCATGTCATGAAAGATGGTTTGTAGGGCAGAAGAGAGTGGAGGAAGACCTGTTAGGCCATAGGGTCAAGGTGGAGATAATGATGCCTTTAATGGTCAATGGAAATTGAAAGGAAGAACTGGATTCAGAAGATTGTTTATAAATGACAGGACTTGGAGAATGATTGGATATGAGAGGTGAGGGTAAGGGAAGACTCAAAGATAACTGAGGTTTTGAACAGGAGAAACTGAGTGAATGATTGTGTCACTGAAAGAAATAAAGAAGTGAAGAGGAGGAACAGGTTTTGAGGGCAATAATCTCTGTTTTGAGTGTAGGAAGGCTGAGGGGCCTGGGAACATCCAGGTATTTCACAGAATCAGATATTTGAAACTGGAATTGGACCATCGAGGCCTCACAGTTTGTTTGTATAACAAGGCCTGGAAAAGTTAAGTGATTTGCCCAAGGTTACAAGGATAGTCTTCAGCAAAGCCAGGTATCTGATAGGCAGTTGACAGATGAATATGGAGGTTCAGAGAGAGGTTGGGGCAAGACATATTGTCTTGGGATTCATCTTCTTAGTGATCACAGTTGAAGTCTTGGGACATGAATAATATTACAAGGGAGAGAGTATAGGGAGTTAAAGGCAAGGCCAAGTACAAATTCTCAGAGATCACTCATCCAAAGGGGTTAGGAAGAGAATGAAATATTAGTGAAGAAGACAGAGAAGGAAAAGTCAGAGAGGCAGGTGAAGAACCTAGAGAATGCAGTATCTCTGAAGCCAAGGGAGGAAAAGAAATTCAGAAGAAGGTGTTGGCTGTTGATATCTCTTAGTTGACTTTCCTTGTCTGGTCCTTCTTGCCTCCAATCCCATTGTTTATACCATCCCTCCATACCCAAAATGGAAGCCTCTTTCCTTCTCTACCTCTTAATTTTCCTTCCTCCAAAACCCAACTACTTTGCTGCTGATGTCATTAAGTTGACTTTCCATGACTCTAGTTGAGGTTTTCTTGACAAAGATTGGAGTGGTTTGCCATTTCCTTCTCTTGTCCATTTTACAGATAAGGAACCTGAGGCAAACAGGGTTGAATGACTTGCCCAGGGTCACACAGCTAGTAAGTGTCTGAGACCAGATCTGAACTCAGAAAGATGAGTCTTCCTGACTCCAGACCTGCCGTTCTGTGCACTATGGTGCCACCTAGCTGCCCTGAAGGTGTTGGTAAGCAGTGTCAAATGATGGGGTGAGATCAGAGAGGATGAAGATGCATTAAAGACCTCCATATCTCCCTGATGATCCCTGTCCCATGATAAGTGTCCTTGCTTTGAATTCCTCTAAGAATCACATTAATTTCTACACTGCCTTTTGCAGGAATGTTTTCTCCTTGTTTTAAGCATATATGTCCTGTGTCCTCTCCTAGATTGTAAGCCTTTTGAGGGTAGAGTATGTGTTATCTTTTTCTTTCCCATCCTCTACAACACTTAGCGCAGTGCCAAGCACATAGATGTCACTTTATTGTAATATGAGCTCCATGAATTAGATGGTCTTGGTAATAAGTCAAAGCAGCTATTAATCAAAGGATCCCCTAAGAATTTTTTTAGTCCACTAAAAAACTAAAGTCTGATTTCATAGAATTCTCCAGTTAAAAAAAAATCACATAATAGAGAACTCTCATAGTCAAGTAATCCAACAGATTGTAGCCTGAGAGCTGGAAGGGACCTCCCAAGTCACCTGGTTCAACCTTCCCATTTTGTGGATTTGGAAAATGAGACCCAGGGTGGGTAAGCGACTTGTCCAAGGTTACTCCAGAAGTGTCAAAAGCGGGATTTAAAGCTGGGTCCTCTGCTTCCAGAGGAAGGCTTTGTCTGCCGTGTCAAGCTATCAACTCATAGATCTGAGAGGGACTTTAGAGATGACCAGCCCTTTCATGTCATTGATTAGGGAACTAAGCCATGTGGAGAGGAGGCAGCCATATTTTCCTATAGTGGACTTTGGAATTACAACCTCCCCAAGTCTGTATTAAGACAACCTTGTAGCCAGAAGTAGTTTTTGTCCATTGACTGTGTAGCAGGAATGGCCTGCACCTTCCAAATGTCCCAACTCAGCAAGGGTCTTGTCTGGAGGTGAAAGTGAGTCTTTCACTCACAGTTAGAGACCATGTGTTGCAGAGGAAGGGTCCTGAGGGCAGCCTTCTTCCCACGTGGCCTTAAGAAATGGGTTTGGAGCTTTAACCTTTTCCTTCTTTTCTACAAGAAAGGGATTGGAGTCTCTGATCTGGCCCAGGAGCTTAAGACATAGGGGACCAGGAATCTAGGTTAGGAGCTTCAGCTAGCCCAGCAGCGAAGCCCTGAGGCAAGGGTCTGGAGACACTACCCCTTTCTGTTGTTGTCGTTCAGTCGTGTCCCACTCTTCCTGACCCCATTCGGGGTTTTCTGCGTAGAATACTGGAGTGGTTGGCCATTTCCTTCTCCAGCTCATTTTAGTTGAGGAAACAGGCAAACAGGGTTAAGATGTGTCCTTATTGGGACCAATGTTATGTAGGAACTGAGTGAATCTGCAAAATCTCTCTAGAGACCAAAGAGGTATGGAAGGGATTCCGCTTCTCAGGCACTGGGGAAATGATTTGTCTGTTTTTTTTTTTCTCGCTACATCTTTGCAGTAAAAACGCCTTTGTAAAAGCTATCCAATAAAAACAAACAAACAAGCAAACAAACAAACAGCTTTAGTGCTAGTGACCGAGCCCATAAAAATAAAGGGGAGCACAACTGATGGGGGCTTAAGAAGATAACAGAGATGAGAGACTCTCCAGCACCCTCGGAGTCCTAGAGAACCCTGTGTAAGTAGAATCCAACAGACACGGCCCTGATTTGAGTGGGACAAAAGAAAACCATGCTGTACCACTAACACCATGCTTATCGTTCACCATTGAGTAGGATGAAGGAACTTTTCAGGAGGCCTTTCAGGCTCACATCCCAAGTTTCCTAATAAATTAGATGCTAGAACTGCTATGTCTTTCCTCTCAACTGCTGTGCCCTTCCCCCTAGCTTTCCCTGGCCTGGCTGTCTGACTTGTCCCCGAGGTGATACACTCACGAGAGGGAATATCATGCAATTGAAAGAATTCAAGATACCGAATCAGAGGCTGCGGGGGTTCGATTCCCACATCTTCCTCTCACCACCCACACGATCAGCAAGTCACTTCAGTTTGCTGGTCCTCCATTATGTCATTTATAAAATGAGGGGGTTGGAGAAGAGGAATTCTGAGGTCTCTTCTGGCTCTGCGTGTGTGATCCTCCCTAAGCATATTAATTTTTCAGATAGCCTGTGGTTCTTTTGGTCATGTGAAGAAGTCTTGAATGCCATGAAAACTTTCTAGCAAAATCTAGATGATAGCTAGACAGTTAAAAAAATGCCTCCCCCTACTCATTTATAGAGGTGGGGAGAGGACCCACATGTAGAACCTTATGTCTAATGTCAGTTTTTTTCAATGTGTTGATTGGTTTTGCTGAATATTTTTTCCCTCATCTTCCTCTTTTTATTTAAAAAATGCACTGTTATAAGGGATGGCTTTCTTGGAGGGTACGAAGGGGGGGATAGAATCTAGGCAATATTAAAAGCAAAGATATAAAAATAAAAATCTATTTTGAGAAACCAAGGCTGCTTAGAAAAAAAAAGAACCAAAAACAGGTATACGTGTGGTAGGCATGTGGATGGATTCCCTCACTGCTTCAAAGGAACCAGGATTTCATTGGTACAAGTGAAATTCTCTCTCCTCTCCCATTGATCGATTGTCTGTCCATATTTTAGTAATCTTCAGGAGGTGAAGGCACAAAAATACATGGGATTCTAGATTAAGAGCTTGAGAACACGTTTGAAGTCATCCAATCCAAATGCCTCATTTCATAGTGCTCAGGATATGGTGGGAGCTTTAATAACTGACTGATGACTAATCATAGGTAAAGAAGGCCAGGGAGGTTGATCAGTTAGGCCAATGTGAATCCAGTTCCTCAAATTCCAAATCTCGCACTCTTTTCACTGAACATTACTGCCTCCCATTGAATCCTAGAATGTGTCTACTCTATCTGGCAGTCAATTTTCTGATCATTCATGAGTCTCTCCTGTGCTGGTTCCCAAATCACACACACACACACACGCATGGAAATACAGTCCATCACCAGGACTATCAAAGAAATATTTCTACTAAGTAAAATTTGCCAGATCTTATGCTTCGCCATAAGAACTGGGGCCTACCTTGATAGCAGGTAGGACCTTAGTCAGGGTGCCTCTGGTAAATCTTGCTTTGCACTTCTTATCGTGTTATTATCTACTCTGTGACTCAGTGGTCAGTCCATGAATTGGGTCTTTGTCTACTGCACAGCAAGGGGAACTAGCAGATACATCTTTCCTTTCTATGGAATATGTGCATCAGCCAGTTTAGACGGAGGAGGAGAGCTCTGTCGTAGGAGAAAGGGCAGTCAGACTGAGAGTAGACTAAGCCTTTTACCTTCTCCCAAGCTAGACCGGGCAGAGGTAGAGAATGCATTCTTTTCCCATTCTTCCTTCAAAGATCCTCTCAGGCATCACCTCCTAAGAGAAGCTCTTCCTTTTTCTCCTAGTTGTTTTTTCTCCATCATCAAATCATCTTCTACTTAAATCACACATTATTAGGGAGCAGGGACTTTATTATTTCATTCTCTATGTAAGGATGGGGGAGACACTGGACATCTTCCATGTGGAGAAATGACACTGAGAGGCACCCTCATCATACACATAAAGACTAGGTTTAATGGGTAGTGTCTCATTTCAGCATAGCTCTTTAAACATAATGGAAGCTTAATAAATTGAAATGAACTGCAATGTAGTTTAATTATAGAATTTGTAAATTCCTCCAATCTCAGAGACAACCATAAGAAACCACTACAAAGCTGACCTTTCTTACATTGAGGTTATCTGTACCATTTCTTTATTATGGATAAAGAAGAGTGGCATATATATATATATATACACACACACACACATACATACATACATATATATGTATATAAATATACATATATGTATGTGTGTGTGTGTGTGTGTGTGTAAATAAAACATGGGGATGATTAAAGATATGGGAATTCAGAGTTTAGAGTGCTTCACTCAGGTTGAGGGAGAACTACAAAGCTGACCTTCGAGGAGACGAATATGTTGGCCTATTTGAATCTGGCTTCTCAGCTCCTTTTCCCACTTTGCTAGTTGAATGGGGAAGGCTGCAGTGGGAGGATGGTGCTAGCTTCTCAGGTAATGATATTCTGTGGCTGGTCTCCCAATAGCTTACTCTATTTAGGGATTTTGGCTTTCAGGAAAATAGTGGTGCCTCTCAAGAAAAATAAGAAACTACATTTTTCTAGTGTCCTTCCAACCCCAAAGCTTTAAATAGAAAAGTAGAACAAAAGAGTTTTCATCATGTCAAATACCATTTGGGAGTTCGGAGTTGGAGTCTTTTCAAATTGAAACAGAAAATGAAAGATTCCAAGAGTGGGAACATGCAGGAGCCAAGCTTCCTCAGGAAGACCCAACGTTTCTACTAAGGCCATGAGCCTTTTGTTTCTTGGCCAAGTAGAAGAAAGAAAAACAGAAACTCTTGAGTCCAGTGTTTAGAATTGTCAATGGATCACAAGACACAGAGCTGGAAGGGCCCCTCATGCGTTGTCTCCTCCATTTCATTGATGGGGAAGCAGAGACCAAGAGAGGGAATGTAACTTACCCACAGTCCTGCAGTCAATTAGTAGTAAAGTTAGGACTGAATGCAGTGTTGTTTGTGCAGAACCATGAAACCTTTAGAAGCCCTGCCACAAATTGAGCGGTCTTAGGATCTAGAGCTGGTCTAGACTCCCTGGTCTGACAGAGGAGGAATACCTAAGGATGGAGAGAATGGCAAGTGTTTGAAAGATGGTAGATTGGACTGAAGTTCAAATAAAGTTGCTGAGCACCTATGTGGGGCAGTGGATAGAGTGCTGGGCTGGGAGTCAGGAAGCCCTGGGTTCAAATCCAGGCTCAAGACACTTCCTAATTGTGTGACCCTGGGCATATTACTTAACTCTGCCTCAGTTTCCCCATCTGCAAAATGGGATAATAATAGCACCTTCCTCCCAGGGCTGTGAAGATTAAACGAGATAATATTTGTTAAGTGCTTAGCACAGTGCCTCACACACGGTAAGCTCTGTATAAATATTAGTTATTACGTTATGCCCATCTTACAGTTAGCTAAACAGAGATGTATTTTCCTTTGGATGACCTGACTTCATCTCGGCAGTAGGTACTCCAGAACCAGGGTCACTTCTCCAAATGATGAGGTGGCTGCACTCAACTTAGGCCTTGGCCATAAATTTGTAATCTCTACTGGCCCACCCTGAAATTCTTCAGGGTTTTAAAGCTATGTGTTCTTAGGGAAGAATAAAAAGTAGGAATTTGTTTAAAAATATGAGTAAGAGAATGTACATCTGCGTGAAGGGGAATGTCTCTTTCCGCCCTCCTGCCCTCCCCCCTTCCCCCAGTTCCCCCAGGGCAGGTTCCTACAAGCTCTCTCTGCAGGCTTGATAACCAGGGAGAGCTTCCTTTGCAGATATTTTGCAAGCATCCACATGCAGGGTGGGTCCTATCAGCCACTTCAGCTGCTCCCCTGAATTCTACACCTCCTATGCAAGCTTTTAGGTCCTGTGTTCTCAGCCTGCTACTAACCTTTCAGGCTTTCTGCTAAAACAACAAATTAGCACTCACCTTGGCCAAACCCACAAATATTTGTACAATTAAGTAGAAAGCTTTGTAGGAAGAAAGGGAAGAGGGTTCCCTCGAACTCTGTGGCGCCAAACAGGCTTTTTTTTTGGTCCTGCAAGATTAAGTCAGATTAGCAGTATTAGATAAATAGGGCAACCTTCAGTGTATTAAGCAATAAATTGAAGTCTCCTATTTAAGGCATGTATAATTCATCAGCGTGGAAGGCCTGCAAGGCTGGGGGAGGTGACCAGTAGATAAATTCACCAGTAGGTCATTAGAACAAAAGTTTTCACTGCATTTCATATACACACACACCAAACTGCTGATAATGAAATGCAGCTGGGATAATACCTATGAAACAGAGGGCAACCAAGATGAGGCCATCTGACCCTGAAACCTATTAGAGTTCTTTTTGTTTCTACAGGCCGGGCCTGCTAATCAGCTGGAAATGATCAACGCTGCTCTCTTCACCACAAAACTCTGCCCCTGGTCTTGGGCTCTTTTGTCTACAGTTCTTGGGGCTACTCACAAAGCAAAAACCACCCATCGCTCTTGATGCTCAGATAATGCTTCTGTATCCCTGTTCCTCCCCGTCTCCCACCCCCTAAATACAACTCATCAAGTAGGATTTCAAGCTGGAAGGAATTAAAAGGGAAAATTTGTATATAATATATATATGATGCATAAAATATATGTGTATATCAGACACATATATAGATACACACATATGCACACATGTGCATATATACACATATGCACATATTATGTATGTATGCATATCACACACATATATACACACACATCCACTCATATATATGTATATGAATATATTTTACATGTATACCACACATATATGCATACACATATGCAATATACTCTATATGTACATCACATGCATATACATACACACATGTATATATATACATACATGTATGCATATATATATATGTAGTTCACTCTTTTCTTTTTTACAGGGCAGGAAACTTAAAACCAAAGAGCTCTGTTGGACCTCATCAATGACTCTAGTAATTCATCTTTCTGTGACACTCACACCTCCTCAGGAACCCCTGGCCCTGGGACCCCTCCTTTCCTTTTATTAGACAGAGTGGAGGGTGGACATCAAAGACTTCCTCCCACATCCTCCATTTAAGGAGGGGGCTCAGTGCAGGTGCCTCATCAGTTGCCACCCAGCTGCAGGTCTTCCCTCCAGACTCCACCCCTTTTTTTGCTTCTTTTTATATACTGTCTCCCTCATTAGATTGTGAGATCCTCCAGGACAGGGCCTGCATTTTGCCTTTCTTTGCATTTCCAGGTCTTAGCCCAGTGCCTGACCACTAGTAGGAGCTTAATAATGTTCAATGACTGATTTGGCCAAGGCAACACAAGTAGTTACATAACAAATGTAAATGAAACTCAAGTCTATGAGGCTATGGGACATACACAGCAATGCTTCCCCAGCTATCTAGTGACCCTGGAGAAACTTTCACAGTGGAGCTTTGTTCTGATTGGTGACCGCCTCTCTAGGACTACTGTTCATCAGTACTGTATGGCAGTTTCATGATGGCATGTTTGCCCACCTTCTGGATAATGGACGATGCTCTTGCACTTTCCCAGTTACCAATGGAGTGAAGCAAGGCTGTGTGCTTGCTCCCATGCTTTTTAACATGATGTTTTAAGAAATGTGTTGTCAGATACTTTCAACAAGGATGGACATGGCATCGAGGTCAGCGGCCTCACTGATGGCAAATTATTTAACACAGGAATCTAACTCACTATTTTTCACAGGTTCACTGTATCAACATTCATACTTTTGTGCCTTTTTTAGGGATTTTACCTTTGTGAAAGTTGAGGATTGACTGTATTTCTTTATTTGCCATATCCTTTTCTTAGCTAAGAGAAATCAAAGATTAGCACAGAAGCTTTCACAAGAATCCTTGGGAAAGAAAGAAGAGGAAAAAAAAAACACCAAAGGAGCAGGGCACACAAACACAGAAATCCCAACTCACTCATGAAGGTTATTTTAAAACTCACTCGAGATGCAATTCTCACATACACCAATCTTTTTTTTTTAAATTAATTTATTTAATTTTTAGGTTTCAACATTCACTTCCACAAGATTTTGAGTTCCAAATTTTCTCCCCATCTCATCCCTCCCTCCACCCCAAGATGGCATGCATTCTGAATACCTGTTCCCCTAATCTGCCCTTCCTTCTATCTCCCCCTCCCTTCTCTTATCCCCTTCCCCTTCAATTTTCCTGTAGGCAGGAAAGATTCACATGCACCAATCTTAAGGCAATCTGATCCCAGGTACTTTTCAATGATTGAAAATCTTCTGCCCAGTGATGGAGTTTACTTTGGCTCTGCCCAGAATGACCAGGGTCAATCCCACTGTTCCCATTAACATGGGAGAAAAGAATCATACATTCAGATTTGTCCTACAGACACTGATTCATCTGCTCTTAGAAATTCCATTGGAGATTTCTTCTGAAAGCAGAGTCTGGAAGTGGGGCATCGTGACTCAAACTTTTTAACTTGATTGTGTCGTTCCTGGGCTCCTAATATCCTCAAATAAATGGAGTCCTTATGTCATAGACTCTCATGACATGAAGGGTCCAAGTCCCCTTCACACCTCTCTGTTGGCTCACAGCCAATCTACAGCATAATGAGATGGAATCCCTCTTTACTTGCAAACATGCAATTCACAATTTTAGAGAAGAAAGAAATGCCTGAATATACAACCATGAGTTACTTATAGTCTCAACTATGAGGATCCTGCTGGCAAAGGATGTCCTATAAGTCCTGGCTTCACTCCAGTCGGTGGAATGAGGATTAAGGGCTTCAGGGAACTATTTTTTTCCCTTTTCTCCAGCTTTTCACCATTCTTCACATCTTTCTCAAATCTATAGTTTACACAGAAAAAACAAAGGGAATTCTTGGAGGTATTCTAATATTTCAATAGCATCTTCCCTAATCAAAATGAGTGCAAATACTCCAAAATCTTGTTCCTCTCTCCAGATACCTGTACTCCCCCTTCTCCAGTTACTATTACAGTCCACCAGTTATTACCCCTACCTATTTCCTTCAGAGGCGGACACTATTTATTCTTGCTAATAGCTCAAATGGGAAAGGGAGAGGGAAGGAGAAAATATCCCAGCATCTGCTACAAAATAACATTAGGGCATCATTATTAGGCAGTTTGTAAAAAGGAAGGGCATCTCACCCTCCAAATTTCTGGTGAGAGATTAGGGATATGTAAAGCAGAATATGTTCCAGGAATTTGAAAACATCTTTGGTGAGACTGGGCCAGATAGCTTGTAGGAAGGTTTAGTTATACAGATAGCTAACAGAATTTGAAACACAATATGAAGTTAGGGATTCTCAGACTAATTTTTCAAAGACTGGTTCTCCTAATCCAAGAGCCAGAGAGAAGACGACATAACCAAGACCCGTAAAGTCTCAAGGCGTTATGATCCTATGCCAGGATCCCACAAGAACAATTTTTAATCAGTTAAGCAATTCAGACACACATTAGGTTGCTGGTGACTTATGACTGCAGACAATGGAGACAAATAACCTGTGGGGAGCAGCAGTCATTAAATAGGAGTGAAACTAGAAGAATACAAAAAGCATTTCAATGGGAAGGGGGCAGGCTGTATGTGATTCTTGATAACTCCAGAAGTAGTTGTCTTGGTTGACATTTTGTTATACTAATGGGTTAATGATCCAGGTTTAGTTTTGCCTCTGACACACAGTAGCTGTGTGACCATGGGCAAGGTATTTAATGTGTCGGTTTTCCAGGAAACTCTCCAAGAATATAAATAACTGATGAATTGCTGATCTGTATCGGTGAAGGGAATTTCCACACTTGGAGTCACCCCTTCTGATATTTTAAGTTTTCAAATATTAGATTTTTTTAAAAAGAAGATTGTTCTACTATAGATGTACTATTTAAACTCAATTTGGCTCTCATGGTAGCTTTTGTATTAACTTCTTACTGACTCCCTTTCACATGCCCCACAGATCTTGTTTGAAACCTTTTCCCGTCCTGCAGCTTACAATTGAAACTCCTCTCCTCACCTTCCACATCACACCTTCACATCAAAACCTCCTTATAGCTTCTTCTATCCTTTCCTCTCTAATAGCCTCACAGGATGAGGCATACACCTCTCTGTCTCTGACCTTGATCCTCTCCTCTCCAAACCCTTCTGAGACGTTCTTAAATCAATCACAGGCTCATAGATTTAGAAAAAGAGGGGTCTTAGAGCTCTTCCCATCCAATTCCCCTCCACATCATCCCCCTTACTTTACACATAAAGAAACTGAGGCCCAGAAAATGTTGAGAAACTTGTCTGAGGTTACATAGCTGATAAGTAGCTGAATTGTGATATAGACCTAGGCCCCCTGATTCCAAATACAGCACTATTTCTAGTATGTCTCTGCTAGCCCCATCTTTAATTTCTCCCAGTCTACTGGCTTGTTCCCATTTACCTATAAACATACCCATGTCTAATATAGCTTAAAAAAAAAAGCAAACAATACTTTTCCTTTATTCCTGATCTCTTTTCACAATCTTGTTCTTCCCTTTCTCTCCAATCTGCCTTTATACATGCTTCCCTTCCAGTCCTATCTACTCCAACTGGATTTTATTCCTCACTGTTCCTAGATCTCATCTTTCTACCCCCTCCACATGTTTGTACTCACTAATCTTCATACTTGGAATTGGAATAGATTTTTCCCACATGTCTTCACTTTCTCTTTCTTCCAGGCTCAGCTCACATAGCCTTTGCTTTATATTTCATTAGCTTACATATTGAATGTGCTCTGGCTTACTCTTCCAGAGCCAGGCCTGCTCCATCTACCTCACAGGGTTCTTGGGGATAACTCTCTTCTCTACTGCCATCTGCTCTAACCCCCACCAGCTGTCATAAAACAATAACAACAGCAACACTTGCATGATGCTTGAAGGCTCTCAAAACATTTTATGTGTTATCTCATTTGATTCTCACAATTCTGTGAGGTAGAGGCTATTATGATCCCATTTTACAGATGAGGAAACTGAGGCAAAGAGAGATGAAGTGATTTGCCCAGGGTTACACAGGTCATACAGGGTCATAAGTAAGTGTCTGAGGCAGAATTCAAATTCAGGTCTTCCTGCCTCTAAGATCCATGCTGTGCCACCTAGCTGCCCCCGTTGTTAGGCACCAATAGCTAGAATCCCAGGCATATCTAACCAAAACATGGAGTAGCTATTGCAAAGATGTATTTATTCCAAGAGAAAATGTGCAAACCTCCTCTTCCCCAACACCTTGAGGGCAGACTCTCTCCTTTACCACTTTGGTCTGTAGGGGACAAGCTCAAAACGTAGCTCAGTTGCTACAGAGCCTTGGTTCCATCCATCAAGTTCATATCAAGATGAAGTATAACTGCTGCTTGAGTCCATATCTCAGCTTCCATTGGCATGGATCCAAAAGGTACAGCTTTGTTCCCTGGGGCATTGAAGCTGAATTGGTAGCAATGCCCAGCCTAGAACCCATGCTCTAGAATGCCAGGAAGCCTTCCAAACTCACTGTTTTCACCTAGAATTCTGTTCTTGTTCAGTCGTGTTTGACTCTCCATTTGGGGTTTTGTTGGCAGAGACACTCGAGTGGCTTGCCATTTCCTTTTCCAGCTCACTTCACAGATGAGGAAACTGAGGCAAACAGAGTTAGGTGACTTGCCTAGGGTCACACAGCTTATAAGTATCTGAGGTCAGGTTTGAACTTAGGAAGGCGAGTCTTCCTGACTCTAGACCGGATACTCTGTTCACTGCCCTATCTAGCTGCCCTTTCACCTAGAACAAAAAAAGATCAAATGCAGATGCCAAGGACTGAGGCCCTTTCACAGAGCTGGATGACCTCAGAGAGGAGAAGGCCCCATGGCCTCTCCCCTCACAGCACCTTAGGTAGTCAGAGTCACTGAATGAGGAGAACAAGCAGGAGCTGCCACTGGAGGCCTTTTGGAGTAGCCCTGCAGCCAATCAAAGAGCCTCCTCTTCAACACATGGTTAGCTGACCAGAACCAGTTACATAGATGGAATGTGCACATTCATTAGATGGTGAGCTTCCTGAGGGCAGCACTTTCTTTTTTTCATATTTGTACCGCCAGTGTTAGCACAGTGCCTGGCACATAGTAGGTGCTTAATAAATGTTTGTGGACTGACTGACGAACCAGGTAGACAGGGCAATAAGAAGAGGAGTATAGATGGGAGATACCTATGAGGTGTTACTTAGATGTATGAGTCTTCCGTTCCTCATTGGTAGAACAGTACTGCTCTATCTCAGACGGATGCTAGGAGAAATAATTAAATAAAATTAGTAAACCAAACTGCTTTGCTGCTTAAGCAACAGTGTAACGTAGCTTCCTCCAACCTAAAGAGAACATACACTATCGTTATCACACCTTTCCCCCTCATCTGCCCCAAAGACATCCCATGATATGTCTCTCTCTCTCTCTCTCTCCCTCCCTCCCTCCCTCCCTCCCTCCCTCTCTCCCTCTCTCTCTCTCCCTCTCTCCCTCTCTCTCTCCTCTCTCTCTCTCTCTCTCTCTCTCTCTCTCTCTCCTCTCCCTCTCCCTCTCTCTCTTCTCTCTCTCTCTCTCCTCTCTCTCTCTCTCTCTCTCTCTCCCCCTCTCTCTCCTCTTCCTCTCTCTCTCCCTCTCTCTCTCTCCTCTCTCTCTCCTCTCCCTCTCTCCCTCCTCCTCTCCTCTCCCTCTCTCTCTCTCTCCTCCCTCTCTCCTCTCTCTCCTCTCTTCTCTCTCTCTCTCTCTCTCTCTCTCTCTCTCTCTCTCTCTCTCTCTCTCTCCCTCCCTCCCTCCCTCCCTCTCTCTCTCTCTCTCCCTCTCTCTCTCTCTCTCCCTCTCTCTCTCTCTCTCTCTCTCTCTCTCTCCCTCTCTCTCTCTCTCTCTCCCTCTCTCTCTCTCTTCCTCTCTCTCTCTCACTCTCTCTCTCTCCCTCTCTCCCTCTCTCCCTCTCTCTCTCTCCTCTCTCTTCTCTCTCTCTCTCTCTCTCTCTCTCTCTCTCTCTCTCTCTCTCTCTCTCTGCCTCTGTCTCTCTGTCTCTCTGTCTCTCCCTCCCTCCCTCCCTTCCTCCCTCCCTCCCTCTCCAAAGTTATTCAATTTTCTTGTTTTAGGTGGACATTTTTGAAAGCAAAAATACCATGAAATTTTTTGTTGTCACTTCTGTGTATTCATGCATAAAACACTCTCCTGTCTGTCATGTTTTGTTTCCCTTGAAAATGCTTTTTGTTTCTCTTTTAAACAAACATGTCTTTCAACCTTTAAAGAAATCCCCTGAATATGGCCCACTTAGATGAACTGATGCTGAGTGAAGAAGGTAAGACCAGGAGAAAAATGTAATAGACAAAGCCTATCACTATGTAAAAGACAACTACAGTCTAAGAGGAAGGCTCGTAGGTGTAAGTGCAGGCTCAGCTGATCTAATGTAAATGAAAGCAACAGCAGCTAAAAGATGACTTACTCCAGTGAATTGTGATGACCCAACTTGGCCTCAGAGAACAGACAAGGAAACACCGTTCTTCGATACAGAGGCGAGGAATTGTGGTTGCAGAATTTTGCATATAATGTCAGATCAGTCAGTTTGGCCTTACTGTTTTTGTTTGTTACAAGACATGTTTCAATAGTATTTGGGTGAGTGGGTGGGGTTATGTTCTGAGAAATGGCTGTGATATAGGAAAGCCAAAAAGCCAGCGATAACAGAGAGACACAGATAGACAGACAGAGAGAGAGAGACAGAAAGAGAGACAGAGAAACAGAAAGACAAAGAGAGAAAGAGACAAACAGAAAGACAGAGACAGACATAGAGGCAAGAGACAGACAGAGAGACAAGAGAAAAAGAGACAGAAAAATATGAGAGATAGAGAGACAGACAGACAAACAGGGAGGGGAGGGAGAGAGGGAGGGAGAGAGAGAGACAGAGAAAGACAGAAAGAGAAAGAGACAGAAAGACAGAGACCAGAGAGACAGACAGACAAGAGAAAAAGAGAGACAAAAAGACACAGAGAGAGAGACAAGAGAAAGAGACAGAGACAAAGACAAATGAGAAAGAGAGAGAGAGAGAGAGAGAGAGAGAGAGAGAGAGAGAGAGAGAGAGAGAGAGAGAGAGAGAATCTGCCTGCTTCTTCTTTCACAGACAAGTTTCTTCATTTTGTTACTACTTAGAATTTTGCATTCCTTTGGACAGTATTGTTATCTCAGCCTGTATTTTTTCTAGCTAGCTTGGCCCCAGCTGGGTAGTTTTCATCGTTCATTCCACAGACAACGTTTGCTTCTACCATAGCTACCCAACTTGAGGAAGGAAAAGACTCAGGGAGGGATTCATGGTCTCCTTCAAGGGAATTTTCTTTCTTTCCTTTCACACTTTGTTCGAACCCTTAAGGATCAACAGTTACAATCGTATTGTGGCTTTAATGTGGCCATAAAAGCAATAATTTTGTTTTTTAACGTTCATATGCCCTGGTATAAATGTAATGTTGCCGATCATTTATTTGATTTATGTCTCTCCAACTTGACCTATAAGTGTCTGTGCCAATAAAGAGTTGAAACTTAATGCAGAAGAACATTTAATTAGTCTTCACTTATAACTACCTGATGAGTTGGATTAGCTTTGGAACAGGAAAAGACTGACTGCCAAAGAAGGATTCTAATTTTATACATGACACCCTGGGAAGACCTAGAAATACCCTCTATAAAAATGATACTTCTAAGCCAAGCATTGAACATCCAGCAAGTACATGCAAAAGATATGAGGAACTTCTCTCAAGTTTAGACCATTACTGAAATCTCATGGACATTTTTGTTAAAATCTAGACCAGGGATTCCCATTTGGATTTTTCTTAGGGCTACACTTAGGGACATTAACAAGTTAGACTCAGAGTTACCTATGTAACTTACATTTGGCTTACATTTGACTACAAACAATGGATGGGCCATTATTGGGGAAATTTAAAGTCCCACTTCTGCAAAGGTAGTTATACAACCTATAGAATTTAAAAGCTAGAAGGAGCCCTAGACACCATCTAATCTAATCCCCTCATTTTACAGAGAAAGAAATTGAGACTCAGAGAGGATAGATGAGTTGATCAACACAACACTGCCAGTTAATGAGAGAGCAAGGATTAAATTCCTCCTGACTGGGCTTCCTGTCTCCTACTTATAAACATGGCTGTTATGTTGGGAAAACCAAACTCCAAATTAGTGTTATCAACTTGGGGGAGTATAATGAATAGGATTCCTTGGTGTTCATGAAGTCATTGGATTTTAAGGCTAAAAGGAACCTTGTATGACCATTTTAATAAACCAATTCTTCATGTTATACCTTGTATAACAGAATTCTTTTTTTATGCAGTTTGGGACACTAAATAGAAGGTGATTCCAATGAATAAGCTACAAAAACACTTGCTTAAGCACAGGAGATGATAATACACCAAAATCAAGATTTTTCTCAACCTACAATGGAGATATTGGAAATTTGTAATGGCGTCATTAGCACTATGATGACTATGATAGCTAAACAGATAAATATTTGGAGAAAAGGAGGCACTTTTCTGAATAATTGGTTCTTTCAATATGTCACTGGTTTTCTAGTTCACCTAAATGACCTTGGTCCTTAACAAATACACTAAATTGCTTTTGGGGGAAAAAAATGAGTGCATGAGAGAGAAGTTGGTCTTATTTATCATGTAAAATAGAAAGTTGAGCGTGTCACACTTGGGGTGCCCCTACTCCCTCCTACTTCTTTCCCAGCAAGCCCCCTGAGTTTGGCTTACTGTCTCTTCCCTACAGCTAGCTTCTCCTCTAATCTGTATGCTTCTACATGTAGCTACCTAGCCTTTCTGGAACAGAAGGATTTTCCCTCCTTGCTAGGCCTTCTCCCACCAATCAGCATACTTCCCTAGTGCCTGGCTTGGTTATTGGTTTGTTTTCTCTCCTAGTTCCTCTGGTTACAGGGAAACCCACTGTAGTGGAGACAGCCCTGGTCCTGGAGTCAGTCTTTCTCACTGACTCACTGTGTGGCCTTAGGAAAGCAAAGAAGACACATGAAGATAGCATGCAGACTTTATTTATTTAGACTAGAAGCTCCTTGACAGTAATTTTTCATCTGTATTTCCAAGTGTTTACCACATAGTGTGTGGTACACAGTAGGCACTTAAGAAATGCTGGTTGACTTGAATTGACTTATCTTGATATATACACAGACCACAACCGCATTAAAGAAAGTATTAAAAAGTGCTTTACATAGATGATCTCTTTTGATCCTCACACTATTATGATCACCATTTTACAGATGTGGAAACTAAAGCTTACTTAGGAGATTAAAGAATTTATCCAGGGGCACAGAGGTCTAAGTGGCTGAGATACAATCTGAACCCAGGTTTTCCTGACCCCAAATCCAGAACTATCCACTATGTGACACAGCCATTTTAAATACTAGAACTCGTAATCTTCGAGTATATGAAAAACTTGAGTTTAACAGGAAGGAGAAAAAGCTGGGGAATGAGTAATTTTCAACTGGATTGTTATATTTTATGAAGGTTAGAAGCAACTTTGTAAGGCTGTTACACAATTATGATTCCAGCTCTCATACTCACTGCATATGGGACTTTTGAGAAATTCATTCCTCCTCTCTGAGCCTTGGTTTTCTTATCTGGAAAGTGAAGGGGTTGGAATAGATGATCCCTAAGAGCCACACCCTTTCTAAATCCTATAAACCTAGAAACACAGTACCAAGTTTGAAGACCCAAGTCATTTAGCATTTATTAAGCACTTACTATTTGCCAGGCATTGTGCTAAGTACTGGAGTTACAAAGAAAAAGAAACATAGTAAGCAAAGAAGGGAATTCAACTCTATTCAATTGATCAAGCATTTATTAAAGGCCTACTGTATGCAAAGCATAGTGCTAGGCACTAGAGATTCTAAGACAAAAATTGGGAAAAAGCAGATCTTGCCCCCAAGGGAATCTTCTAAATAAGCAGAATTTCTCATTTTCAAGAAGAAATGAGTAATTCTTTACTGGTTTGGTCCATAGCAAACTGTGGTGGGCCATTAGGTAATAATGAATCTGTCTTGATATTCATCCCAACATAACTCTCTTTTCACAAAAGTCACTTAAAGGGTTGATGCTGCTTTCATTTCATTCCCCTGAAAAAGGGAAAGGAAAATGTCAATAGCTATTTTATTTGGGTAGGAAGATGGTTGGGGGATGAGGTGCTTTTTTTTTTAAGTTCCTTCTCCATTTAAGTTGGCTTTAAGGATTTGTTAAGGGAAGATGTTTGTTGGTTCTTTTATTTGTTTTTTTAAACACGATAGTATATATTGAGCACAACAGATGTCCTAGGAGTGAACGCAAGGCCGTCTTTCACTCTCAGAGTTCTGCTGCTGTCCATAAACTGCTTGAGCGCTTTCTGACATCAGCAGAGTTCCTCAAGTGAATTACAGCCTTCTATCCACTTTGGGGCCATCCATTACACTGCGTAAGCTTCAGCCAAGATACAGTTGGCGCTTCTCACTGAGTGTTTTCATGAGCAGATTTATAATGAGAGAGAAGCACAGTTTTATCGAGACCAAACAGGGCTTGCATAAAATCCCCCCCAATTATTAGGGGTTGGTTTCAGGGGCCAACGTCATTTGCCGAGTCTTTTTTCCAGCCCACTAGGAAAGCAGCTACTCAACCTTGCGAGCTTTGAGAAAAATCAACTGAACAATGGAAAATCAGAGTTTCATTTTTTCCATTTTTTTTCTGGCTGGATATGGTGGGAATGTTCATCACCCAGTGTGAAGTAATATGTGAAACAGGTGTTTTATTCCCTAGCAGGTAAAAATGGGTTTGATTCCTGTGAGATGTAGACATTTCAAGGCTACCAGCAAGAGGTCCAGATGGTGTGTATTTTCATATCTAATATTATATAAAAGATTTCAAATGTATCTGACTCCTACCAAACCCATAAATTCAGAGCTTATTGCTGTGCTGAACAGCTATGGTGGATACTAATTAGTATGACTGCTTTCACTTTGCTGTACTAGGGATCACTTGCATAGCTGATCCATTTTATTTCCAGCTTCCTGTGAAAAGGACTTCAGTTCCAGTTGTGAGGCTCATCTCAGTTAAGGGCCAAATTCTCCTAGACCATTTGAATGTAAGGGGTTCTGAATTACCTGCTATAGAGTCACAGGGAAAAGTGCTGATCTGATTTTTAGGGAAGATTACTTGAAATTGAGGAACCAGAGACCCTTCTACATTCCCCTCATTTCCCTCTAGTTTGTTATGATATAATCTGAATATTAATAGCAGCTTGTATGCATAAACCCCCACCCCACCTCGCACACAAACATGTGTTTGAAGGATTCAGTTTTCCAGCTGGCAAGGAATAATCTTCTTTAGAAATAGTAAGGTAAATTAAGGATAAGTCTAATTCTAGAAAGGAATTGTACAAGAAGGGTTAGGTTGGTTACCTTGGCTGTAGAGAAGCAAGGGGCATAATTTTATCACCCAACCAAGGTCTCCGGCCTCCTATTCCCAAGAGCTAGTAGGAAAATGTCCTCCCTAATTGAGCCACATCTTGGTGGCTTTAGACCTCCTGCCTTCCTAGAGGGAGTATTGTTCTGTGCTGTCCCCAGTCTCCTTTCCTTCTCTCCTAAGAGGACTCCTCCTCACCCTGATCTTCTACCTCAACCACACTGGAATAGCCAGAGTAACTGGAGTGTATCCTTTTTGTAATTTTGACTATCTCTATAAGATCTAAGTGTAAAAACAGATGAGAAAGAAGGAAAAGATAGGAGGAAGCTCTATTCCTCCCTCTCCTACTAATGCAATACTCCTCTTTCTCTCTAACCCTTGGGATGGCCAGACTTTGGTTGTCCAGTGGAGATCCACAGAGGCATATGCAAGTAGAAACAATAAAGCAACATGGTACTGAGAAGTGATGCAAAGGTGTAGGGCTTAAAGGGAAAGGAAGGATATGCTATGCCTCTAGGCCACCAGAAATTTGAACTGAAGATCTCAAGAATAGAGAGATACCAGGGCCTAATGGCAGCAGCTTTCCTTGCTGGAGACTGCCATTGAATCCATTTTTGGCAAAGCAAAATGTGGTTGGAGGGTCCTGACAGCAACAAGACACGAATACAGAAAGCATCAACTGTGTGAGCTTCACTTTGTACCAGGTCCTGAGTTTATGCTCTATGTTGTAAGGAGAGGATAATGTTCAGGTCTAGAGTTCCTGAGTTTTTTATCTGAAGTTTGACTCTACAAGATCTGTGATTCAAACATCTGTTAGAGATTGCATTGTATTTCTTGTAATCTTTTTGCCTGTTTGCAGGGGGGAGAAGCTATGGGACATTAAATAACTGAACTATCTTCTGTAGGCTTGGAAAGACCTTTGTCTGGATCCACCTGGGTCTAGAAGAAGCTGTGGGCATCGCCTATGGGATAAATGTTTTATTACACATTGTTTTGTTAGTTTTATTGAGTAAGCAAAGAGCAAATCACTATCTACATTATCCAAGCATATGTGTCCAATTCTATAAAGAGATGACTCAACGGCAAGGTCACGTGACCGAAGCTTAATAAACTATACGGCAAGTACAGTGAGGAGTCAGATTTTGCCAGGAGGTGGGGGCTCAGAGCTATTCTGATTAGATAAACAAACACACAATAACCATCCCTCTTAGACTAGTGTGCCACTCGCCTACCAAAGGAGAAGTTGAACTGGGAGATACAGGACGGTTGTTGTCCTTCATTCTTGAAGAGGATAAATGACTCCATCCAATGTGAGGGTCAGGGTACAGTATGTCCAACTGTGTCTGATCAGACCAATTGAGCTTGGAACGCTCTACCACAGGTCAGGCACGTGTAGTCCATACGAACATTTTGAGTGGAGATGGTTCTAAATTTGCACGTCTCATATTTCCTTTGAGAGTCTTAGAGAAATCAATACCTTTTCAGCATTTCTGCCCAGCAGAGTGAAACAGCATAATTGTGTAGGTGTGTGGGTTGCTCTTCAACTCCTTATCCTTCCTGTTGAATAGGAACAAGCTAGTGATTAGTAGTGCCAGCTGGTGGTTAAATTGATTTTTTTAAAAAAATCTTAATCAAAATGTCAATACATCTTCAAGTGAAGGGACAAAATTCTACATCAGCAAGGGGGCAATCAAGGATGGTTATAAGTAATAGTTGAAGTGAAAAGAATTATAGGATTCAGTAATGAACAAACCTTAGTTATAATCTGCTAGCATGCCCCCTCCATCTTAAAAATGAGCAAATGAACCCCAAATTGGTAAAGAGAAGTGCCCAAGGTCATAGTTATCATATAGCAGTCATAGAATCTGAACTTGGTTTCTCTGATTTTAGAATTTATTCTCTTTCCGCTATACCACAACTTTTGTTGAGTAGATGGACCCATTTCTGGGGCTTGAAAAAAGAAGAAGAGAAAGGCAGTGACTGAGGACCGAGGACCAGTGTCACAAAGGTTTTTGCATGACCCCATGTAGCTCCTTCCTACCTCATCCTGTGAGCTGAGCTGAATGAACCTTGAAAGAAGAAAAAAAATGATCAGGCAGAGTTGAGGGGATACACTGCTACAATGGAGAACAGGCAGGAGTATATTTTATAGGTTACCTGGGAAGCAAAGCCATCTGAGAAATGGTGCAACTATAAAATGGTGTGACTGTTGACCATCATGGCTTGTGGAATCAGTCTCATTTCCTCACAGTCCCAGCTCATAAAGCCCAGATCCAACCCTCTTGCCTACTCTCTCAACATTCCTCTTTGTCCTCACTTGAAGTTATATATTGCCTCATCTTCCTCTAATCCAGTAATCCTTCCGTTTCAAGTTTTTATTTTCTAAGTGACTGAGCAATCGTAAACTCTCGGATTGAGCAAATTCCCAGAACTGTTTCCTGAAGCACCGCTGTTACTCTTCAGCCCTTCGGTGGCATGTGTGAGGAGGCCTCCCTGTCAATCTTATCCTGTAATCAGCATTTTCCCAGGTTCCTCCATTCCATGGTCCCTGTGTTGGTCTGTGCCTGCTTGCATCCCTTTGGGAAGAGTTTGTATTGCTTTTTCATCTCAGAAAAGATACCCTAGTCACAAACCAGTCATCTGCCTGTTAAGCTGTATTTAGAACAAATCACTCTCAAGGAAAACAACCAGCATCACAACAAAAGAGCCACACTTCTTTTTTTCGAGATTTTTAACGAAATGTTTGATGTTGTGGGGATTTCCAAACAATTAATGTGAAATTGGGGATTGTTGTTCCCATGATTTATTTACCATCTATAGAGAACTCAGCTGGAGAGCTGCTGCTGCCACTGCCGATGCTGCCACTGAAATTTTAGCTGGGGTTGGAAAATGGGCAAAGCCTCACAGGAGGCCATTTTCAAAGGATGAAGTCAACAGGAGTCACCGAGTTCAAAATTGCCCATGACACTGAAGTTTGCCCTGGTGCCACACAGCAGAACAGAAAGGAGATTTGCTTTTCACTCAAAGCAGGAGATAGTGTTAGTCAACAGGTCAGAAATTCCACTGAGAGGAACTATAGTTACTAGAGTTATATTGGTTCTACTTCATCAGATTGTGTATCATAAATCAAGAATTAAAATTAAAAAAAAAACAACCACGAAGAAGGTGACAATAAAGAGGAAACAATAGAAATGGGAGAAAATTGGATGGAAGTGATTTCCTAGACTTTGAAAATCCCTACCTCTGTCACCCACAAAACCAAAATGGTACACCAAGCAAAACTCCGATGCTCACTTTTTCTCAGCTGCTTTTTCAGCTCGTCTGCACCACCACGTAAATGCAATCTCGTGGCTTCCAGCGTTCTAGCACAACAGTACAAACCCAGGAGTAGAGAGGCAGTGGGCACTGTAGAAAATAATAAAAATGAAATACAGAAGGTGTGAAGTTGGAGGCTTGATTTATACGTGGAAAACTAGTGCCAAGAATATTGTTATGGGCCTGGCTCCTAGAGGCAAGATTTGTTAGCAAAAACTGTCTCTAAATATTTATGCTCAGCTAAATAATTGCTAAATAATTCCAGTTCTCAGCTGGAAATCTAGTATCAGGAGTAGCCTAAATTAGTAGATCTGGGAAATGGTATATTGGTATTTTATACAGTGGTATTCTTGTTCAATGACACTTGTAACTTTCAGGATATAATTAATATCCTTTTATAAAGTGCTCTTCATGGTCTCACATAGGAAAGCTTCTTTTGGAAATATTTCCTTAAAATAAACGAAGCACTTAAAACAGTCTGTTGAATTGCATTTATTTCAAATTATTAAAGATTCTCATGCTCTTTGGTGTTAATGCCGCTCGCTAGCACAAGACCCTTTTGCTGGTCCAAGCTTCTTTCTCCCTTATGTTTGGAGTGGAGGGGGTGGAGAGTGGGTGGCAACACATTCCTTCATTATTTAGGTTTCAACTTCTTGGGGTTCAGTATATTTTTACTACTATCTTTTTTTTTCCCTAAAAACAATATTGGTTAGTGCTTATTATGCCAAAGATTCAAAACGATTCTCAGAGATTGTAGAAATTGTTGTTTATGAACAGAGGGGGAATGGGAGGGGGCCTATGACAAGCCACTTCTCTCTCAGTCTCAGTTTCCTCATCTGTAAAATGACAAAGTAGAATTCAATGATTTCTGAAATCCTTTCTAACTACAAAGCCTATGATCCCAGGATCCACTCCATATAGCTGGGAGAGAGATTCAAGAGGCAGTTTGGTGTCAAAGGGACTAGTTGTTAGAACATAGGGGTTCTAGTACTAAGGCGTGTGACCTTGGCCAGCTCCCCTTGCTTCTTGTGGTCTCAGGCTCTGCTTTACAGAATGAGGAGACTGTCCATGATGATCTCTTGGCTCTCTAACAGTTATGCCATTCTATGATCATGCCTGTTGGGTATTACAATCTGATCTCTCATAGATGTCTAAAACCCAACATATCCCAACTGAATGTGTTATATTTCCTCCTAAATCTAGAACTCTTCCAAAAAGGCACTTGTTGGGGGTACCACCATGCTTCCAGGCTCCCAGGTTTACAATGAAGATGTTATCCTTGATTTCTCACCCCTCTTCACTCCAGTTTTCATATTCCTCCCTTTCTCTTGACTCATATAGCAAGACTGCTCTGGTCCAGGTCTATTGCAAGAGCTTCCTTATTGGTCTCCTGACCTCAAGCCCCTCCCCTCTCCAAGTCATCCTACCCAGAGATGCCAAATGATTTTCTTAAATTTCAAGTCTAACCATGTCACCTCCTGCTCTATAAAGTCCAATGGCTCCTTATTACCTCTAGGATCACATATGAGTGCCTCTGTCTGGCTTTACAATCTAGTCTCACCCAAATGACCATCCTTACATTATTACGCCTTCCTCCCCTTCCTACAGCCTATAATCCAGGCACATCATCCTCCCTCTCCACACCACACTCTGCTTCTCATTTCTAGGCCTTTTCCCTGGCCAGTCCTCATGCTTCAAATGAACTCCTTCCTTACCTCTGCCTCTTCGAAGTCTTTATTTTGCAGGGTGGGGTGGGTTAGGGGAGATGGGGACCAGTGACTGTCCCGAATTCTAACTGCAGTGAGCTAAGCCCATGGTGTCTGAGCTACAAGATGAACCTCAGGTTGGGGGAGCAGGAGACTGGGTTGTCTAAGGGGTGGCAAACTGGCCCAGGTCAGCGGGAGTGGTGGGTCAAGGCTCCTGTGCCAACAAGTCATGAGATCGGGCCAGATGAGCACTCCCAGCCTGGGCAAGATGGGGAGAGCCAGTCTTTTGAAAACAGCAACAAAAAAGAATCCCTTATTTCCTTAAAACTCAGCAGAAGCCCCACCTTGTAGACCAGCTTTCCTGATCTCCCCAGCTGCTGGTGCTCTCGCTCCCTAACTGCTTCCTATGAACTCCTTCAATCGAATGGAAGCTCCCCGAGGGCAGGGGCCGGTTCATTTTTGTGTTTGTTTCCCCACGATCTAGCACAGCACCCAGGACAGAGTAGGCCTGAATCAGGGCTTTTTGATTGATTATTGACTGTTACCATATTCCTCAATTGACTTCAGCTTTTGTCAGAGCAGTGGTGTCAGGCCCAAGCTTAGAGAAGGATTATTACCAGTTCATGGTCAGGAAATGGTGATGTGGTTAAGAAAAACAGCTGATATAGGTGCGAAAGTTTGACCTCTGTGACCTTTCATTTGGGGGACCTAGGTGGCTCAGTGAATAGAGCACTGGGCCTGGAGTTGGGAAGACCTGAATTCAAATCCAGCCTCAGACACATAGTAGCTGTTTGACTCCAGGCCTCAGTTTCCTTATCTGTAAAATGGGTCTATCTCCCAGGGTTTTGTGAGGATCAAATGAGATGACATTTGTAAAGCACTTTACTATCACTATATATGTGCTAAATAATAATAATAGTTAACATTTATACAGTGCTTGCTCTATGCCAGGAACTGTAACTATTATTATTATTTTTTATGTTTATCTTATAGCTTTCAAATAACAAATGTCCTGGAGTCAGGCAGAAGAACCATGTTCTAATCTAGATTACCTCTAAAAGCATTTGTTAGAATGTACTTACCCAGGTTTCAAGCACTATTCTAGGGAAGAAGGAGAGGGAGAGGGAGGAGGAGGAGAAGGGAAAGAAGGAGAGGGGGAGGGAGAAGGAAGAGAGGGAGAGGGAAAGAAGGAAGAAAAGGAGAGGCAGAGGGAGAAGGAAAGACAGGGAGAAGGAAAGAGAGAGGGGGAGAGGGAGAGGGAGAGGGAAAGGGAGAGGGAGAGGGAGGGGAAGGGGGAGAAGGGATAGGGGAGACGGGAGAGGGAGGAAAGGGAAGAGAAGGAAAGGGAAAGTGAGAGGGTGAGGGAGGGAGAGGAAGACAGGGAGAGGGACAAGGAGGAGGAGGAAGGGGAGGAGGAGGAGGGAGAGGCAGAGGAAGAAGAAGGAGAAGGAGGAAGAAGAAAACAGTTTCTGCCTTCAAGGAGCTTACATTCTACTGGGAGTGAGGGATAACAAGGTCACAAGTAAGTAAATATAACATCTGCAAAGTAAACACACACACACACACACACACACACACACACACACACACATACACTATTTGGGGTGGGGTGGGAGAAGAATGCTAGCAATTAGGCCAATCCGGAGACCTATCTAGCTGTGTGATCTTGGGCAAGTTATTTAACCTCTCCCTGTCTCAGTTTCCTGGTTGTGAAAGGAAAGCATTGGACTCTGTGGCCTTGGAGATCCCTTCTTTTGACTGACTCAAGATTCATCTCTGTTGTTTTTCTTTTTTTCTTCACTGATCTTACAAAAATAAGCCAGAATAGTAAGAAAGAAAAGAGAATCCGGTGACCCTTTGAAGGGATAAGGTGGAGGTCTGGTGCTTAATGGGTGAAGAAAAGAGCCTTGATGGTACCCTTTCTCTCCGACACCTCAGACAATGTAATAGGGTGTTTTGAGGTTGCCAAACAGCTTGTCAAGGGAATGACAAGAAATAAAATTGATTTAGCTGGCGCAAGCAATAAAAGCCAAAGATATCCTGGGTTTTGAGGAATATCTAAGAAATTGAGAGATTTGTGCCAGGGCTTTACAATGCATAAGAGACAGCGGGCCAGAGCTGTGCCTGGTGTTTTGAAGCAGATTCCTTTGGTCTATTTATGCAGACATAACTCCTTGTGCATTTTCAAAAGCTCTCGATCTGGTTTAATCAATTAAACCAACATTAATGTATTTGAATATCTGAGCGCTTTCTCTTATCAATATAATTCTCCAGTGTTTTCCTTTCAGAGCCCAAGGTGATGAAAAATAGATTCATTTGCTCTATTACATCGCATAATTGTGGCTTCAATAATTTTTTTTTCTTTTAGTTTTGAAACCACAAGAAGACTTTATGTAGCTCTAAGACTGCTGTTGGTTTTCAAACCACAATTCTCCAGGGCATTTCTCTCCTTCAGGCTGCTATTGTTTGCAATCTGGAGATAAAGGCACTCTTGATAAAACTCTTTTAATGATGCTAATATTAATACTTTGGTAGAATACTTTATCCTCTAGTAATAGCTTTAAAGAGTTTGTTGAGATTTTGTCATCTCATACATTTTAATAGAAAATTAGGTTTGTAATTAACAAGAAAAATATAGTACATCCACCTATCATTTTCCTCACATTCATGGAGTGATTGCCAGCGGAATATTGCAGTTTTGTGCTCTTTGTAGACCAATCAATATTTTGGTGAATGGTGAAGTTTGAGGCATGGAATTGAAGTGTAAACTAATTATAAACATTAAAAGTATGCTAAATATTTTAGCCAGTTGATTATGTAAATTTAAACAGTGTAGGGGAAAGGAATTGCTTATTAAATTAGCCTGTGTTTTGTTCACCCTGGCATTGTTTGTCATACGTTATAGTCAGAGATGCCATCAATTGTCTCCTTTAACTACCTGGAAGCTTCAGGATTTCCAAGCTATTAGGGCAATAGTGTCTGGGCATGGTGACGATGACAGAGGTAAAGACGTGGGATAACTACCATTCCATTGCTCAGGCTTCTGGTAATGAGAAGTAATCTATGGGAACCATATATGGAGCTGACTTTGCTTGGCAACTCATTCAAAAAAGCAGCAACCTGAGTCCAGGGTTGCCAATCCTTAGAGGGTGTAGAGAATCAAGTGAACCCTTATCACTTTCAACTTGCTTCATTCCACAATGCCAGGATAGATAATAATAATAATAATACTAATAGTAATAAGTACTGACCACTTATATGATATTTAGTATTTAGTGATTTCTTTACTTGAATCTCTTTCAATCCTCACAACAACCCTATAAGATAAGTATGACAGGTATTATTTATCCTAGTTTTAGAGATGGGAAAATGGAAACCCAGAAGAATTAAATGCTAGGTGCCCACAGAGGTATCAAGTGCCATTAACTTAGATCTAGACCTGGACCTTAGAGGCCATCTACTCCAATGAGCCAAGGATAGTTAAATGACTTACCCAGAATCACAGAGGTGGAATTTGAATCCAGGTCTTCCTGACTTTAACAACAGTTCATTATCTACTCTGCCATGCTTTCCAAAATTATGTGGGAGTACAAAAACATACATTGACTTGTTAAATATTTATCTCTCTAATGCAAGAGTTCTTAACCTGAGGACCACAAACCCTTATCCATGAACTTGGATGGGAAAAAAAATAATATCTTTCTTTCAATAGAATTTATTTCTTTTGTAATTCTATATATTTTTATTTATGCATTTAAAACATTCTGAAAAAGACTCCATACACTTTCCCAGATTGCTAAGGAGGACCCTGACACACACAAAAAAGTTAAGAAGCCCTAGCCTAATATAAGCCATACCTAGCCCCTTCTGAAGCTGCCTCCATTTCTAGAAAAAGTAAAGATAAGCATTAGCTTTTGGGCAGCAACAAAGTATGATGGGAAAAGCTTTGAATAGGGAGGGAGGAGGCCAGAATTCCAGGCCTGGATCTGTCAACTTCACTGAACCTCAGTCTCTTTATCTATAAAATGAGAGTGTCAGATTAGACAGAATCCCAGGCTTCTCCCTATGCTCCCATGTTGTGATTTTATGACAGGTTCTGCTGCCGAAGTTCTTTTAAGATGCTTCTACATGCAGTAGTTCTGAAGGGAACACAAGCCCTTCTTCCTACTAGACTGCTGAGCCATAACTAGGGGTCTCCTTATTCAGGAAAAATACTATAAACCATGCCCAGGGCAAGCGACATAAAGAGTGCTCTCAGATCAATGGAGGTTGGGTAAGTTAAGGCTGGTAGCTTCCTATTTTAGTTAAGTCTTTGTGTAACCAGATACTAAATTCTATTATTTCTATGCTGATAAAGGACTCCAACCTCTATCAGTGCCCTAAAAATTCAATACCCCATAAATTGTTAATCCTGTAGGTTTGATGCCTGAGAGAAAGCCTGCTTGCCCCACCTTGGTTACGGTTCTGCTAGACTGCAAGCCAAATGAAAGAAAGGATCATATCTTAGTGAAACTGTGTATCAAGAAATCCTTCTAGTGCAAAGTACTGGATCTGCAATCAGGACCCAGCTGGTCTTGCAACCTGCTTCTAGCCCTGGCTAACTAGCTGGGTGACCTTGGGCAAATCACATCAGATCAACAAACCTCAGTTTCTTCACCTAAAAAAACATCAAAATGTCAGCTCCTCTCATCATTATTATGATTGTTTTCCCTATTATGATTATTTCCCCTATTTCTTCTTTAACTCTGTGAATGATACTGGCATTTTCTCAGTCACCTAGGTTAGAAACCTGACTCTTCTATCTCTTATCCTGATTCCTTAAATCCTAGCGTTTTTTGAGTCCTATCTATTAACCCTTTAAAATCTCTTTCATACTTGCCTTTTTTTTTTTCATTTCTAAGGCCACCTTCCTAATATAGATCCCAATTATCACCTGCCTTGGCTGTTGTCATAACATTCTAACATGTCTTCCTGCCTGCTGTCTCCACTCTCTAATCCATTCCTTCAATCGAGATGCCTCAGTATTCTTCCCCATATCAGGCGTGATCACACCACTACCTTGCTCCTAACTTTTCAGTGGTTTCCCATATTCAGCCTAATATAATACAACCTCTTTAGTTCAGCATTCAAGGCTTTCTACCAATCTGATCCCAATCTACTTGTCTAGCTTAATTTCACATGGGTCTCTTTTACTCATTCTTTATTCCAGACAAACTGAATGACTTGCTGTCCTGTCTTTTCCCATATCATCTCTCATGCTGCTCTGTTCTATCCCTTCTTTGTACTAAATTGTACTCCAACGCATCATCAAAGTGATGGTGCTGAGTAGATTAGAAGCTGTCTCAGAATTGGGGAGACCTGGACTCTAGTCATGCCTCTGATATCCACTGACTCTGTGGCCAGGGGTGTGTCCTTTAACCTCTCAGTTCCATAGGTATGTCTGAGTTCTGTAAGTGACACAATAGACATCCCATCTTTGACAAGAAGACTTCCTCAATGCCTCTTAATTCTACTATCTTCCCTTTGTCAATTATTTCCTATCTACCCCCTGTATAGCTTGTCTGTATGTATTTATTTGTATTTTGTCTCCCCCGCTGGATTGTGAGCTCCTTGAGGTCAGGCAGTGTCTTTTGCCTCCTTTTACATCCCCCCCCCCCCCCCCCCCCCGTGCTTAACACAATACCTGGCACTTAGTAGGTGCTTAATAAAGATTAATTGATAACAGTTACAGATCTAGATTGGTGAAGGGAATTTCCTCATTGGGACTTTCCTATAGAAATGAACTGACAGATTGGGAACAAAAAACATCCCAACAAAAATCCTTAACAGCTTATATAGTTATGTAAATTAAGCTCTTCTCCCCAACCAGGTTTTAAGTTACTTAGAGACAGAGAACATGCTGCTTTTGTCCTTTATATTGCCCAAACCTAGCACCCATGGCTTGTGGAGAATTGAAGGTAAATAGATGTTTGTTTGGTGGAATTGAGTCTTCTCTCTAACCAGCTTCTAAGTGGAGAGCAAGGATTCTTTGTTATACTTTTTAAAAAAAGCTCCCCTCTCCCCCCCCCAGTACCTAGCACAGTGCTAAATGTTAAATAGATATTTAGGAAATGTTGAATTCAAATGTAGGACCTGGTAGTAGCGTGGTGATGATGACTTTGATGAGGTTGAGATGTTAAACAGAAATTGCTGCTTCAAATATGTTCAGGTTTGTGTAGCCAGAAAGTCCCAGGGACACCTTTGATGAGGGTTGGGGTAGGAATGTGGGGGTATATGGACGTATCCCAGAGGTCTCTGCATCATTCTCCTCAACTCCACTAAGCACCAGTGGGAGAGATCATTATTCTCCTGTCCTCCCTGGAAGTGGAAAATGGGGCTTCCTGGAAATGGCCACTTCTTTCTGTGTGTTATATTAGTAGATAGCCTGGCTAGGCCTTTTCTGGACGTGAAGCAGGCAAAGAGAGTAGGAGGAAGATAGTAAATCACTTGTGTGATGGGGGACTGGCCAAAGAGACCAGTGTTCATGATGATGCCCAGAGTGCCCCGATGCAATCTCCACATGGAATTTGGGGCATGTGCAGACACTCGTAACTGGTTCCAGTCTATTAGCCACATGGTGAAGAGGTTCCTCTTTGATTGGAATGTAGCTGGAAGTGGAGACATTCAAAAGCCCTTAGTCTACCAGAACTAGTTTTCTTTTGAGGGACTTTTTTTGGTATGATGTGATTCCAGTGGGAGATGAGAGTTAATGCTGTGATGGGAAAGGCCCTTCCTATCGAAGTTTGAACATACTGACAATATAGACTTGGTTCTTTGCCTTGGTATTTGTTCTTCAATTTTAGGTAAAGGTTATAGGTTATGACCTTGTGAGTTTTCAAAGGTCAGGAGATCAAGCCATTGGTCGGTGTGGGAGCAGAGCATGTTCTGGGCTTTGTCACCAAGCAATCCAGCTCTGAGGCCCTGAGAAACAAGGGGCAACCTTGGAGATTTCACCTAGTAGTAGCTGAGACAAGGGCTCATGGAACAGTCCCACAGAATGTGGACATGAACTTTGTGGGACCAGTGCTACTTATGTAGAGACTGCATTAAGTTTGAGCTCACTGTCCTCAGAGACCAAGTTGGTATGGGAAGAGTATGCTCCCCATGGATTTGGGGATGGGGTGGGGATATTAGTGTCCCTCTTCTTGCTGAATCATCAAACTAAATATCCCTTCGGAAAAACTAATTGATGTAAATGACTAATATGAAAATACATTTTACGTGATTGCACATGTATAACCTGTATCAGATTTACTTACTGTCTCAGGGAAGGGGAGGAGAGAGAGAGAATTTGGAACTCAAAAATTTGTTTTTAGAGTTAAAATTTGTTTTTACATGTAATTGGGGAAAAATAAAGTACTATTAAAAATGCAGTTGATGTTAATTAGTTTAATGGATTTGAGGCACTAATCACTGGTGGATAACAGTAGATAATGGGGGAGGGAACAACACCACCATGTGAGCCTCAGTTGAGAGCATTAGAGGATGGTACTCTAACACCTCAGGGATACCCCTAGCACTTACAGCCTGCTTGGGAGAGTAAAGCTACAGTACTCAATACACTCAACTTAAAATAATATATAGGAAAACAGATCAGGATTTTTATGTTCTTGCATCTTCTTTTCTCAGCCTATGGAAATCAAATTGTTTTCAAATGAGACTGATTCGTTTCCCATTCCCAGTGGAAGTGAGTTTTGTGAGACTCCCCTTTTACTCTACAGTGAAGAGTTCCAGAGGAAAAGCTTAATTAGTTTCTTCAAAATGAAACTCTCATCCTTGCTCTCATCTCTATATCCAATCTGTTGCTAAGTCTTATCAATTTTAACTAACATCTCTCTTTTTTTTTAAATAATATTTTATTTTCCCCCCAATCGTATGTTAAAACAAAGGTCCTCTTCTCTCCTCTGACACGGCCACTATCCTGGGGACTGGTCCTTATCATGGCACATCTGGATTATTGGTTCAGCCTATTGGCTAGTTACTTCGCCACAAACCTCTGCCCTTTCCAGTCCAGCCTCTACTCAGCTGTGAAATTGATCTTCCTAAAGCATGACTCTGACCGTGCCACCTCCTTGCTCAATAAATTACAAAGGCTGTCTATCACCTCTAGGCCCAAATACAAGATTCTCTGTTTCAAGTTCAAACTCATTTATCCTTTGCTGAGGGTTTAAACCTGCTACCTTTCCCGTCTTTTTACGCCTTACAATGCTTCCCTTACGCTGTGAGCCAGTGACATTGGCCTCCTTGCTGTACCTTGACCAAGAAACTCCAATCTCCCAAGTCCGGGCATTTTCCCTGGCTGTCCCCATGCCTGGAATGCTCTCATTCCTCATCTCTGCCTCCTGGCTTCTATTTTTTTTTTGGGGGGGGCCTAGGCAATGGGGTTAAGTGACTTGCCCAGGGTCACACAGCTAATAAGTGTTTGGTCTGAGGCCAGATTTGAACTCAGGTCCTCCTGAATCCAGGGCCAGTGCTCTATCCACTGCACCACCTAGTTGCCCCTGTCCTGGCTTCTTTCAAGTCCCAGCTACAATCTCCCCTTCTATACAAATTTGTTTGCCTATTATTTCTCTTATTAGACTGTGAGCTCCTTGAGGGCAGGAACTGTCTTTTGCCTTTCTTTATATCCCCAGTGCTTAGCACAATGCCTGATATCTAGGAGGTGTTTAATAAATATTTAATGACTGATTATCAGAGAAACTTGCTGCAAAGATTCTTTCACCCCATTTACCCACTTCTCTTCTAATTTGAGCTGTTCATCCTTTCTACTTCTTAATCCGTACCAATTGTTTTGATAATCCCTGCTTTGTTTGAGATTTGGTACTTTGAGGCCCCTTTGCTTCTCATTCTTTTTCATTAATTCCCTTGATATTCTTGATCTGTCATTCCAACAGATGAATTCTGTTATATTTTTGCAGCTCTATAAAGCAATCCCTTGGTAGTTTAATTGGTTCATTCTTTTTTTTTAAACAATGATTTGAATGAATCATTTTTAACAATGATTTGAAGAGATGATATACTTATCATATTTTCAGATGACATGATGCTGGCTGGGATAGTTACATGCTGGACAAAAAAAACTGGGATCCAAAAGACCATTTTCAACAAACTAGCACAATAGTCTGAATCTAATAAAGTGGAATTGAATCGGAATAAGTGTAATCTCCCACCCTTGGGTTCAAATAAGCAATTTCATATATACAGGCTGAGGGAGGCATAGCTAGATGACAATTCACATGAAAGCAATTAGGGGGATGGTGGTTAGTATAATGCCAGGTCAAAATGAGTATCAATGATGTGACGTGGAAGTTAAAATATATAATACATATATGTATATAATATGTAAATACAGAAAATATATGTATGATATGTAACATATAAAATATTTACATGCCCACGTAATATATAAGTGTGTGTATGTGTGTGTGTGTGTGTGTGTTCGTATAAGGTCTCAGCTTGGGTCCCTACTGTTACTTACCACTGGTTGTGTAACTTTGAATAAGTCACTTGATCTTTTGGAGGGTCTCAATTTTCTCATCTATAAAATGAGAAATCTGGATCAGATGATTTCTAAGGCCTTTTTTTTTAGCTTTAACATTGTCATAGCACACAGAAAGGTGGAGTTAACAGGCCTGACATCCTTTGCTGTTGTCAGCCCATATCCAGAATATGGTTTTGTTTCAGAGAAGGGGGAAGGGAATCAGGACCTACTATGTGTCAGGTACTATACTAAGTTCTTTTTTCAAAAATCATCTCATTTGATTGTTACAACAATCCTGCAAGGTGTACTGTTATCATCCCATTTTATAGTTGAAGAAATGAAGGCCAATAGAGGCTAGGTGGCTTCCTCAGGAGTCACACAGCTAATAAGTGCCTGAGGTCACATCTGAATTCAGGTCTTCCTGGACTATGGGTCCAGCACTCTATCTACTGTGCCACCGAACTGCCCCCACACTACATTTTATGAATGATATTGATAAACTAAAATACATCCAGAAGAGGGTGACCAGGGTGATGAGCAAACTGAAGGCCATTCTATAGGAAAGAAGTAGGTGTGCTTAGCATGGAGAAGAAAGGCTTCTGGGAGTGCAGGGGAGGGGAGGGGTGCTGTGAGAGCTGCAGGAAAGTATTTGAAGGAATGCAAACGAAAATAGGAATCAACTTGTTGCACTTGTCTTTACTGCAGACCTTGGAACAGCAGGTAGAATTTGTAGGGAGTACATTTTAGCTGTAAGGGAGAAACTCCCTAATCATTCGAGATGTCAAGAAAAGGGAATGGTTGCTGAAGGAAGTGGAGAGGGGAAAAGGGAGGGAGGGAGGGAGGTGGGAAAATAGAGGGAAGAAAAAGGGAGGAAGGAAGGATGAAAGGAGGAACAGAAAGAAGAAAAGGAGGGAAAAGGAAAGGAGGGAAGAAGGAAAAAAAGGAGGGAAAAGGAGGAAAGAAGAGAGAAAGAAAGGAAGGAAAGAAGGGAGGGAAGAAGAAAGAAAAGGAGGGAGGGATGGAGAAAGGAAATGAAAGAAATGTTTCTACTTTTTGAATAGTAATTCAAAAATCAGCTTTTATGGGTAGTTCAGGCTTCCCTTAAGGGCCGCACATGAGCCATATGATAGCTAATTAGACTTCTTGCAGAGCCCCACAAGATTTTAGGTTAATTTTTTTGATCATGTTGAAAGTTTGTTTAATTTCCACCCCCACCCCCCAACCCAGGTTTTCTTAACCAGTGGTACAATTATGGATTTCCTATCTATTGAGTTATCATATGTAATTAATGAATTAATCCATTGACTTAATTCACAGGCAGAAAGATGTTCTGTTTTCTAGTGTTGTCTACTAATTATGCAGTAAATCAAGGCTTTGAAGAGCTTCAACAACCATTTGTTTTTTATGAATTGATCTTTCTTTGGCTTTCTTCTCTAGGGGTGAGGAAATAATGCAAACATAGCCCCAGTGATAGATGTCGCATGAATGCTAAGAATATTTAAAACATGTGGCTGAATATAAACAATATATACAGTTTATTCTGAGCATCAAGTGTTAATGATGATGGGTCCAGACAGACAGGGTTGGATAACCACCATAAGTAAGCCAGGCAAATTCTCCCGATACCAGGTCACCAGGCAGAGCTCCCAGGGGCTGGTAATTATTGCCTTCACTAACTGGAAATAGACATCACACTAAACACAAAAACACCAGGAAGGCTTATAAGATTGTTGAGGCAATGAATAGGGTTTAAAAAAAAATGCCCAGATGTAGAATGCATCATTTCGAAAGCAAAATCTTTACTTATTGTGACTATCTCCTATGTCTCCTAATGTTTCACATGGTAGGTCATGGACATAGCCTTCTCTTCCTGTATCTGGAAATGCTCCAAGTTTAGTCTGATCTGGATATGGGCAAGTTGTTAGAGTAGTGGTCAAAATCATCACACATTTAGGCCTCTTTTTAGAATGGTGCTTTCCTTTCATTGTCAATTTACACTGGGTGAAGATTATAAATGCCCCTGAGTTCCCTTTGTCTTCTCTAATACTTTTTTCTCCCCTGGCAGGTTTAGAGTTTGAAGATTTCTATTTGCATCTCAGCTCTGACACAACTTATTAAGGGCCTGCTTTGTGTCAGGCACTCTGCTAAATGCTAGAGACACAATCAAAAGAAAGACAATCCCTGCCCTCAAGGGGCTTTCAATCTAATGGAGGAAGATAACACATAAAAGGAGGTAGGGAAAGTGTGGGGGGCAGAGGCCAACACTGGGAGGGGGCGTCTTATTCTGTGGAGTTGAAATTAAGGAGGGCAGCAGAGGCAAAGGGAGTGAGCTGAGAGTACCAGTTTCTGCCCTTTATTAAAAGGAAGGCTTTGGGAGGAGTTCAGTTCTCCACCCTCCAGCCCTCCAATGACAGGGGAGGAGACTCAGGCAGGTGGTGAAGATCAAAGCTTGAGCTAGGAGAGGTGATGAGATCAGAAGTAATGAGCTTAACCTGGGAGGAGTATCTTATTCCAACTAGTAGCTGTACTTCTCCAAGCTTTAGTTTTCTCATCCATTAAATGGCAGCACAGTAGATGGTTTCTAAGGTCCCATCAAGTTCTAAATCCCATAATACTATGACACCAGGCAGATGTGTTAGGAAAAATGAAGGACAACTAAGATACACTGCTCTCTGATTTTATTCCTCCATGCTATTCAGTTCTTTCACTTGTTTCTGAGATAGGCTAAGGCGGAGGGGTGTGTTATGGCCAACTCAAACTGGCTACTGATAGTTAAACTTTCAGTGTGAGCATTTTCACCTCAGAAATCGCCAATGCTACACATCAGGACCTGATCTATTGCTTTGTTGATTACCTAGACTTAAGAAAGTTAGGGAGAAAGAGTTAATGTTAATTAAATTTAAAAGTGTGTCACGTATATAGGTTTAAAAAAAATTCTCCCTGAGAGCGTTTGTTAAACATTTACCAACACAGCCTTGGATAAATCTGATTTTTATTCTCAACCATATTGGAAAAATACAATTTCCATGACGCGGTGACCCATAAATATTTTCCTGTGTGTAAGGGTGCGGTAGGTTGAGGCAGCTATCAATTGCTCCATTTCAAACAAGTGACAAGATGCTATGCCCTGATGCCTTTGTCAGGTGAAAACAATCAAGCAGAGGTGTGAAGGAGGCCTATTTTCCTCTATTGAATCAATCCATTTTAGGCTAAGTGAAAATCAATTGAGAAGTTCTTGAAAGCCATTGGATGAACTTGACAAGCCTTGCTGGGTAAGCGCTGAAGTGTTTGGACTGGTTGAAGAAACTTGGAAGTGCTCTGTGAGTCTTTTATAAAATAGTTGACTTGTTTAGAAACTCAGAGATTCAGGTATCTGTCAGTTTAAATGGTGGATGCATTTCAGCTAAGCCTTTGAGGAGGAATCCCTTGGGGAGGAGAGGAGGCCCGGCCCCAGCCCCAGCTTCAGCCTCGGCCTGGGTCTTATTCCACCTCATCTAATCATTTCATTCTCTTAACTTTTGCCAGAGGAGCTTTGTAAAACCTCCTCATCAGTGCCCCTGGAACATTTGACAGCAGTGCCTACATTGGGAGCCAAGGACAGACTGAATTCCATGAGAAAAGACAGGTTCAAGGCTCTACAAAGAGCCCAGATCATTGTTCCCAAGGGAATTTCTTGAGCTACCCCACAAAAGGGAGGAAAGAAAGAAGCATTTATTAAACATCTGCTATCAGCCAGACCCCCTGCTAAGCGTGTTACAACTATTATATCATCTGATCCTCACAGCCCTAGAAGGTGGTTGTACTATTATCCTCATTTTACAGTTAAGGAAACTGAGGCAAACAGAGATGGAGTGACTTGCCCAAGATCACACAGCAAGTAAGTGTCTGAGGAGAAACTTGAAGTCTGATATCCCTCCTTGAAGGCTTACTTCTCTATCCACTGCTCCACGGAGCTGCCTCTGGACTTCCCACAAGCAGGAGACATGCGCTGGTAAGAGAGACTGTCACAGATTTTGGGGGGGATATTTTGTACTAACTGGCCTTACTAGTGCATACTTGTTTACCTTAGTGAATTACCTTAGTGAATAAATAGCCCTTTCTAAAATGCAAATTAAATCTCACTGCCTAATTGAGATAACCACAGGAGGAAACGATCAGTGGTGCTTGGTGGGCTGTTACAGGAGAAATGCAACCCCTCATCCCTTCAGAGCTACCCCTAAAAGCCTGAGAGGATATGGAGCCAGGCATACTCTGAAGACCCAGCCTGTGCCTGTGATTCTGGTTGGGAAAGGAAATCCAGGGCCCGTGCTACATGGGAGATCAGAGTATAGCATCCTTAGCATATATGGCCAAGAACAGGTACCTCAATAAATAGTGGAGTAGTAATGAATCTCTAAAAACAAAAACAAAAAGCAAACAGAAAACAAATACTCACCTGTTTCTTAAAACCTTGAATGTCTATTTTTTTCATTTCATAATTAGAAAATCAGAATGTAACTATCTGTAGGAGAGTTAAAACAATTGACTCAAATGTATTTGCACCGAAGTGTGATTGGTGCCATGTGTTTTCTTGAAAGTAGATTTTAATAAGGAGGAAGAAAGAAAGATCTTGAGAGCCCCGATTACCTGATGGGGGTCAAGGAGGGAAGTGGGAGCCTCAGGATAGAGGAGTGGGATCAGGGATGGATGGGGGCAGGCACAATGAAACTTCTTAATCATTAGTGTTGTCCCAAAGTAGTGTGGTCAGGTTGTGGTTGAGGAACGGAGTTTCCCCTCACTAATCAATTAATCATCAATCAGAAGACTGATGACGACTTCTCCAAAGATTCCCGTAGAATGTGCAGGTTGGATTCTTTGATTCTGTGATTCTGAGCCTTAAAAACAAACTTTCTGGTCTTTGATAAGTTTTCTAGGGCCCAGCCCCATTCTTTAGCATAAGTAGACTATTCATTTTCTCTGTGAGTCATAGGACTGTTTAGGAAAAATACACACACACAGACACACACACACACACACACACACACACACACACAAAGAGAATTGAATCTGTTTTACATCTGAAAATACAGTCATAGAAATTCCCCTTTACATAGAAAATGCATGGCTATCCAGAGTCCATGAAACTGATACCAAGATGTGTTCAAAGCCTGAACCAAATGGAAGCTGACAACACCCTGAGCATGTAAACATTGAGAAAGCCTCTGAGTCCATGGTAGAAACTGACAAGAAATACTATCCGAAAAACCTCAATCAAACATAGAATGCAGCCCATCAAAGGTAAAACCTTTACCTATTATTAATTATGACAGTAATTTCTATCTAATAACATTTCACATAGCAACTGTTACCAAGAACATCTGCATTTTAAGCGGAGTGGCCTCATCATATGCTAAAGGGAAGCTGGGTGTCTATGTGTGAATTTTCCAGGAGCTCGGGAGAGCTGCGGCAAGATACCAAAGCCTCTGGATGACTCTGTTGGCCAATTTTGAGAGGGAAAAATGATCCTATGTGTACTGTTTAATGCTGTACCCTCCTAATGTCAGGAGGGAAGAAGAAAAGCAGTCCTTTATGTTCTAGATGACTTGTCACTCCACTATTTCAGACACAAGAGTAAAAGATGATGCCCTGTCTAGACAAATAGGATGGATCCAAAGTGCCCATTCATAGGTCAATAACTAGGATAACAGCATGTATACGTCATTTGGAAGAGTCGGTGAGGCGTAGTAGATAGGGAGCTGGCTTTGAAATCAGGAAGACCTAAGCTCAAGTCTCTCCTCTGACCCACATTGGCCGTGTGACCCGGGCAAGTCATAAATTCTCAGTGCTCTAGGCAACCAGACAGAAGTTGCAGGAAAATGACCACCCTCTGTTCGTAGAGAGGCTTTCCTCATCTTTGACCTCTAGGCCCAGTCCTAGAAGTAAACAAAAATCCTGTCCTCAAAAAACTCTGAGAGGCATGTAGTTTCATTCCCATTTTACAGGTGAGGAATCTGAGACTGAGAGAGCTTAAGTGACTGGCCTGAAGCCATCTAGCTGAAGTCAGATCCTGGATTCCAATCTAGGTCTTCGGCCTGGGGCTTGATGTCTTTCTACTACACCATACTATCTCTCATTTAAATAAATAAACAAGCAAACAAACAAATATATATATATATATATATATATATATATATACACACACATACATATACACATATATGTATATATACATACCTACACATATATGTATACATACACACATATGTCCTCGAAATAAATCAATTAAAAGAGAAAATTCTGCAAAATGCCCAGGCGCCACTGATTTTCCTCCTGTATTTGCAAAGCCCAGCCTCTTTCTGTCCCTCTCTTATGGAAAATGGGCTGCCCTTATGGCTAGAGCACTGAAGTCAGGAAGTTCTGAGTTCAATTCCTGGTTCAGTCACTCATTAGCTACGTGACACTGGGTAAGTCACTTAACTTTTGTCTGCCTCAGTTTCCTCATCTGTAAAATGAAAGTGTTAGACTTGGCCTCTGAGGTCCCTTTAAGCTCTAAATCTATGTTCCCATGTGTTTTCAACTTGATCAAGACACTGTGCTATGTACAAGACAGTGAAACATGAATGAATGAAGCATTTATTATGTGCTTACTATGCTGCAAAACAGGATACATATATACGTACACACACACACATATATATACATAGATATACACACACCGTATTGTTGTATAAACATAATACCAAGTAGAATCCCTGGGGATCTCTTATAGTCCTAGTTCAGAGATTATTTTGTGTTGGGGATATTTTCACACTATGAAAACACCTTACAATAAGTTAATCTCCACAAAGACAGGAAATCATTTTTCAAACTACCTCCCTCAGTCCTCCATGTCTCATAGTGCTAAATAAATCCTTGTGGAATTATTCAATTCCACAAAAAGAGCGCTCTTTCAGGAGGTATCAGGCCTCTATTCCCCAGAATTTACTCTATGTTGTAGACTTTGCTCTGTGTTCTTCAGAATCCCTTCATAGCCTCCCTTTCTCCAATGGCTGAGCAAGCATTTATTAAGCACTCACTGTGTACCGGGCGCCATGCTAGGTGCTAGAGATACAGAGAAAGCCAAAGATTATCTCTGACTTTAAAGATTCTATCAGGGGAAACAGCCTGTGTATATACAAATATAAACAGAATATATACAAGATGGTATGAGATAGCTTGGGAAGAAGAAGCACTAACTGCTGAGGCGTTAGGAGAGGTTACATGTAGAAGCATTGCTTGAGCTAAGCCTTGAAGGATGGTATAGTTGGTATACCATACCATATGGTATAGTTGGTATAGATGCTTGCCTGGGGTCCCACCAAATCTGAATTCTGGGGAATTACACCTTACCCTCTGGACAAGCTAACTTTCCCAGACAAACCTTAACAAGGATTATTAACCTGGAATACCTGAACATGTTTTCTTAAAAAAAAAAATCAGTAACTATTTCAATACAATTGGCTTCCTTTGCAAGCCTTTGTGTTTTATTTTATGCATTTAAAACCATGATTCAGAGGAGTCCCTAGGCTTCACCAGGCTACTAAAGTGGTCTATGATCCTTCCCCCCCCAAAACAAAGGCATGAGACTCTGAATTAGAATAATATTTTTGTCTTTTATCAATTATGTCTTTTTGATACCCAGTTCCATGGGATAAGTGCAATATATCTGGGCAGTGATTTCAGTTGCTTCACAGGAAAGAGTTTCCTCGTTCAGGTAGCAGTCAAAGTTTAAATTTAAGATTTTGCATTGTTACAATGCAAATGCCCCTGGGAGACATATTTACAGGGGAATGTGAATGAGGATTAGATCCTTTGGTTTTGATTGAGATTAGGAAGGAAAGCTCCTGAGAGCATTACGTGCCACTCAGAGCCTGGGAATGCCCCCTGAAAATACTTTCCTGGAGCGTGCCAATCTAAGAGCAAATATTTTGGCCTTTGTGACTCTTGTCTAGAGCTCATCCTGCTTTGTGTTCCCTTCTTCCATTCCTGCCTTCCCTAGCCTTTCTTTCCAGTCCCCGTGATTTCTGCTGCAGAGAACTTTCATCGCTTCTCTAACCAAGAGTGCCTGAGGCAGGAAAGAAAAGGGAGATTTTAAAGCTGTCTGAGAGGGGAAAGGAAGAGTGTAAATGCTGAACTGGGTTGTTGAGGGCAAATCTAATTAGCGTAAACTTCAGTTTAAACCAGATTCATTTTAGTGGAGGCTTAGAAAAGAGGTATTTTATGGTCTGAAGAATAGAAAATACTACGGGAGGGGTATTCCAAGAGAACAGGCAGGGTTCTTTAAAAAAAATCTGATCAGATATGTCAGCCTTTTACAATAATATTTTGTCAAGGTTATTTTTAGAGGGTTTGGTGGGGGAGCAATCATTTAACATAGAATGCTGCCTCCCTGATAATGTAGTTTGTGGTTACTCTGGGTAACATACATAGCTGTATCATTCCTTTTGTGTGGCTGAATGTAGAGGGCTTGGCTTATCACTGAGGCATTTCCGAATTCAGTTTTCTATATTCTTCCAGGACATTGTTTGGATGCTTTCAGCTTTCTAGAAACTGTTTGGTTGCCTGTCATTTGACTTGGAATTTAATTCGTTTTCAAGGATGTGAGGTTTCTGATATACACATTCTCTGAATAGGCAAACACGTGGCAATGTGAAAATATGTTGGTTTCTGCTAGCAGTTCTTTGTGTTGAAATGCTTTCCTTGACTTTCCTTGTGTCTTTGTTAATCAGATATCGAGCTAGGTCTTTGAAACCTACATTTTTTGGTATTTACTTAAATTGTATTCTCATTATGCTTCCTTTGGTTCTTGGAAAAATCGGAGATCTTAGCAATGTGACGTTCCCTGTCCCCTCAACTAAAGCAGGTCACAGCCTCTCCACACTTTTTCCTGCTTCTAACTCTTACCAGTGTTTTACCATCAAATTTCCAGGGAAGATCTACCCAACATACTACTGGGTTGTCAATCTATTCTTCCTCTTCAGTATACAACTGACCCTTTCTGCCCATACATATCCTTGAAAATGCATTTTATGTCACTTGTCCCACAAAAGTCATCATTGGATGGCCTGTTGATACCTCAAATTCAGTGTGTCAAAAACTGAACCCATTATTTCTCTGACCCACTATCCGATAAGGTTTCCCTATCCCCCGCTCCAAACTCCAGCTTCCCCATTTCTGCCTATGGCACCACAATGTCTTTCCAATGATCAGAGCTTAAAACCTTAGTTGTCTTTGTTTCACTTTTCTCTGTTTCCCCTCATATCGGATCAATTGCACATCTGTCAATTGGACTTCTCCTATACGTTTCACTTCTCTCCCCTCTGTTTTCATTCACCTTGCGATTCATCAATGTAGTTGCCTTTTACTCTGATCACTTTGACCCTGACAAGTGGTTCCATTGTCCTTGATGGTAAAAAGAGTTTTTTTAATCAGCTTTCATCTATTTATTGTGCTTCTTTCTGTTGACTCCCTAAGTACTTTTGAGATGACTTTGCTTAGCTTTTACCAAGAATTCTTTCAACTTCTTTTCTTCTTAGGTGCTCCTCATTTTTATGAAGTGATACTGTGTGGAATCTACCATCCATCTCTCTAAGTTACTACTTAGTTGACATTCTAAACTAGCGTTGTTCTTGGATACCACGTTTCTGTACTTGGCAAGAGGGTCAAATGTTTGTTGACTAAAGCAGTTATGTTTTTATTTTTTCTTTTGGCAAACACTTTTGACTGGTTAAGCTTGCATCAAATTACTAAGATTGGTGTCACTTCTCCATCCATTTCACATTTTTTCATATCGATGACTGGCTTAAATAGGTAAAATTGGAGTGGTTTTAATCGAATGCCATACCTTTTTCTCTTATTTACTTTTTCTTCTAGATTTGGAGTAATTTTGACCTTTGCTCTAGTAAGTCGGTATTCTGACTATACAGAGAAAGGTGATTCAAGAATGACTCCCACATAAGAAATGTCTCATTTCCTGTCCATTAGAAGATAATCAATTTCATCTCTGTGATATTATTCCATGCTTGCTATATCCTTTGCCTTTGTTTTTTTTTTTATTGAAGTATTCAGATATCTGCACAGTGCCAAGTCTTTATTTCCTCATTCTTTGTTCCCAAACCATCTTTTCCTTTCTCTTGAATTTGTCACCAGGTTGCAAAGTATATGTTGATTTGACTTGGAATAAGTTTTTGTTGAGTTTGCTCCCCCCTCACTTCTGCCTGTAAGAATCCCTAGTTTCTTTCAAAAGTTCATCTCAAGTAGGCCTTTCCTGATCTCCCAGCTGTAACTGCCTGCCCACAGACAAATTACCTTTTTTCTTTGTATAGATCACGTGTGTGTGTATAATATATATATAGATACAGATATAGATATCTATATCTATAGATATGTATATCATGCATACATACATATATCTCTGTATACTTGTGTAAAACAGATATACACAAACATAAGTTTAATTTTTACACATGTGCATATGTATGTATATGTGTACATATATACATACATATATGTATGTATATATGTGTACATATATACATACATATATGTATGTATGTATGTATGTATGTATATTGTCTCTACAAATAAAATGTAAGCTCCTTGAGGGCTTACATTTAACTTCTGTTCTTGTATCCCCAGTGCCTAGCACGTAATGGGTACAGAAACTTAATAAATGCTTGTAGACTGATTTGATTACTTGATTCTTTATAACATTTCTCTGTATACATATTCTCTACGACAAAAATTGACACAGCCACAATTATTTGGGGAGGTATATTTTTGTAAATACTTATCATGAATATTACAGTACAAGATGATCGAATGTCCTGTGGCATTATATTTCTTCTCGCCTTTAAACTCATTATAAAAAATGACCCTGTCAATTCCTTTTTTTTAACTTTTCCTAGGAGAATCTGAGTCATACTTCAATTTAGTAGCAATTTCCTTCTGTCTTCCATTTCATTTATAGTAAAAATGTTAAAATTGGTAAGATTCATTTCCTCATATAGAAAGTCCATTCATTGGTCATTGGACTGGAGTCTCACATCTAAAGTAGCAACAACTAAGTTGTTTTTAGAAGCTCTAAAGATTAAATGATTTTTTAATCCTTCTGCTTCCCTTTCTACCACTCTGCCAAGGTCACTGGGGTACACAGGACCAAGAAGCATTTCATATTTGTCTTTGTTTTATGAATTACCATGGTCTAAGAGTTCATCACTAAGTGGACAGCGTAATGGTGATGAGTTTTTGAGTGCTTAAATAGGGCAGATCTAAGAAAGAAGACACATTCTTTTGCTAGGACCTTACATGGAGTTTTTCCAGAAGAGTAGAAACTTCCCCTTCACTGGCATAATCTTTGAGAATCCAGGGTCACCTCCATGCCACAATCAGGCATCAAAGTGGAACATTTTGGACCTCACGATAGAGGTCTGGCACCAGTTTTCTGGCTTAAAGACGCAGCACCCTACGAGCTCAGCTTGGAAGCTTTGGGACCCTCTCCAGCGTAGTGGGGGTGCAAAGTGGCCACCCGCAGAATCCTGGTGGCCTCTTAGCTTGGGACAAGAGCCCTTGAAGAAAAAAAAATCCCTGTTTGATTTCCATTAGAGCCATGGTGGGAATATGGTGTCCTTTGCTGATTAGATCCTACCTGTGCCACTTACAGGCAGCCACTTAGAGTCCCACCTGCCCACCTGAAAACATTGCTCCCTATCTGATGTGTCCCACATGCTGCAGATCAAGATACTTGGTCAGAATCAGGTGAAGCTGATGGAGAACTTGGTGGTCAGTGACACTATTGAACTGAAGCCATAGCAGAGGATGATGACTATTTTCACAAATGAAGAAGGTGGTATCATAGATGACCTGATTGTGAAAAACACATCTGACAAATACTTGTACCTGGTGTCCGATGCTGGGCACAGAGAGAAGAACATGTTGTTCACACAGAATGAGGTATCAGAACCAAGACGTGCTGGCTGTGATGTGAACCTGGAGGTGATTGATAATGACTTGAGCTTTGCAGGGTCCCTCAGAGGCCCATGTCCTATGGGCTGGGATGTCAGATGGTCTTTGAAAGCTGACCTTCATGACCAGTGCCGTGATGGATGTGTTTGGAGTACCTGGCTGCCATGTGACATTTTGTGATTGTACAGCGGAGGATGCTGTGGTGCCCTCAGTGCCAGCAGAGAGGGCTGTCCATTTGGCAGAAGCTCTGCTAAATAACAAAGAGGTCAAGCTGGCAGGGCTGGCGGTCAGGGACAGGCTGCAGCTGGATGAAGGTCTGTGCCTATATGGAAAGGACAAAGATTGGCACACCACCCCAGTGGAGGAGAGCCTGGGTTGTACTCTGGGAAAACAACACAGGGTTGCTATGGCCTCTGGCTCTTCCACTGTTGTCCGCCTGATGAAAGGGAAACTGACCCATAAGCATGTGGGGCTGATGTGTACAGGAGCACCTATTTGGTAGCACAGCCTCATCATGAGTGCAAAGGAAGCCATCATTAGGGAAATCACCAGAGGATGCCCCTCCCTCTGCCTGAAGAAGAACACAGCCATGGGTTAGGTGGACAGAGACTACAGCAAAATTGGGATCCAGCTGATGGTGGAGGTATGGAAGAAGCAGCAGGAGGCAGGGGTTAGCAAGATGGACTTTGTGCCCACCTGCTACTAACCTTGAAGTACCTGATCTGCTGAGATTTTCTTCCTGCCTTCCTTTAGAACTGAATGAGACACACACCATACAGTTTCTCCTGTGGTTAGTTGGTGTTGTCTAGGAGAGGGAGGAAACCCAATTAGTGAGTGGATAAGTGAGTGGCTCTTCCAGGGCTTTCTAGAGAGAAATGGTTATAGAAGTCAGGGGTTGAGGAGGGAAGACAAGAATCAGAAGCAGCATAATGTCAAGGAAACAGGGTTTAGAGGTGGAGGACCTAGGTTTTAATTCTAGTTCTGCTGTTTATTCTGGATATGACCTTGGGCAAGTCACTTCTCCTTGAGCCAGTTTCTTCCTTTGTAAAATGAGGAATCATTGTCTTGGTGTCACCTATCTCGCATACTTATTGGGAGGAAAAATATTTTGTAAGTCTCAGTATGATGCAGAAATGGGAGCTATGGTTATAATAAAGGCACTCTGGTCACTGTGGACAGAAAGACTGAGCACCCAGGGATGGGAAGCTGCCTTAAAGTGTCCTAGAGGTGGCCAGGGATGGGGGGGTAGGAAGGGGCAAGGCAGCACCCTCATGTCCACAAGGAATCTTGTTGTGAGGGTGCTGACAGAGGGGACTTGGCCAAATGCCAGCTGCCAGCTGCCACATTTTCTAAATGGTCAATTCAAATTTCTAGGCTAAAATTTTGGGATGATTCAAATTGCAGAATCTCAAGGAGAATCTAACCCAAAATGGTACCTGGAGCATGAATCCTCTCTCAAATAGTAACAAAGCCTAGACCCCTGTTGAAGACCTGAGGATTGGGAGCCCCATTCGCTTTTGAAAAGCCTTCTGTATAGAGCATTTTTTCCTTCTATGAAACCAAAATCTGCCCCTATAACTTCCCCGCCTCCTGACCCTGGTTCTGCCCTCTGTGGCCAAGCGGAACAAATTTAATTATGGAGTAACAGGCTTTAGTGTCTTGGCCATAACACGTGGCTAATAAATATTTGCTGAAGGGACTTTATAGAGACTAGCTAATCCAGCTTCTTAATTTCATGATGAAGAAACTTAGGGGCAGAGATGAATTCTTCCATTGCGTGATTTTTCTTCTCAGTTTACCTTCCTAGTTTTTGTTGTTGTTACCCAGTCATTTTTCAGTTGTGTCTGACTCTTCATGACCCCATTTGGGGTTTTCTTGGCACAGCTACTAAGGTGGTTTGTCATTTTCTTCTCTAGCTTATTTTACAGATGAGGAAATTGAGGCAAACAGAGTTGGGTGACTTGCTAGGGTCACACAGCTTGTAAGAATCTGAGGCCAGATTTGAACTCAGAAAGTCTTCCTGACTCCAGGTCCAGTGCTCTATCCACTGTGCCACCTAGCTGCCCCTGAAAACATTTTATGCCTCATTATTATTATTGTTATTTTTGGCTGTACCTACGTTTTCATTTGTTTGAAAATTTCCTCTAGGAATGTATACTGGCAAATTTTCTAGGATACATAGTCTTAAGTACTTGGGAGCATTGAGAAGCTCTGAACACTTAGGCTTTTTTCCTTTCCCTTTTTTTCCTTTTCCCTTTCCCAAAAACCTCTCCTTGGTTTTCCTTAACTGTTAAATATCTTGAAGAGCTGTCTATAGTCACTGCCTCCATTTCCCCTACAATGACATACTTTGCATTCCCTTCCAATCTGCCTTTTGCCCCTGTCATTCACCTGAAGTTGATTTTTTGAAGTTCACCAAAAACCACTGAATCTTGTTCAGCTCTTCCATTCTCCCCGCCAAGTTAATCTTCTGAAAATACAGCTCTAAGTTACCCTCCCACCCCAAAACCTTCAGTGGCTCCCAATGGTCAATTCAATTCCACAGACACTTACCACGTGCTAAATTCAGGAGATAGAAAAAATGAAAAACAAAACCAAAATAAGCCTGGAGTTTCTTCCATCAAGTATCTTACATTCTATAGGTGAAAAAAGTCCAAATTCCTGAGTCGGGAATTAGAGTCCTGCCTCTCCCCCCAGAAAGGGGAAAGGACTAAGTCTTCCAGCATTTCCTAAAGCAGAAATGAACCATCCTTCTCTTGAATCTCCCTTACAGGTTGCTCATACCCATCTCCTGGCATTTATCTCATCCAACCTTGGTATCAGTTATCTGTTTTTTGTCTACAGATACCTGCCCTACTGGACTTTTAGCTTGTTGAGGATAGATGCTGTTTCTACCTATATTGCTATTTGCCAGGACTTCTAGCCCATTGTAGGCACTGAATAGCTATTTATAGCATTTTTTATTTTACATTTTTGGACCTTGCAAAGGAGAATAAACTAGAGTTGTAAGTTAGAATTTATAATGCTACAGATGACATATGTCTCACAGAAATTAAGTGGAAAAATCCAATTCAATAAAATTCCCAACTTGAAAAATATTAAGTTCCCTAAAAGTTAGTCAACTAACATTTATTAATTGCCTACTATGTTCTAGGCATTGTGCCAAGTGCTAGGTATACAAAGAAAGGCAAAAATATATTTCCTGCCCTCAAAGAATTCACTTTCAAATGGGAATGACAATATTAAGAAAAAAATTGTGCATCCAAGATGCATACAGTGTAAGTGAAAAAAAAATATATCAGAAAGAAAGCATTAGAGGAAGGAGTACCCATTGGACTATTGTTTAAAGCCATAATGGTCACTCTAACATCATGGTAGAAAGGTAGCCAAAAGAGGGAAACAGGAATAGTAATCTCATGGAATAGTGAGGTTCCCAAGCTTGACAACTGGATGGTTGTTCCAGGAGTCAAAGTGAACTAAGAGAAATTGGGGTGGGGGAAGGAGGGAAAGAAAGAGGAGGGTGAGTCACTTATCTGTGAAAGCTTCTTCCTTAGCCATGAAAAGCCTATTGAAATTTTGCTTCTTAATACTATCTGAAAAGTGAGCTAGTGGTAGTAGGTAATCATGGTTCAGTGAATGTTTATATGTTTTTCCCTTGCAAAGAGATTTTATTTAGGGTCCAACTTACATTTGGAGTTGACCTGTATTAAACTAATATGATATCTAAAATACGCCACTGCTTTTGGCTTGGCTTTAGAGAAATATCACTTCCTTTAGCCCTTTGTGACACCTATGGTGTTACTCATGTCAACGCTTCTCCTACTGATTTAGATCACATCTCCTTGACAAGGAGCAGACAGCCTTCCTGACGGAGCTGCTCTTCTTACTGGCCATTCCCCAAATTAAGACGCAGTGGCCAGCTTGTGGTAGATGAGCCTGTGCAATCTAGCCATGCTGGTCCTCAGATGATAGATGCATGCTCCATAGCTAGCCTCACACTTGGGGTCCTTCCAATTAGACAGCACCTGCTGGGTCTGTGACAAACAACACATGAAGGTACCAGGGCTAGGACTTCCAAGGAGTGGAGAATATTGACCGTATTTACAATAATTGTAATAATTGTGGGCATTATGATAGGTCCCATAGGTACAAAACTATTTCTAGATGTTCTGTGTGGTAACAAAAAATGGGAAACTAAAGGGATGCCCATCAGTTGGGGAATGGCAGGTGCAACTAGGTGACACAGTGGATAGAGCACTGGCTCTGGAGTCAGGAGGACCTGAGTTCAAATCTGACCTCAGATACTTGACACTTACTAGCTGTGTGACCCTGGGCAAGTCACTTAACCCCATTGCCTAGCAAAACAAAACAATTGGGGAATAACTGAATGAACTGTGGTATGTGAATGAATTGGAATACTATTGGGCTGTAAGAAATGAAGAAAGACATAGTTTCCAAGAAACATGGAAAGACTTCTATGAACTGATGCAGGGTAAAGTGAACAGAATTAGGAGAATAATTTATAGCATATTATAAAAATGAACAACATTGAAAGACTTAGGGCAGGGTGAGCAACTTGCAGCCTCCAGGCCACATGTGGCCTTCTAGGTCCTCAGGTGTGGCCTTTTGACTGAGTCCAAGTTTGACAGAACAAATCCTTTTGTTAAGGGGAAGTTTGAATTCAAAGGGCTGCACTTGAGGATGTAGAGGGCTTCAGGTGGCCTTGTGGCCAAAGGTTCCCACCCTCGACTTAGGGGCTCTGATCGACTAAATGATCAACCACTCTGATCAATGACTCTGATCACTTCATAACAGAGAGATGATAGACAAACATGCAGAATAAATAAGCACATTTTTGGATGTTATTAATATGGGAAGATATTTTTCTTGACTGTGATTATGTGATTGATATAAAAGTTCCACTTTTTTTTTTAGTGAGTGGGAAGAGATGGAAGAAACAAATGCTTGATACTGAAATATTAAAATTTTAATCTATATTGCATATATAAATATTGACACACATTACAAAGTTTCTGAGCTTCTTTTAGAGCTTCTTTTTCAGAAACTACAATGTGTGCATAGGGCTTTGTTATAGCATTTTTATTTCTCTCTGACATAGATTTTTTGCTCCAATTAGCACTTGGGAAAGTATCATGTTCACTGACACAATAGATTTTTGGATGCTGTAAAAAAAGTATCGTAGGTTTGGAGCAAGAAGGAACCTCAGAGATCGTTTAGTTCATTTAGCCCCCAATTTGATAAATGAGGCCCAGAGATTTGATATGACTTGCTCGAGGACACATAGGTTGGTGGTAATAATCTGAGCCACGATCTTCTGACTCCAATCCCAGAAATCTTTCTACTATATCATACTCTGTAACCATCAATCCCATATCAAATTCTGATTCTCAGCTTATGAGGAGAAGTAGAAAATATCTGCCATGTGCAATTATGTAAGGAATTGCTTGACAGATAGGGAAGATGATGGCAGGACCAGAGAAAAATACTAAGAAGGGATTTGGGACGACACCTTGGAGGGTGGATGTCTGTAAAAGCAATAAACATTGGACCAGGTAGGGGGCACAGTGGATAGAGCACCAGCCCTGCAGTCAAGAAGACCTGAGTTCAAATCCAGCCTCAGATACTTCCTAGTTGTGTGACCCTGGGCAAGTCACTGAATCCTGATTGCCTCCAAAACAAAACAAAACAGAAGTAGGCATTGGGGGAGAATAAGAATGCTAGCTCATATTTGTGGAAGCTTCAAGCTTTCTTCACAACAACCTTGTGAGGTTGGAGAAAGAGACAAGTGTGAAAGCAGTATAGAAAATGATGCCCAGGGAATGGAAGAAGGGACAGCATGTGGGTAAGGGGCATCGTGTCCAGGCTGGGAAGAGAGAATGAAGAAGGTAAGGGACTCTAAGAAGGTCAGGCTTACATAGTGGTTGAACTTTGAGCATTTTTAGAGGCTCCCTTCCCCAAATAAGGATACTATCATCAGCATATTATGTCAGCATAACCATTAGGTAAATAAATGTGGGCTCTCCATTAAATCAAACAATTTGCTAGGGGTGAAGAGGAGCTTTGTAAAGGAAGATACTACCTGATGCCCTAGATTTCAGATGACCCATACAATTGTAAGGGCTAGAAAGGATTTCAGAGAGCATTTTACTCACTTTATTTTACCAATACAAGAAGATGAGAAGTTAAATGACTCATCCAAGGCCACCAAGCCAGTTGGAGCCTAGGACTAGGTGAGGAACCTGTGGCCCTCTAGGTCCTCAAGTGTGGCCCTTTGACTGAATCCAAACTTCAAATGGCCACACTTGAGGACCTAGGGGGCCCACGTGGCTTCAAGACTGAAGGTTCCCCATCCCTGAACTAATTACAGCAGTCCAGGATACTGCACCATCTTTTCTTTGCATATTACTGTGCTGGGTGCTAAATAAACAATCCAAATCAAACAGACTCTGCCTTTAGGGAGCTTACGTGCCATGGTTTGGTCATAGCTGTCAGATCTACCTCATCACACTGTAAGTGTGGTTCAGCTAAGCTCACTGCATGAGAAAAAAGTATTAAGCGCTTTCTATGTGTCAAGTCCTACGCTAAGCATTGGGGACACAAATATAAAAGTCAAGACAATGCCCGCTCTCAGGGAGCTCACCCTCAGATTGAGAGAGGCAACAGAAAGAAGACAATCCATGTGCAGGACAGATGGACAGACCTGGAAGAGCTCGGGGTACAGCTAGGAGCCTGGAGGGCCCAGACACAGGGCAGGTGGTAAAGCCTGGAGGACCCCATGACCCAGGACACAGGGCAGAGGGGAAGGCCTACTGATATTCCACCTCAGTGAATGCAAGAGAGTTGATGGATGATGCTTCATCCAAGTGATGTGATCAATCATGTATCCTGGATGGATTTTAGGAGGTCTAAGGCTGGGAAGGGGGTAGGGGTGGTGGGCCACCCAGCTGTCCGGCTGGCCCAGATGACATACATCAAAGCTGAGAACTGAAGTTAATTCATTGTCATTTTCCCCGTCTCCATCCGCCAGCGAAACTTAACAGGAATCAAAAAGTCACTATAAGTAGAAACATAATTTTCCTAGCATCTTGAAATAATTCTAGGCTGTATCACTATAAATAGACTTGTCCACTCTAAACGGACTCAATGGCACTTCCCTAAATCACAATTAACGAATAACTACCCCCAAACAGCTGATGCAGGAATTAAATGATCTAGAGCAAATTTCATACTAAAATGTTTAAAGATATGTCTGCGGGATGACTAATTTGCTATAAAGAGAGTTAAATGCTCAGCTGCTTAGAGATCTTTGTAGGCCCAAAATTCTGACTAAAAATATTAGGGGTAACCTTCTTGTCTTAATTTAATGTGAAGTCTCTTCATGCTCACCTAAAACAGAGAGGCCCTTTATTTTTCAGTTAGTCAACAAACGTTTATTGATTGCCACTATGTGCCAGGCACTGTGCTAAGCACTTGGGATACAGAAAATGTCAGAAGACAGTCCTAATTCTCAATGAAAAACACAGCATCTACCTAGCAATCCTATATACCCTTCATTCAGTCTTCTTCTTAGGGCAGAAATCTGCTAGAATTCTAAATTATAATTTCAGTTAGACCTACAACAAAGCAGAATTTCTTACCTCAAAGAAGCTAACAAGGACCCTAGAGACCCCCCTAGACCATTATTCATTTGACCTATGCATCGAAGAGGTCTGTCAGTAAGTCAGGCAGTCAACAAACTAGGTTTGTTAAAGAATAAATGCAATGAAAGAACAGATTAAAAAAAAAAACAACACTTCCAAACCATAGGTGCATGGCTGTGGAAGAAGAATGATGCATACACTATCACCTGTCATCCTTATACAGATACATAGGTTTGACTTAATCTCCTTTGTTACAAGGGAGAGATCATTGGGGTGGGGTTTACTAGGAAATGAAAATGGTGTAAAAAAAATAGAAAGGCATCAATAATAGCTTTTCTTTTCTTTACAAAACAAAAATGAATTCAGGTGATTTCAATAGGGGACAGGATAGTATAATAAGAAGGCTGGAATTCCAGTCTGTCCAACTTGGATCTGTAGTTAAGAAGACCCAAGTTGTATTCAGTGCGTCTTAAGGGCAGCCTCAGTCATTGAAAACAATCCTCTTGCTGGCACCAAAGTGAGGTAGAAGTGGGAATGGGCAGAAACTAACGAATTCATCTTGCTGTAGCCCTAGCCACTTCAACTTAATCAGGAGTTATCTTTTGTGCTTTTGCCAAGGCATCAATGGATAGCCCACTCCGCTCTGAGACTGTACTTTTTAAAGTCTTTTGGCAAAAGCTCATAGAGGCCCAAGTCGTAGAAGCGCAAGCACAAGTTGATTGAAGAACTCCTATAACCATTGTGTTCTCCATCTCTGCCATCTGGTCCATATCCTTGTTGTTGTCATCTAGTGGTTTCCAGGTTACTTCTCCTCCTTTCTCAAAGAGCTGATACCAGGATTGGTCTTCCTCTCAACTTGGGGCCTTCAATATCTACAGTAATGTCTTCTCAAAAACCATGGCACTCCAGCTCACCAGCTTCCTCAACTCCCATGCCCAACATCCCTACTCTACCTCAGTTACTCACAAGGTTGATGACAACTTCATTTTCACCATCACCAAATAATGATGCCACTTGGTTCATTTTGAACCCTGAAATTCCTTTCCTTGATCACAATTCCCTGTCCATCTGTATTTTTGCTTCCCTCCTCCTAAATGGATTCTTTATCCTCCCTGTGACTTGCACTTTCTATATCTTTCCACATTCTTGTCTCTAACTCCTAGTGCTTCGTATAGTGCCTGACACATAGTAGGCATTTTATAAATGTTTATTGACTGCCTGACTCCTGTTCTGACCTCATTCTGTCCACTTCACAGGCATCAAAATGGTTCAGTGGATAGAAGGCTGGACTCAGTCAAGAAGACCTGAATTTGAATCCTGCCTCAGACACTTACTAGCTATGTGACCCTGGGCAAATGAGTTAATTTTTCTGGGCCTTAGTTCTCTTATGTGTGAAATGGGGATGATAATAATAGCATATACATCTCTGGGTTATTCTGAGGACCACGTGAAATAACATTAGTAAAGCACTTTGCAAACTTTATGACATTCTACAAATATGAGCTAATATTATTACTTACATTTGGGCCTTGAAGTTAAGCAGGCATTGTCATTCTCCATTCTTGAATCCCCTGCCGCTATCATTCATAGCCTGCCAACCACAAGGAAGCCAGAGTTCTCTCCTGGCTGTTTTCCTTTTTTCTTTGGTGATCTCATCCATTCCTATGGGTTTACTTATCATGTCTGCACAGAAGACTTAATCAATAACTCCTACTCTAATCCCTTTCCCGTATTGCCCAATATACATAAGATCATAGATTCAGGGCTGGAAGGGACCTTAGAGCCTCTCCTCTAACTTTCTCATTTTACAGATGAGGAAACTGAGGCCTAGGAACTTGACCAAGGTCATACAGATAATAAGTGGCTGACATGGGACTTTAACTGAGTCCTCTGACCCCAAATCCAGCACACTTTCTGCTGTACCACCCAACAGGTGTCAAACAGGTATCTCAAACTCAACTCATACAAAATGGAGCTCATTATCTTCTGCCCTGTCCCTGCTCCTTCTCCAGACTTTTCACTATCTTTTCAGGGTACCACCACTCTTCCAGGAACCCAAGTTCACAGCTTCAGTTATCTTCAGCTCTTTCTTCTACCTGACCACTCTATATTGAAGCCATCACCAAGCCCTGTTGCTTCTAGCGCCATGACTTCTCTTCCAGCTGACCCTCCCTCTCTATCCACACAACTGCCACTCTATTTTGGGCCCTCATCACTGGTTGGTAGGCCATGATGATTGTTTGTCCTTCACTTTTGAAAAGGGTCAATGATGAGACCAGGTGATATCTTGTGTGTGATTTGGATTTAAGTGAGGCAGAGTTTCAGCCAAGTTCGCAGCCTCCCTCTCTCTTCCATTCATGGAAGTCCAGTGGCTTTCATCCCTATTCCCCTAAGAAACAGCAGTAGTTTCCTGATTGATCTTCCTGCTTCCTGTCTTTCCCTATCTCCAATACATCCTCCCCACAGTCATCAAAACAATTTTCCAAAATCAAAGGTCTATTCACATCACTCCTCTGCTCTACAACCTTCAATGACTCCCCACTGTTTCTAGGATACAATAAAAAATGCCTTTTTGTTATTTAAGACTCTTCACAATCCGACCTCCGAGTATCTTTCACTGTTTGTTTCCTATTATTCCCTTTCAAACATTATTTTCCAGCCAAACTGGTTTACTAGGTATTTGCCAAAGGTGACAATCTATCTCTTGCATCTGTGCATTTGCATAAGCTCCCAAGGCCTTACCTGCTGTGCTTCCTTCTCATCCCTGCGACTTACAAGCTTTGTCTTCCTTTCATGCTCACATCTGGTGCCACTTCCTACAGGAAGTCTTTCCTGATCCCCCAGTTGTTGATACTTTCTCTCTCTCTTTAATTGCTTTGTATTTGCTTATTACTACATCTCTATAAAATGTTTCATCTTGTCAATAAAATATAAGCTCCTTTAGGGCAGGAAAATTTTTTTTTTGTCTTTGAATTCCCAGCACTTAGCATAGTGCCTGGCATAGAATAGGCATTTAGTAAATGTTTGCTAAATTGATTTACATTTAGGATATTTGGAGGAAAAAATATGGGTGGGAGAAATACAATCAAGCTAAGGAAGACCTAATCTATACAGCGTGTGTGGGAGCTAAGAACTAAATAAAGAATTTATTTTCATGTTTTCTGACAAATAACTAGTTCCAAGTCAAAATATCTGGCATTCCATTAAAAAGCGTAAGAGAAGTTGTCTCTACTCTCCACTCCCCCAATCCTACAGAACTTATATTTAAAGCCATTAATATCTTACCATTATTTGAGTAGCCCATTCCTTTAGGCAAATTAGCACGACTCCATCAAAGCGCATTCTTAATTCATAAGCAGATAATACCTCAGGCTGGCAAGTTTCATAGCTATGTACAGTGTTGCCAGCTCTTTTTCATCCAGCACACCAGCAAAGGGGCCATGGCCAAATCTCCTGGTAAGTCCATCTCCACAATCCCTGTTTTCATCTCATGTAGGGGCTCCAGAATTCTATTTTGTGTGGGTTATGTTTAGCAAGCCATTGTTTAAAGTCCATCAGTATGTGGTTAGAGTGAAGGTTGGAGAGTTTGACAATGATCATTTTTCTCTGGTATTTCTCTTCAGATATCTTCCCCTGATATGGAAATGTCTGGTGGAAGTGACCCTTAAATTAGTTAACTAATCCTGAACCAACAATCACAAGGTGACAACTTGGCAACTACTGTAGTTTGTGTTGATTTCATTTCCGACACTAATCCAATGACTTCCCTTCTTAGTTAATGCATGGATGTATGAATTGTGGATAAAGTTAGTACTTTAGAACACTGAGATTTCATTGGGATAGCGCAGTTGACTTTATCAGGTGGTCTTGTTTTTTTCTGCTTATAGACATCTGGTGATTGCTTTCCTTGGGCTTTCAGGGACATTTCTTAGGATTCTAGAGTGCCGATTGATAAACTCCTTTTTTATTGAATACAGATTAACAAGTCTTTCCTTGAGCTCAGAAATCCCTGGCAAATCCTTCAGGTAGCCTCAATTTAGATATACCCTCCATGCCTGCTGCATGACCCCATACGAACACTAAAATGGCAAGCTGATTTGAAGACAACAAGTAGAAAAAAAGCTCACAAAACAAAAAAAAAATGAGAAGACTACTATCCCCTGGACCCTGCCTTTATCTCTTTCTTGTTCTCTTGGGCAGTATTTGACCTCTGCGTTACTCAGCTCCCCATCCTGGTGATTTAAGTGACTACTATAAAAGTTAACCTGTTTTGTCAAATACCAAATAACTGCAGGAAGAGATGACTATTGTGGAGAGCAGAAATGGGGCAATGATCTGCTCTCCAATTTATCTTCACTTTGTCAGCCAAAGGAGTAGGTTTTCCCATGTGGCTCTCTTCAGATTGTCTGTCATTTTTCAGCAGGGAAAGTTCCATCAACAGATAGCAGCTTCCCCCATCAGATGAGAATTTGCCACTTTAAAATTTCAGCAGGCAACTGGCATTTTATTATTTACGTATTTCATGTCATTATGCTGGATAATATAACGAATGATGCAATCAGCGCCACAGAAAATTTAAAGTGGTGTACACCTGTTCTCACCTGGGAAGATAGCAATAGCTCATACACGATTTCCCCAGCTGAAAACCAGCAGCGTATAAAGCCATAGCTCAGAAGGCCTATTTTCCCAAACTGATAAACAGTACCAGTCCTCTACCGTCCAAAGGACTCCTTCAACCTCATTCAGGTACTTCAGATGTGGGTTCACTGAAATTCACCCTGTAATTTTTATTTAAAACTCTGTATTCTTTTAACAGGAAAATCATTCCTTTAAGCTTCCATTTTCATGTGCCACACTAAAACCATATGTGAGCCACAGCCACTTTTCTGCTCCTATGGTTAACTAACGATCGTTATTCCCATAGGTACACCCATTTGTGCTGAAATAATCGATAGTGCTGTCGCTGCCTAGACAGAAATTATACGAAAGGGAACTATGATTGCTTTTTCTGCATTAGTGAACCAGGAAAATACATTTGCCAAAAGGAGATGATCGTGGGTCAAGCAAAAAATCCCTTCATTTTTTAACATCTTTGAGGACTTTGGAAATCATTCATGGAAAAGAAAGCTTTGAAATGACAGTTTGTCAGGTGCTAGGCTTTGATGGGTAGAATTGGTCATTATTTTTCAAGCCTGGGTCTCCACAAAGCATCTAAACCTATAGGGTGGGGTCATAGAGGGATGTGAGATGAGGAAAAGACCCTTTGAGAGGGCCACTGAATAAACTCATGGGGATAATCTGTTTCTTTTGCTCATAGGTTCAATTAATTAATTGTACCTTTGAAGATCATTGTTGGAAGGTGCTCAGAGAGAAGTGGAATTTAAATAAGACATGGTCCCTGAGCTAATAGGGCTAATAGAATGCTGGGGGACATGATATACACAAATATTTCCATGCTTTAAAGGCCTATGAAATGATTTCATTAATGTGGGTTCTTGTTGTTCATCCTTCGTACTCAAAGAGAATCAATGACATCATGAGATTGGGGTCAATGTACAGTGTGTTTGACTGTGTCTGATCAGTCCAATATGAGCACAGAAGGCTCTACCACAGGTTAGGCACTGATAGTCTGTTTGAACATTTGGGACGGAGCTGTCTGTGGATTTGGGCATCTCATGTTTCCTTTATGCTACTGTGATTCTGCTTTGCTCATAGAGCACAGCACCTTCTTTGATACAGACACACCATGCTGGGCACTATGTTTAGTGATAGCCACAATAATTTAAACTTATGTCATAGCTCTTTAATAATAGCCAGTATACATTTCACTTTAAGGTTTGCAAGCTCTTTACAAATAATAGCTTGTTTAATCCTTTAAATTTTTTAAAAAATTTATTTTATTTTTTTTTGGTGAGGCAATTGGGATTAAGTGACTTGCCCAGAGTCACACAGCTATAATTCTGTAAATTTAATATGACACTAATTATCCTCATTTTGCAAATTAGGAAACTGAGGCTGAGAGGGTAAGTGACCTGCCTGAGCTACACAGCTGGTGAATATCTGAGGCAAGATTTGAAATTAGGTGTTCTTAACTCAAAGTCCAGCACTCTATCCGCTGGCCAGCCAACAGCCTACACTTTAAAGTTTATAAAGGATCTTACAGTCATTATACTACTTGGTCTTCAAATCCACCCTATGAGGAAGGTACAACTGCTCTTAATACTTCAAGGGATCTCATCAATGTATACATTCCCTTTAGTGTTGTAAATTGCAACTCATTCAGACTGAAATTTATTGAATAGGGGGAGCAGAGGTAATGTGGTCAGAATTGTGTTTTAGGAAAATCAATTTGACAATTGAGTGGAGGATGGATTGGAGTGGAGAGACACTTGTGCAAAAAACCATTCAATGGGCTACTGCAATAGTCCAGGCACGAGGTAATGCTTCATCCAGAAGCAGTGTCAAAGGAGAGAAGGGGTGTATGCAGAAAGAATTCAATGGTATAATCATCAGGACTGACATAGCAGGAGCTCAATAAATGCTTCCTGGATGGCATTATTTCTCAAGATCTCCTCCAGTCCAGTGGCTAAGGCTGCCTGGGGAATGAAAGCAAGGGAAATGGCAGACCTAGTTTCAGCTCATCCTCCCATTTCATATCTTTGACAAATACATGTAGCATCCTGAGTCTTCTGAAGAAGGTGAGGTTCTATTCTTAAATATGTCAGTCCTGATGATCCTACTTTTTAATTATTTTTTGCAAGTGAATTAGATTTAAAGAAGGGAGGGCTGTTCAAAGTCACCTGACTCATTTTCTCCTCCAGAGCCATCTGGGTCTGGTGGCAAGATATAGATCACTGGAGATGGCCTCAGATGGAGTGAGAGACCTTGGCCTTTTTAAGCTAAGGTCTTTCCCTGGTCTCAGTATGACTGAGGAAATGCCTATCGAGTGATTAAGGCTAGGTAAGAAATGAAGCAAAAAATGGCCTCTTTTACATAGTCAAAAAAAAAAAAACCCAACCAATCTGGGAGGGGAAGACCTTCAGAGTTTCTGGCCAACTGTGGGGTACCTCAAATTTTCTTTTCGGAGCTAGATAAATCTAACAAAAACATATAAGAAAGAAGTTAAGGAGTGAATAAAATCTGGAAAGTTAGATATGACACATCTCTGGAGAAAACTGAATGCATATAGAAAGGGATAGACCTTTTCTCAGCAGTACATAGCATCTACACAAAAATTGACCCATGTATTGGGACATAAAAACCTTACAACCAAATGCAGAAAAGCAGAAATGGCAAATGCATCTTTTTTAGATTATAATGCAATAAAAATTACATTAAATAATGGACAATGGAAAGAGAGATTAAAAATTGATTGGAAATTAAATAATCTAATTCTATAAAAACAAGTGGGTCAAAGGACAAATCATAGAAACAATTGATAATTTCATTAAAGAAAATGCCAGTAAAGAAACAACACACCAAAGTGCAGCCAAAGTGGTACTTAGGGGAAAATTTATATCTCTAATTGCTTATGTCAATAAAATAGAGGGAAAAAAAACCAGATCAATGAATTGGGTGTGCAACTAAAAAGCTAGAAAAAGAACAAATTAAAAATCCCCAATTAAACACCAGATTGGAAATCCTGAAAATAAAGGAGAGATTAATAAAATTGAAAATAAGAAAACCATTGAATTAGAAGTTGGTTTTATGAAAAAAAAACAATAAAATAAACCATTGGTTAATTTGATTTAAAAAAGGAAAGGAGAAAACCAAATTACTAGCATCAAAAATGAAAAGAGTGAATTTACCACCAATGAAGAGGAAATTAAGACAATCGTTAAGAGCTGTTTTGCCTAACTATATGCCAATAAATTTGACATTTTAAATGAAATGGATATCTACAAAAATATAAATTACCCAGATTAACAAAGCAAGAAACAAAATACTTAAATAACTCAGTCTTAGAAAAAGAAATTGAAGAAGCCATCAGTGAACTTCTTAAGAAAAAATCCCCAGGACCAGATGGATTCACAAGCAAATTCTACCAAGCACTTAAAGAACAATGAATCCCAATAGTATATAAACTATTTGAAAAAAATAGGCAAAGAAGGAGTCCTACCAAATTCCTTTTACAAAATAAATACGATGCTAACATTCAGACCAGGAAGAGCCAAAACAGAGGAAGAAAACTATACACTAATTTTTCTAATGAATAATGATGCAAAAATTTTAAATAAAATGCTAACAAAGAGATTACAGCAATATATCACAAGGATCATACACTGTGACCATGTAGGATTTATACCAGGAATGCAGGGCTGATTTAATATTAGGGAAACTATCAGCATAACTGACCACATTAATAACAAAACCAACAGAAATCATATGATTACATCAATAGATACAGAAAAGGCCTTTGGCAAAATATAGCATGCATTCCTATTAAAAACACTAGAGAGCTTAGGTATAAATGGAGCTTACTTCAAAATGATAACTAATATTTATCTAAAACCATCAGCAAGCATTAACTGTGATAAAGATAAACTAGAAGCTTTCCCAATACAAATGGGGGTGAAGTAAGATTGCCAATCATCATCTCTGTTATTTAATATTGTACTAGAAACGTTAGCTATAGTAATAAGAGAAGAAAAATAAATCTAAAGAATTAGAATAGGCAATGAGAAAACAAAACTATCACTCTTTGCAGATGATATGATGCTATACTTAGAAAATCCTAATCAACTAAAAACTACTTGAAATTATTAATAACTTTAGCAAAGTTGCAGGATACAAATAAACCCGCATAAATCATCTGCATTTCTCTATATTACCAACAAAAGCCAGCAGCAAGAGATAGAAAGAGAAATTCCATTAAAAATAACTATAGACAATATAAAATATTTGGGAGTCTACCTGCCAAGACAAACCCAGGAACTATGTGAACACAACTATAAAACACTTTTCACAAAAATAAAATCAGATCTAAGCAATTGGAAAAATATTAATTGCTCGTGGGCAGGCTGAGCCAATATGATAAAAATGGCCATTCTACCTAAATTAATCTATTTATTCAGTGCTCTAGAAATCAAACTATCAAAAATTGTCTTATAGAGCTAGAAAACATAATAACAAAATTCATCCAGAAGAATAAAATACAAGGATATCAAGGAAATCAATGAAAAACATGTGAAAGAAGATGGTCTAGCCATACCATATTTCAAACTGTATTATAAAGCAATAATTATCAAAACAATATAATACTGGCTAAAAAATAGAGTGATGAATCAGTGGAATAGATTAGGTACAAATTACGTTATAGTAAATGACCATGGTAATCTAGTGTATGATAAACCCAAAGATCTAAGCTTTTGGAACAAAAAGTCATTATTTGACAAAAACTGCTGGGAAAACTGGAAAACAGTATACCAAGATAAGGTCAAAATGGATACATCATTTACACATAAAGGGTGATACCATAAATAAAAATAGAGCATGGAATAGTTTATCTCTCAGATTTATGGATAAAGGAAATAATTTAGGACCAAAGAAGATACAGAGATCATTACAAAATATAAAATAGATAATTTTGATTACATAAAATTGAAAAGTTTTTATACAAATAAAATCAATGCAACCAAAATTATAAGGAGAGCAGAAAACTGGGAAAACTTTTTTTTTTTGCAATGAGTATTTCTGATAAAGGCCTCATTTCTCAAATATATAGAGAACTGAGTCAAATTTATAAAAAATATAAGTCATTCCCCAATTGATAAATGGTCAAAGGATGTGAACAGGCAGTTTTCAGACAAAGAAATCAAAGCTATCTATAGTCATAAGAAAAAATGCTCTAAATCACTATTGATCAGGGAAATGCGAATTAAAACAGCTCAGAGCTACTACCTCACACCTATCAGAGTGGATAATATGACAAAAAAAGGAAAATGTTGGATATTGGAGGGGATGTAGGAAAATTGGGGCACTAAGGCACTGTTGGTAGAGTTGTGAACTGATCTAACCATTCTGGAGAGCAATTTGGAACTATACCCAAAGGACAACCAAACTGTGTATATCCTTTGATCCAGCAATACCACTGCTAGGCCTATCTCCTAAAGACAATCAAAAAAAAGGAAAAAGGACCTATTTGTACAAAAATATTTATTGCAGCTTTTTTGTGGTGGTTAAGAATTGGACATCAAAAAGATTCCCATCAATTAAGGAATGGCTAAACAAGCTGTGGTGTGTTATTTTAAGGGACTATAATTGTGCTATAAGAAATGGCAAGCAGGATGATTTCAGAAAAACCTGGGAAGACTTAAATGAACTGATATATAGTGAGCTGGACAGAACCAGGAAAACATTGTGCACAGTAACAGCAATATCATTCGATGAAGAACTGTGAATGACTTAGCTATTCCCAGCAATACAAGGATCCAAGACAATCCCAAAGGACTAATGATGAAGCATGCTACTATCTACCTCCAGAAAAAGAACTGATGTTGATTGAATACAGACTGAAGCATGCTGTTTTTCACTTTCATTTTTTTAAATTTGAGTCTTCTTGTACAAAATGACGAATATGGAAATGTTTTACATAATTGTGCATGTATAACCTACATCTCATTGCTTATGAGAGAGGGGGGACAGTAGTGAGGGAGGGAGGAAGAGGCAGAATTTAGAATTCAAAATATAAAATAAAAATGTTTAAAAATTGGGGAAAAAAACTGGGAGATTTTATTCTCATTCCCTTCTGTCTCCAACTCTCAAAGCAAACAAGCAAACAAACCTATACAATTCTTAAAAGATAGCAGAAGCAGTCTTGATCCTTTTCCCCCACCCCAAAGAAGGCTCTGAGCCAAACCCGTGGTCAGGGCCACAGGAAAAGGAGGAGGCAGAAACTCCAATAGAGGCTGCTGGTTGTGCAGGAGATAGAACACTGGGCTTGGGGTAAGGAAGACCTGAGTTCAGAGAGGGGGAGGAGGGAGTGGGATGGAGCAGTAAGTGCTGAGGGTGGGCCAATGAAGCCTGGAGGTCAGGCAGTGAAGGCTGAAAGTGGGGCTCAAGACTTAGCCAAGGAAGGCCAGTTGTAAGAGCTTGTGAGTGTGCACAAACTAGCTGAAACAGGGAGAGCAGAGTCTAGGACAGGTCATAGAAGACAAGCTTCAGTGAAAGACTATTGGTATAGGGTCTACTTCTGTTCTAGGGTATTGGAAGTGGGATCCTTTTCCCTTGGGCCACATTGCTGAGCTGGAGTGGAGGGAGCAGTTAAGTGAGTGAGTGTCAAGAGAGCTGAAGTCTGATTTGAGGACCTGGGATCATATTCCTACATTTGCCCTATCCTAGAAATCTCTGCAGAGAGAGAATTTAGCACCTTGTGGCTAAAACCATTTTAAACTTTCTTCTATGACTCTAAACTAATGAATAAATCCATGAGCTCAAAAACATTGCCTCTGGAGATTCACAGCCCAACCCATTGATGCCTGACCATCCTATATACAAAGTTTATTTAGGAGCCAACAGATTGAATAAAATCATTGAGACAGTCTAGAGGAAAGAACACTGTGTATCAAGTCAGAGAAGTGGGCACAGTGGCACACTGGATAATGGTTCAAATTCCAACTTCTATCACTAAATACCTACGTGACCTTGGGCAAGCCACTTACCTTCTCTCTGGGCCTCAGTTTCTTCATCTGTAAAATGGAGGGATTGGCCTATGTGGCCTCTAACTTTCCTTTCTGCTCTAGAGTAATATAATTCAATGAAGTACCTTATTCTTTTGATATTAAATTTACAAACAAGCACTCTGGGATTAGCTCTGTAAGCCTGAACCTCTTGCCTTTAGGTCAAAGCACACTTGCATTCTTTTTTTGAGAAAAGCGAGAAGATTTACATCAGCCTTTCATAATCTTTGTAAAGGACTTAGCACAATGTCTGTATATAGTAGGTGATATATAAGTGGTTATTATTCCCTTTCCCCTTCCCCCTTCCCTTTCAGAGCAAAGACTGATTTAAAAAAATTCTTTGCTTTTGTATCCCTAGAATCCTAGAGTGGTTTGCCATTTCCTTTTCCAGCTCTTTTTTACAGATGAGGAACTGAGGCAAACAGGGTGAAGTGACTTGCCTAGAGTTATTAGATGTTTGAAGCTGGATTTGAATTTAGGTCTTCCTGACTCCAGGCCAGGTCACCTAGCTGCCCTTGCTTTGCACATAGTAGGTGCTTAATTATTATTAAGTGAACTGAATTGGAAGAGAAAAATGAACTATTCCCTGACTGCCCTTCCTTACTATAGACAATCTTCTCTAGTCCCAGGAATGTGTTTCTCTTTCTGACATCAAGCCAGCACATGTGCATGTATTTACGTGTGTTGTTGCTGTTGTTTTATCATTCAATCATGTCTGACTCTTTATGACCCATGAACCTGATATTGGGAAAGATTGGAGACAAAAGGAGAAGGGAACAGCAGAAGATGGGATGGATAGATACTGTCATGGAAGCAATGAGCATGAGCTTGTACACAATTTAGGAGATAGTGGAGGACAGAAGGGCCTGACATGCTATGGCTCGTGGGTCATGAAGAGTCAGACGTGACTGAATGACAGGCCCAGCAGCCTTAATTCTAGCTTTTAATTTCATCCAGCCTGGCATTTCACATGATGTACTCTGTGTATAAGTTAAATAAATAAGGTGATAATGTACAGTCTTGTTGTACTCCTTTCCCAATCTTAAGCTAATCAGTTGTTTCATGTTTGGGTCTGTCATTCTTGACCGTCATACAAGTTCCTCAGGACACAAGTAAGATGATCTGATACTCCCATCTCTTTGAGGACATTTTGTTGTGATCTACACAATCAAAATTATTAGTTCATTCAATGAGAGAGAAGTAGATTTTTTTTCTTCTAGTACTCCTTTGATTTCTCCATAATTTAGCAAATGTTGGCAATTTGGTCTCTAGTTCCTCTGCTTCTTTGAAAATCAGCTTGTTCTTCTGGTAATTCTTGGTTCACATATTGCTGAAGTCTACCTTGCAGAATCTTAAACATAACCTTGCTAATGTGTGAAATGAGCACAATTGTCTGCTAATTTGAACTTTCTTTGGCATTGTCCTTCTTTAGGATTGGGACATTAATTGATGTTTTCCAATCCTATGGCCACTATTTAACTTTCCAAATTTGCAGGTAGATTGAATACAACACTGTATTACATACATAGGCATGAACACATTTACATGTGTATATGTAATTTTACATATACATATACACATGTATGTGTGTATATATATAGGTGTATGTATACATATATATCCATTAATACCTGTGGCAATTAATACCTTTACAAATCATTTGAGACATGCAGTTATAAACTGATTTTAACAAGTGAAGTCCGTTATCATTGTTAAACTTAAGCAGAAGCAAGGTTTATAACAGCCTTATAGCTATATTTAATGAAAAGAGCTATGAGAGTGAGGTGAGTCAGAGATGAAGAGAGAGAGAGATCTATGCTAGAACTGTAGCTGAGTGACCTGTTTCATGATAGAAAGAAAAATAGTCATTTCCAGGCATTAGGTGATCAATTTTTCAGCCAAGGAGAATACAGGAGAAAAGCACACAGGTTTTATCATTCTTGCTAACACGCAGTGAGTTTGCAAAAGATTTATAGGTTTGGATGAATTAAGATGAATAACCTTGCTCCCTGTAGTTTGTTAAGTGCAAAACTTAAGTGTAGCCTGAGGCAATCTCCAGACAGCACTGGACCACTCATGGAACCCCCAGTGTCTTAGTGAATGCTGTTCGGTTTCACCAGCATGTAAATAAATTAAAAGATTTGTGTACTTTTCTCACCACTCTTCCCTACCCCTTCTCACTTGTACACATATCCTCCAGAAATAAATCTGAATAATAAGAGAGAATTTCCCCCCCACCCCTTTATTTATCTAGTAAGTGGTTCTTGTATAAAGTTCTCACTTAAAGCACATTGCCTAAAGTAAATTATTTTCACTTTTCTCAAAAGGATTAAATCGTGGCACTGAGCGTGTATGTCTATCAGCTGGGTTGTTCATTGATGAAACCAAGTGGCTCTTTTCTTTGTGGCTCATGATCTAGGCATGACACTCTGGAGAATATCTTGAGCACCATTCAGGCGCTCTTCAGTAGTCAAAACAAAGAAGCATGTGCCAACAATCATGAGTTCCTCCCTACCCATCCCATCATGTACAGCTCAACACCTGAGGGAAGTCCAGCATGACTGCCAAGCTTCTTGTACCAAACCTGGCTTCCAAGAGGTGGCCACCACTCATACCTTGGCTCAGGTCCCCTTGGGGAAGGGGGTGGAGTCACTATTGCTATCGCTCTAGGGCAGGGATTCTCATCTTATTTTGTGTCATTGACCCCTTTGGCATAATCTGGTGAAGCCTATGGACCCCTTTTCAAAAAAATGTTTTTAAATGCATGAAACAAAATATATAGGATTACAAATGAAGTAAATTATATTGAAATATTCATCAAATTTAAAATATATATATATATATACATGTATATATATATGCATATATACATGTATATATATGTATATATATAGATATATATAGATATATGTATATCTATATATATGTATATATAGATATAGATATATATAGATATATGTATATCTATCTATCTATCTATCTATCTATCTATCTATCTATCTATATCTCCACAGATGCCAAGTTAGAACCCTCAGTCAAGAGATAGCTAGGTGGTACAGTGGATAGAGCTCTGGCCTTGGAGTCAGGAGGACCTGAGTTCAAATTTGGCCTCAGACACTTGACACTTACTAGCTGTGTGACCCTAGGCAAGTCACTTAACCCTGATTCCTAAAAAGAAAAAAAAATAACCTTCAGTCAAAAGGCTGCCCCTAGAAGGCCACATGTTCCCCACAGTTAGATTAATTGATCATATTAATAGTTTATTAACCTCATCCTCTTTTGTACAGTTTCTGCTGTTTTTCTGTTAAAGTTTTTACATAGATATGTTTTCATTTAGTCTTTTAAAGCAGAATAATGGAATCAGGTGGTGCAGTGGATAGGCCTCTGGACCTGGAGTCAGGGAGACTTGAATTCAAATCCAACCTCAGACACTTACTAGTTGTGTGACCCTGGGCAAATCATTTAACCTCTGTCTGCCTCAGTGTCCTTATCCATAAAATAAGAATAATAATAGCACTCACCTCATAAGGTTGTTGTGAGGACCAAACTAGATAACGTATACATAAAACATTGCACACTTTCAAGATATTATTATTTTTATAAAGTAGTAGAAATGAATCAAAGGAAGTTATCATTGACAAAATTAATACCCACATTCCCCAGCCCAAATGATTCTCTTTCATTCTTTGCATTGAACTCCCCTACTGGTAGGTAAGCCCCAAATCTCACTTACCCTGCAGTGCTCTAGCAGAGAACCTACAAAGGTAGCAAAATCTCTGTGGTAGATCAGAGGAGTGGTCTGATCTAATTCTAACCCTCCCCAGATGCTAGACTTCTCTCTGATGGAAACGATACAAACTTGGGGCACCCTAGGATTCTCTCCAAAGAGTAGTGAGGCTTGAATAATCAGGGTAACACTGGACAGGTTATTGGTCTAAATTCCTCCTACTTCAGATGGGTTGTTTCCTCTTCTTTTTGTCCCAGTATCCCTGGAACAAGATCCCACGGTGAAAAGTAACCACTGCCCAATATCCTAGGTTGTTCAAATGACATCATGATGGGGCAAACCAAGGATAGGCTTGATTACCACCTTCTTCCTTCCCTCCCCTTCCCCCTCACTACCAATCTACTTGAAAGTTCAGAGTGCTAGCAATGTCTCCTCCACCTTAGTGGGAAGGCTCCTACAACCTAGTTATATCAGGTTCACTAGGCAGGTTGTTGCTCCCAAGGTCTGCAGAGAGGAAAAGGTCTTAAATCCCTTTCATCTTCCAGGTGTTAATTGAAGTGGGGGCATGGAGAAATGAAGAGCATTGATGATCCAAAGTTCTTTTTCACATGGAATTTGGACTTGGAAAGAATCCAAAGGATCATCTAATCCAGTGGCGTTAAAGTCAAATAGAAACAGAGTCCCCAAACCATACAGAGAGATCCCTGTGGGCCACATGTTGGCTCAGTTTTAAAATGCAGTATTATCTATGTGTTATTCTATTTTTATTTATTTGGTTAAATGTTTCACAATTACATTTTAATCTCTCTCAGGTTGAATTCCAGAGTGTTGCTGGCCACGTGTACCTCAGGCCACGAGTTTGACTCTTCTTATCCAGTCCAACCACTTCATTTTGTGAGATGAGGAAACTGAGTCCTATATGAAGTCACTTGTCACAGGTCATAAAGGGGACAAGTGATAGAGCCAGGCTGAGAAATCTGAATTTTAGTCTATAAGCAATAGGGAGCCATTGAAGGTTTTTAAACAGAGAAGTAAAATGATCAGAAAAGGATCAGAATCAGGCAGCTAGGTGACTCAGTGAATGGGGCCCTTCACTTAAGAGTCAACAGGTCCAGAGTTCAAATCCTGCCTCAGATATTGATTAGCTGCTTGACCCTGGGCAAATCACTCAGTCCCTCTCAGCCTTACTTTCTTCATCTGTAAGATGATGGGATTGGATCTGGTGCATACTGTCCCTTCTAGGTCTAAATCTATAAGCTATAAAGTCTATGTCCTTTGTGTCAGTCTTGTTCTGGGTCTTGAGGAATTGACATATTATCATATATGTATATATGCATATCTATACACATATATAATATACACATATGCATATATATGCAATAGCATCAGTGGTGGGCTTCGAACCCACTTTCTCTGACTCCAGAGTTAGCACTCTTGACCATACCACACAGAAGAGTTTTGCATTGAGGTAGAAAGAAGGAGATATGGAGACTTTTTACAAATGCAAGTGCTTCCTCCTACAGGAAGCCTTTCCTGATCCCTCCAAGGCAAGGTAGAATTCTTCTAATGACAAGGGCTCCTGTCTTGGATTCATTAGTCAGTTTAGCTATTTCTGCCTGCATGCTCCTTCTTCTTCCTCTAAAGAGTCTGACATAGTCAGCTTGCTTCTTCCATGGTACAGAGAATGGACACTTTCTCTCTAGCTCCACCAGTCTTAAATATGAATGACCATCATGTAAGCTTAAAGTTGGAACAAAATCTGATTTTCTGAATTGTCCCGCCTTCTTGACCAAGTGTTATACAGTACAATAACTAACTGATAATATAAGAAAGAAAGGGCAGGGGTAACATGAGGATGGAATTGATGGAGGTGATCTTTGGAATGATTTGCACTTATGAAAATATAGAAGACACATGAAAGCTATATAGAATGGGAAGAAATTTTTGTACAAGGAAGAAGGTTAAACTAGGTGGTTTCTCTGGGCCCTTTCAACACTAAGATTCTCGATTCTAATATTATATAATGAGCATGGATCTGAAATCAGAATGTTGCTCTATGTGTGTGGAGCAAGGGCTGAAGTCTCTGGGACAGTAATTCTGATGATGTTCAAGGACGATTCTAGAAAAATTACACTACTTACTGACGTGTTCATAACATATTGTTCCTTCTTTTTATTGAAAAACAGCATAAATAATTTTAGATGAAGTAGTCAAATTGATAGTGATGAATAGATCTGATGATTCCTCATGGAATAATAATTCATGGGCTGTAATGTTCTAAGGTTTACAAAGCACTTTCCTCATAACAACCCTGAAAGTTGGTAGCACAAGTATTATTGACCCCATTTTACTGATGAAGATCAACTTTGGAACACTGTATATTTTCTGTGTTCAGAATTTCATGATTTATTTTAGTTTGTTTCAACAATTTTACAATGATAATTTGGGCAAAAATATTACCTTTCTGACACAATCATGGTCCATGCTATCCTTAATGGTCTCTGTCATTGAGAGAATAATATGGGGAACCCAAGATTTAGTCTTGCAAGGCTAGAGTTCAAACTGAACAGCTCTAAATCTAGGAGGAGGGGAAGGAAAGGAGAATGAATTTTTCAAAATGTCATACTGAATGGAACCTGGAAACCTTTGAATTTTGAATTGAGGAAAAAAGAAAAGAAAACCATCTCATGAAGAATGGTATTGTCAATAAGGATTTATTTAGCACCTGCCGTATGCCAGGAACTGCAAAGCTTTGGGCATACCAAGAAAGGCAAAACAGAGTCCTTGCCCTCAAGGAACTTACAGTCAAATGGGAGAGACAACATGTGAACAACTTTGTCCAAACAAGCTATATTCAGGATAAATTGGAAATGATTGACAAAGGGAAAATGCTAAGATTAAAGAGGAGTGGGAAAGGCTTCTTGTGAAAAGTGGGACTTTGGGGGATCTGAAAAAAAGCCAGAGAGGCCAGGAAATGGAGATGAGGAGGGAGAAAACTGCAGTCACTAAGGCCAGCTAGTGGAAATGCATGGAGTTAGGAGTCTAAGTTCTAGGAACAGCAAGGAAGCCAGTATCATTGGATTACAGAGTACATGGGGGTGACTAAGGCATAAGAATACTGTAATGGGGGGGAGATCAGGTTATGAAAGGCTTTAAAAGCCAAACAGAGATTTTATATTTTGTCCTGGAAGTAATAGGGAGCAAGTGGAGTTTATTGAATAGGGGAGTGACGTGGTCAGACCAATGCTTTAGGAAAATCAGTTTGACAGCTGAGTGAAGGATGGACTGGAGTGAGTCAGGGACAATCAATAAATCTTTCCAACTTTTGGAAAGTCATGCTTTTTGAAAGCATAGAAACCTTGCTTTCTGCATATATTGTCCAGATTATTTTACCCAAGCATCCACACTTAACTGATTTTCAAGTTTGTTAAGTTTCTGTCGCTAGAAAGTATTTTGGGAGTATAAATAATGATACTAGCTATTATGTATCTATCTGGCACTGAAAGATTTACAAAGCATTAGGTACATTATTTCATTTGTATCTTACAATGACTCTGAAGTAAGTAGTAGAAATGTTGGAATCTTTATTTTCTAGATGGAGAAACTGAAGTTCAATTAAGACCAAGGTCATACAGTTAGGAAATATGGGTGCCAGCACTCTAACCCAGGACCTCTGGCTCAGTGTCCAGTCCTTTTATTGTTTTCACTATGCCAGAGCTGTCTCTCAGTTCATTAGTTGAGTAATGTGAGAACTAAAATATGCTAAAATAATGAATTGAGATTAGAGAGATTTGGGTGAGTCACAGGAAAGAGGCTGGTTAAGTTATCAGATCAGATCAGAGTACTATACTATTAAGTCATCAGAATAATCTATTAAAGTATCTATAATTGATTCAATAGTAGCTCATATACAAAAACCAAGACAGCTATATAGATCCAGAATGTATCAACTTAGTCCAAAACAATAGACCTGTTTCTTCCATTTACTAGCTGTATGACCTTAGGTAAGTCATTCAACTTCTCAGGGACTTAATTTCTTCATTTCAAAAGTAAAGGAGTTGGAATAGTTCTCTTAAGAACTCTGACTTCTGTAATTCTGATTCTATGAACTACCTGAAACAAACTGTGTTTGATTTGTGAGGCTATGTCTACATAAGCCAAAATGTATAGTGAATTGTCAACTCAATAAACTCAGTCATTTCAGTTGAGATATTAGTCAGTTTAGTTAGGGGATGAGAGCTAGCCGAGTTGGAAATCTTGAACACATTATTTTTGACTGTGTGTGGACAGAAAACAACAACCCAAACTGATTAATTTTTATTTTCTGTTCAGATTAGTTTTGGGGTGTTTTTTTCACATTGATCAGTAGAGGTTAATGATACAACAGAAGTTGTAGGGAAGATGTTACCTTGGCCACTGTTGTTCAGACAAATAGGCAAAGTCAGACACAGTCCTAGGAAAAATTATAAAGCTTTGTATTTGGGTATTTTTTGCTCTCCCACCTTACTCTGCATTGTGACCATTGCACAAAAGTTATTGTAGAGGGTTTCTGGAGTTGCATAAGCATTTGATTAAAGCTAAATAGGAAACTAAGCTGAAAGCTTCAGCTAAATGGGGAACATGGTGGGTGGGGCCCTAGCCAAAAAAAAATTTTTTTTGAGCTCCTGTTTATACAAATGATTGATTGAAAAATGCATTACAAAATTCACAAGCCCGTATTTAGCATACTGATTTATCATTACACTATAATATAAGGGCAGCAAGGTGGTGCAGTGGATAAAATGCTGGGCCTGGAGTCAGGAAAATGCAAGTTCAAATCTGACCTTAGACATTTACTAGCTGTGTGACCTTGGGCAAATCACTTAACCCTGTTTGTCTCAGTTTCCTCACATGTAAAATGATGTGGAGAAGGAAATGGTGAACCATTCTAGTATCTGCTAAAAAAAAAGATGGTCACAAAGGGTCAGACACAACTGAAAATGACTAAACCACAATAGCAAATTAGGTAAGTTAAAGTTAAATATAAGAAATAAAAAATTCAAATTTAATGTATTTTCAAAAACAGTTTCCTCTAACATTTTCAAAATTCTCAAGCAAATCTTTGAGTGAGCTCAACAAATGAGCTCCAGGATAGTTTTCAAGGCCTGAACATAAATGCATATTTTGTAAATATCAATCCTTTTGATTTTCTGCAATAACAAGCTAAGAAAATTTGGCCTAATTCAGCATCCAGCTAAAGCACATTCATATAGACTTGAATTCCTACTTGGTATCTTGATCAGCTCAGTAACAGGCATTATCATAGTGAATGGTGTCCCAGAAGGGTAGACAGAAATATGCATAAAGCAACTCGATATTATAGGGTCTAGATTATGTCACCATGCAGTGGGTGATTAGTAGATTTGATGGGGTTTCCTTATGAGTTTTCACCAAAATGTCTTCTTTAAGCATCGTTGCATCAATTTTTTTTAACTTTAAAAAAGGCTGGGGTTTTGATCTTTACTGATAATGATGTTCATATTTTTGGTAACCTATCAAGGGAATGGAGCACAAAACACAAACTTAGGTTTTAAATAATATTCTGATGTAGAATTAGAGTGAGTGGTGAACACGGCTGCAATCTCCCATTTTATCCAATAATTTTTAGCATGTCTCTCCTTCTGCTATTCAAGTGTGGGATTAAAATCATTGATCTCTGCTTTCCTTTGTGATATAAATGCATACCTTTAAAACACCAGACAATTTAACAAGACAAAGTGTTTAAAGACAATAGGATAGGATCATGAAAAGGGGGATGATTTCCTGAAATATGGGGTCTATGGGGACACTGTTAACCCTTTGGTGGTCAGACAGATGACTATTGTAACCTAGTCTTTATGTCACTATTGTACAAATATTTGGCATGAGAAACATGGTGCCTTTCCTGAAAGTTCTCCCTTCCACAAAAATTGTTGAATCAGTATCAGTCAATTCCAGCCATGTCTTAAAGTGCTCAAACAGTTTACAACACCCCCACTCCCCAAGGAAGAACTAGTTGTTGCACATACAGATTTCAAATATAACTTTCCTCTGGAACTGGAAACCCATTACCATATTCATTAAACTACATCCTGTTCCAGTTCCAAACCCTTGATATTTACAAGTACCTCACCTCCCTTACCACTCAGCAAATGTTACTCAAATATTGGATCCAAAATGTCCATCTTTACTGTTGTTTATAATTATAATATGATTGGTATACCTTAAAAGAGTCTTGTATATGCTCAACTCAAATTGGGGAGGGGTAGGAAGGTTTCTACTTCATTGTCCTAACAGAACTTACTACCTTTGTTAATTAGTGACTCAGTTGTACTTTTAGTTGTTTTGATGTGGTCTCTGTTGATTCTGCACTCCTGTGGTCTTCTTGAGGCCCTTCCACCACCTATGAGTATTCACCCTGAGGATGTAAAGCTTCATTGTTAAATTTTTCTTAAATTAAGTTTTAGTTGCTTTAACTTGTGTGATGAATAACGCCCTTTTGATTGAATATTTAATAAATGTTCACCTTAGCAAATAAAATTCCCTAAGTGCCCACAAGAAAGTAATATGCTGTGCACACCTATGTTTCTGGGTAGCTGAGAACATCATTATCAGGAAGCTGTAATTGCAACAACAACAGTTCCTTAACTAGAGTCTCTGGTCACTTGGGTCACATGGTTTCTGTAGCCCTCAGCCACTATATCTTTGATCACAGCAATACGAAATTATCTCTCCAACCATTACTCAGCCTTCCATCCATCCTCTTACATGTTAGGAAGCTAATGTAAATGTGCCACGTACACTCAGTGCCACCATCAAGGGACTGGACTAATGGGCCTTTGAGCCCCCTTCCAACTCTAAAATGGTAGATGCTATAAGACTAGACTAAGCCTGAGCAACTGTAGTTAAACATTAAATTAAAAAATTGGCATACAATTTGGAATTCAGGAGACTAGCATAGTTCTGTACATCTTCAGTTTATGTGTGCTTCTATTTTATTTTGTCCACTAGAATGAAAGCTTCTTGAGGACAGTCATAGCTTAACACATAGTAAGTGCTTAACAAATGCTTAATTGTTAATTGATTGATTATCCTAGTAAGTTATTTTTGACTTAGCACTTTATTTTTTCTTTTATAAACATAATCCTAGAAAGCCCATTCTTGTGGTATAAGGTTTATGGTAGACAAGGCTACAAAGAGCAAGAAGACATGACTATCACTGAGGTTTCCAGGTGCTGTGTCAGCAGCAGCAGAAGAAGGGAATAGTGATTAGAGATTTATGTGTGATTGATTTCTGAATTCTTCATAATCACTTTTCATTTTGGCACAATGGTGTTTCATAATATTCATACATCATCATTTGTTCAGCCATCTCCCAATCAATCAATGAATGCACCTACTTCAAAGGGTTATTGTGAGAATCAAATAAGATAATATTTGTAAAGTGCTCAGCACACTGCCTGGCACATAGCAGGCACTTAATAAATGCTTATTCCCCTTCACTTCCCCCAATGGGCACTTTTTTGGGGGGGAATGTACTCTTATAAATACTTTGATACATGTAGGACCTTTCTGTCATTGATCTCTCTGAGGTACAGACATACTGGGGAAAAAAGAGGAAACACTAAACGTATCTTTGGTAGGCCATACATCATAAAAATAGAAATTAACACAAGGTATTATTTGCTAATAGTACTTAATTCAAGAGCAGAAACTGTAGACCTGAATAAAAAATTAATATCAAAATGCCAAATGAGTGAGTCAAAGAATAAGTTAGAGAAATAAAAAACTGTGAAAAAGAATATGATTTTACATAAAATCTCATCAAAATGACTTCATCAATATAGCCAGGAAATCCAAATATCCACTATCTAAGGGAAAAAAATCCAAACATGTGACCCAACTGGACTTATTATCAGTAATAGAAGGATGTTCCAATGTTAGGAAAACAGTTAGCATAATAAAAACAATAATTAGCATTATATGGTGCTTTAAGGCTTGCAAAGTGCTTTACATGTTATTTCATTTGATCTTCACAACAATCTCATGAGGTAGGTGTTAGTATTATCCTCATTTTACAGATAAGGAAACTGAGCCAGGGAAAGCTTAAGTGATTTTCCTATGGTCACACAGCAAGTAAGTGTCTAGATTTGCCTGAATTCAGGTCTCCCAGATTTCAACTCCAATACTCTATCCACTGTAGCACTTTATTCCCTAATTAATTAATTATATTAAAAACAAATACATCCAAAACTATATGATTATGTCAATTGATGAAGAAATAGCTTTTGTAAAATATAATAGTTATTTATACCTAAAAAACCCAAACTATCAAGCATTGACAAAGGCACAAGCTTTGCTAATATGATAAAAAGCATATATCTATAACCAAAAAGTAGCATTATTTGTATTGGGAAAACACTAAAAGCTTTCCCAATAAATACAAGGATAAAATAAGGATTGATCATTTTCCCATTGTTACTTGACACATTTCTAGAAAAGCCAGTGAGAACAATATATCAAGAGAAAGAAATGAATTAGCAAAACTCTAAATATTTAGTCTTACTAACTCTAGCCAGGACTTTGTTATTTCCATATTCTGAACTTTAATACAGAAAACTACATCCCATTCTCGGACCTCATCTTCTCAACCACTCATTTACTTCCCAAATCTGCTTTTCTCTCCTGAAGATCTCATCTTTGATGGACAGTAGCAATGAAAACATTTTCTGTGTCCCAGACATCTTCAGTTTCTTTCTCAAGACTTTTTAATCTTTAGTAATCCTATTTGAATTCCTTCTAGCATCATCATTTGTACACATATGAATTATCAGAAATTAGAAGTTGTCATCAAGTCCTGTTGCCAGGACAAATCTTAAGAGACGCTTTGCTTTGTCCTGATACCTGTCCTAGGAAAGTATGATTTTTTTTTCGATTTTAGTTGCCCGGTCTATACGTAACTGCTTCAGAACCTTGTAGCAAGAAATCATCAACTAACATTATGCTATGAGTCTCTTTCTCCAGTCAATCAGCAAATTAACATTTGTTAAGCCTACTATGTGCAGGTCTTTTATTCTATGACTCTCCCCTAACGTCACCTGTGGATACACATCATTATTCTTTGAGGGATAAGGGTTACCTTCAGGATATTCTTACATCCCTCCCTTTCTGTCACCTCACACTTAGTGCAGACCTCCTAATTGCTGTCTCTACTTATTTCTCCTCTTTCCAATCCTTTCTCCCCATAGCTGACAAAGTGATAGCCCTAATGCACAAGCATGCATTTTTTCCCCTGCATTCATTCCGTACTTGCTGAAAGTGAGATCATTAGTGCTTTGTCAATTTTGCTAGGAGATTACCCAAAGAATTGCTTTGGCAAGTTGCTTAGGTTTGGAATGGGGGTAGGGGAGGTATTTGCATCTTCCAAGTTGTTATTCTCTCCTCATTAGCACCATTTCACCTTGTTAGCACCTTGACAGAATGCCCAGCTTCCTTTCCCTTGTCTTACTCAGGTCTTATCAACTTGTTTTACTTACCTTGTCATTTTACTCCCCCCCCCCAACCCAGTTCCCTTTTTCCTGTGGAGTCTTCTTTTTTTCTTCTCCTTTTCCTTTAGTATCTCTTCTTCTCTTTGATTTTATTTCTTTTCCTTCTCTTTAGGTCCTTCAGCTAGAAGCCTTTCCCCTTCATCTGTAGCCTTCTTTCAGATCAAATCCTCCTCCTTTACCTCACCTTCCTTACCTGTCTTCTCAAGACTTGTTAAATTTCCTCTCTCTAAATTCAATTTGGGAGCAGCTAGGTGGCTCAATGGATCAGCCCCCATCCTGGAGCCAGGAAGACCTGAATTCAAATCTGGCCTCAGATACTTACTAGCTGTTCAACCCTAGGTAAGTCATTTAACCCTGTTTTTCTCAGTTTCTCATTTGTAAAATGAGTTGGAGAAGGAAATGGTAAAGCACTCCAGTGTCTTTGCCAAAAACAAACAAACAAACAAACAAAAAAACCAAATAGATTCACAGAGAGTTGGACACGACGGAACAAAATTCAGTTCCTGTGTTGTTTATCATTCTAAAATCCTTCCAAATCTCCATTGCAATTTCTTTTCCTTTCAGTTCCTTACTTATCCCACAAAAGCTAGAAGTATGTTTTCATGAATTTGAAGTCATTCTTGATATCAGACAAAGTTAATGGCTTGAGAACCTTTTTGGATACGTTTTGGGAACAGAAGACTTATGCTAATGGATGCTTCAGATGTTCAGCTATTGATTATTATTTCAAGGAGTTCAAGGATAAAGAGCTGGAAGGAAACTTTGAGGCCATCTAGTTTAACTCCTTTGTTTTATGGATGAGGGAAATGAGTCCCTAGAGGTCAAGGATCTTTGGGAAAAAGCATTGCACTAGAAGTTGAAAGAGAGCTGAATCTAAATCCCAACTCTGACACTTACTAATTATGTGTGATCATGGACTGAAACACTCTAAGCCTCAGTTTCCTCATCTTTAAAATGAGGATAATAATGCCCATTTTGTTGTTATTATTGAGTCATTTTTCAGTCGTATGTGACTCTTCATGACCCCATTAGGAGTTTTCTTGGCAAAGATACTAGAATAGTTTGCCATTTCCTTCTCCAGCTTATTTTACAGCTGAGGAAACTGAGGCAAATGGGGTTCACTGACTTGTCCAGAGTCACCCAGATAGTAAGTGTCTGAGGCCAGATTTGAACTCAGGAAGCTGAGTCTTATTGACTCGAGGCTCTATCCACTGTGCTACCTAGCTCCCTAATAATGCTCATAAGCTTATATGGCTATGAGGATCAAGTGAGCTAATACGTATAAGACAACAACAATGACAACACTTTACCAATCTTAAAGTGCTATTTACATGTTATTTATCATCATTTCTAGTAACAGATAGGATAACAAAAACCATTTGACTTGATATCAAAGATTTAGCGTTAAAAGGAAGCTTATCCCCTTCTGCGTAGAAGGGACCGTGGAAGCCATTCACTCAAACAGGCTCATTTTATAAAGAAAGTTAAGTGCCTTTCCCATGTCATACAGTAAGAAGGTATCTGAAATAAAACTTGGACCTGTGTCTTTCCGACTCCACATCCAGCGCACCATCTCTCTGAATTAGAGTCCTTCCATTCCAAATTCATTGCTCTCCCCACTATGCCATGCTGCTCATCATGTGGTTTTAAAGAAAGCGTTATTTTGTTTCTTTTGCCTCCTTGATAACTCTGGTCCAGTAAGTCAAGCATTTACTTTGTGTCTTAGCCCAATCATGCTGATTTGAGCATTATGAACCATCTTCTAGACTAGTTCCAAGTGCCACAATCAAATTGATTGGACAGTGACCCTCATCCATTTTAGGAGCTGGCTAATTGGATAACTCTTGATTAATATACCCAAATAAATGTCGTTTTGGAATGCTTTTCCACAACAAAATAACTCGTTGTAATAGGAAGCATGTACTTAATCTTATGAGTTTCTTACTTTCATATTAGTTGGTATATTTTGGTATTTTCTAGGATATCTCTGTTCTATGCGGCCAAATATGGAAGCCATCTTTAATGTGAATAGGTATTGAGAAGTTATAGAGGAAGGAGACAGCATGATGGAGTAGAAACTGGAATTTGGAAGCCCACAATAACCAGGCTCCACCAGTTACTACTTGCATGGTTTTAGGCAGGTCACATAACCTTTATGGTACTGTTTCCTAATTTATAAAATAAAAGGATTGGACCAGATGGCTTGCAAGGTCCCTTTCAACACTCAGATTCAGACTCTGTAATTTCTAATGTCCCCTCTCATTCAAAAGTCCTACTCTTCTACTGGGAGAAGCAGTGTGATATAGTAGAAAGAGCATTGGACTTGGAGTCAGAAGGCCTGGATTCAAGTCCTATGTCCTCTGCACAAGCTGTGTGCCCTTGGGCAAATCAGTTCACCTCCTCCTCAGTTTCCTCATCTGTAAAAGGAGAAGTGATAGATTAGATGATTGCTAAGGTTCTTTCCACCAACTAAGGTCTGTTATTCAATATTACTAAGCAAATGGTGTTTTGCAGTCCCAAATAAGGGGCAGTTAGGTGGTGAAGTGGATGGAGTGCTGCGCCTGGAGTCAAGAAGACTCATATTCCTTAGTTCAAATCTGACCCCAGACACTTACTAGCTGTGTGACCCTGGGAAAGTCCCTTAGTCCTCTTTGCCTCAGTTTCCTCATCTGTCAAATTGTGCTGGAGAAGGAAATGGGAAACCACTCCAGTATCTTTGCCAAAAAGACCCCAAGTGGGGTCGTGGAGAGTTGAACACAACTGAAACAACTGAAAAAGAACAATAAAAGTCCCAAATAATATACCTGCAGAGGTAGAAAAACAAAGTGTGAGCCTTTGAGCATTCTTCATTTAAAGTATTGGCTGATATGAAATTCTTTGATGGTCAGAGTATTCTGGAAGAGAACATCCCACCTCCAGTGTACTTTCATCCTGGTCCTGAGCCCAGATCTGAGATTTGAAAAAGCACTGGGACGCTTTCATCTTCCCTATTAAACCAGGGTCAAGCAGCATTGTCATGGCTGGCAAGAAGTACTTTTCTTTCCCCAACATTTCTCTTCTCCTGCAGTCTTTGGACAGCTTGAGAGCCATGCCTTCTGCCAGTGTTGCCGGAAAGGCAACTTCTTCATTTTTCAAACCGGGTTTGAGCTCATTCCAGAATCACACATACAGATCTGATTGATAGCTTCAGTCTCCTGATTGCATATGTTTTTATCAGACTCGACTTCAAATAGTTAGTGGTTGCCTGCCAAACTTGCTCTGAGCTTCCAGGATATCCAGGGCAGGACACTGGACTTCCTCATTAGCCAGGCCTGCCTGCGGCTCCAGGTAATGTTGGAGCCCAAGGGAAGTGATGTTCCCATTCTGTTCCATCAAGGGATTCCCCCACAGTTTCTTTGTATGCTTTGGCTTGTTCTGGTGCTAATGCCACCCCAGCAGCAGTTCTGACATTTGATAAGCAGCTTTTCTGCTCACTGAGTGTCAATGCAAGAGGCCTAGTGACATTTTCAAACAATTTCAGGCTGAATGATGTAGTCAGATGAGTGCGGGTTTGATTTCTCTCTCTGCTGTATGACTATGGGTAAGTTACAACCTTTCTCGAGTCACAGAATGGTGCAGTGGACAAGATGTGGGTAGAGACAGTGCTAGATCTAGTTTCAATCCTGCCTCAGACACTTACTAGCTGTGTGGCCTTGGGCAAATGACTTACCATTTCCGTGCCTCAGTTTCTTTTTTTTTAAAATACTTTTTATTCTGACCTTTTTGTTATTCAATCTTGCCCAACTTTTCAATACCCTGTGAACCTTAGGTTTTGTGTGTTTGTGTGTTTGTTTGTTTTTGGCAAAGATACTGAAGTGGTTTGACATTTCCTTCTCCAGTTTTAGGAAAGGGTTAAATGATATGCCCAGCAGCAGCAGCAGCAGAAGCAACAGCAGCAGAGCAGGGGTAAGAAGGAATGACACAAATCATGCTTTTCAGGAAGCTGAGAAATCTAGGAAGCAGAGGTGAGAGGAGTGACTTCTAGTCAAATGGCACAGGTGGGATAAAGGAGGGAAGAAGGAGGTGAAAGATGTGATGTCATGTACAGGGAACAGCTAATAGACTAGTTTGATGGGAATTAGAGAGGAAGAGGAAGAGAAAGGTAGAAGTCAGCTTGTGACAGGCTTTCAATGCTAAGCTTGGGTTTTTTACTTTATCTGGACTAAGAAGACATTGAAGATTTTGGACACGATCAGATTCTTTTTCTTAGATATCAGTTTGGCAGTAGTGTGGAAGATGTATCTGAGGGACAAGAGACTAGACTCAGGGATATTGATTATTTGTCATTCAAATTTCCCATGTAACAGGTACTAAGGGCCTGACATAGTGTTGAGTCAAAGGGAGAAGAAGATGGTTGAGAGATTTTACAAAGGTAGAATTGACAAGACTTAGCAACTGTTTGGACACGGGGGCAGAGGAAGAGGGGAGCATCAAAAATGACTCCAATATTGTGAACTTGGGTGATGGAAGAATCAGTAGAAATGCTGAGGTTTGGGAAAAGGATGAGTTTAGAGGGAAATACAATAAGTTATGTTTTGGACATCATGATTTTGAGATGCCTCCAACAGGCAATATTACACCAGAGTCAGGGAGAGAGGTTAGGACTAGACACATAGAATTTGGAGATGGCTTTTTATCGACAAAAATTGAACTTACTGAAAATGATGAAATCGCCAGTAGAGAGAGTATAGCAAAAGAAGAGAGCTTAGGACGTAGCTCTAAAGAATAGCCACAGTGGGCAAGAGGAAGTTGATGCTCCATTTTTTTTTGTCTTAGTGATGCTTTTATTTATATCACTTTTTTTTTGTCAATGACTCCTCCCCTCCCAAGAGTCCTTCCTTATAACAAGAAGTACAATTAAGAAAACAAATCAACACTTCCACCATATCTGACAACATATGCTTCACTCATTCTGCACTGCATTCTTGTACCAGTGTACTTGTATGGCACAGTGAATAAAGTAGGGGACTTAGAGTCAAGAAGACCTGAGTTTGAATCCTGCCTCAGACACTATAGGATCCTGGGTAAGTCACTTAACATGTCTCAGCCTGTTTCCTCATCTGTAAAATGTGAATAATAATAGCACCTACCACAGAGGGTTATCGTTGAGGATAAAACAAGATAACATGCAAAGTGCTATGCAAACCTAAAAGGGAGATATACACAGATAGAAATAAGTATCACCTATGTTTATTATACCATTTTTATTATTAATCATTTTGCCAAGAGATAAGGTGCATTTTTTTTCACTATTAGTCACCTGAAGTTACAGTTAGTCACTGCTTTGATTAGAATTCTAAGTCTTTCATTTTTTAAACTACATTATTGTGGTTATCATATAAATTGTTCTGGTTTTGCTCGCTTAATCAATCATTTCATACAAGTCTTCACAGATTTTTCTGAATTCTTTATGGTCATCATTTCTTGTACCACAAGTAGCCCGGTCATTTTCATCACATTGATATACCACAGGTTTTACAGCCACCCCCAAATTGATGGCTAGCCACTTTCTTTTCATTCTTTGTTATGTTACAAACACTGGGGTGGCAGTCTTAAAATTGATATTCATCCCAGAGCAAAAGTTGGGGTAGAGCATATTGGGGGGGCAGAGAGGATAGTAAAATGGCAGGGAGAGACCTCTTGATGCAGTGTGAAGCAAGCATCCTCTCCTTACTAATTGGTTGACATCCTACTTAAAAGATAGGAGACAGACCTGTGGACAAGTACTTACAGATAGGAGAGAGCTATATCAGTTCATGGGATGTCCCTTTTAAACCTGACAATTACTCTAGACTGTGAGTTCCCAAAGTGGGCAATCTGGGGGTGCTGGAATGATTCAAGGAGGTGATAGTAGCCTCAGGTGCAATTGGGGGGCCTTGAATAAAAATAAGAGGGCGATGGAAGCATAAGGAAAGAAGAAAAGATAAGAAAATTTTGAAAAACTGTTCATATGTTTCATGTGTTGTATAACAGACTTGAAGTTGTAGAGATTACATTATTTTCCAAATAAACACAAAAAGTGAGTTATAACTGATCAGAGGTCAAGTCCAATGTCAGGTCTTAACAAGCAAGTGTTGGCAGGCAAAGGTGTCCAGCATTGTTGGGAAGTTGAGCATGCATTGGCAGGGATACATGCATGTAATGACTTGTTTGCAGTATCATACCATACAGTTACATGACACAATATTGTGTCATCAAAATTTCAATGGAGAAAAACCCCACAAATTTATAATAAGTTATTAAATTTAAGATGCATCATTTTAAAAATATTTTATATTTTTTGAAATGATGCAAATTTCAAAAAAAAAACCAAACTATTAAAGAATGAAGGAAAGTAGATTTCCAGGGGGTGTCTGAGTAACTTTTTTTTAGAAGGGATGGTAGGTCAAATAAGTTTGGGTGAAATAAGTTGTGTTGGAAGCCAGGATGGGCAGTCCACAGTGTGTTTCCTTAATTTTCCACTTGTCACCTAACCAGCAATTTGGAAAACTGTCCAAGTTCACTATGCCAGTGAAACCAGGGTTCCAGATGTGAAGCTATGCTGGGGAGAGATTAAAATCAGCCCCTAGATGGATAGATCAAGTTGAATGAAAACCTCCTCTAGATCAAGGGTTCTTAATCTTTTTTGTGTTTTGTATTTCCTTGGAAGTACTGCAAAGCCTACAGATCCCTTCTCAGAATATTACTTTTAAATGCCTAGTACAACAGAGGAAACCAATTATATTTTAATATAGATAACAAACTTTTTTTTTTTAAATGAGTACTCAGAACCCAGGCTAGGGCCCCCCACACTTGACAGTCTTATCAGATCTTGGACTTCTTGAACACACTCGATTTATTAAGATGGTATAGTCAAAATCAACCAAGACAATTCCGAAGGACTTGTGATGAATCCACCTCCAGAGAAAGGATTCATGGAGTTTGAATGCTGATCGAAGCAAACTTTTTAAACCTTATTTTTCTTGGATTTTTTTTGGTCTGTGTTTTCTTTCACAATATGACTAATATGGAAATATGTTTTGCATGACTGCACATGTACAATCTGCAATTATCCCTTCCACATTGCAGGAGTTAGGGGTGTGCTATGACCACACCACTCCCTACCTCCAGATCTAGAATATCTGGGTAAAACTTTTTGGCCTTCCCTTCCTACCAGATGAGAAGTCTCATTTTTTTTCCTTTTCTTTAATGAGGTGTGTACAGTACCTTATTGTAAAATTTGAATTGACATTATACAATATTATACATATGTCATCTACATTTCTGAGTTACTAAACTTTTTCTGTGTCATCTGCTGGACTTTGTGTGTCCTTTGTGGCTTCCACAAAACTTCCCTCAAATTCCCATTTAATTTCTGATGCTGACCCATGATGCGTGATGGGGAAAGTCGTGATGTGGAAGGGATAACTGCGTATCAAGTTGATTGCTTTCTTAAGGAGGGAGGAGGGGCAAGAGGAAGGAAGAGAATTTGGAATTCAAAAATTTTAAAAAATATGTTAATTTTTTTAAATTGGCAAATATTTAACAAAATAAATACAATATATTTTTTAAAAGATGATATCACTAATATAGAAAAATAGATAAGGTAATTAGATGTATACATAAAATAAAACTAGTTAGTGTCAGTGTTAGTTAAATTTTGCTTTTGTTGTGGAAAAAATAATAACATTGTAAGTGTAAGGTCTAGAAGCCCTCTATTTGCCAATACTAGTTAAAAAAAAATAAGTGAAAGCTGTCATTACCTTACTTCTCAAAACTTTTCTGTACAGTAGATGAGTAATTCTGCCTTTTAAAAAAAGAAATTTGAACTTTAAACGAGTCAGAATGTGGTGGCTTAGGAAGAGTTCGCCGAATAAGAATACAAATGCTCTTCTGGTATCCTCATAAAGACTCACTGAAGAGCAATCCTCCAAATGTTTGATCTGCGAGAGTGCAGTTCTGTGGATTCTAGTTCCTGGTCATTTCGGAAGCTAGAAACCATGGCCTCCCTACAGGTTAGTGTCTGCAGACCTTGTCCCTTCCCAGGGAGTGACCAGAGAGAGAGTCTTTGTGTTGGAAGCAAGGATGGGCAGTCCACAGTGCGTTTCCTTAATTTTCCACTTGTCACCTAACCAGCAATTTGGAAAACTGTCCAAGTTCACTACGCTGGCGAAGCCAGGGTTCCAGATGTGTAGTAATACCAGGGAGAGATTAAAATCAGCCCCTAGATGGATAGATCAAGTTGAATAAACCTCTGACCCAGCATATGTTGATTTTGTGTGTTTAAATACAGAGCCAAGGATTCAAACAATCACACTAACAGTAGGTTGTTTTCCTTGGGCCTTTGCAGTTACATATCTCTCTGTATACCTTATCTCAACGGAGTCTTGGAAGAAACCTGTCACACAAATTTCATTATACTTACTTCACACATGAGGAAGTTGAGGTTGAGAGAGGTTAGGGGACCTGACCTAGTTCTAATAGTGAAAAACTAAGCATCTAAGCATCCAATTAGATTCAAGTCTAATAAGCAGTTGGTGGCACAGTAGATAGAGGAGAAGGCCTGGTGTCAGGAAGACTCATATTCTTTAGTTCAAATCTGGCCTCAGATACTTACTGAAGATGTGACCCTCAGCAAGTCACTTCACCCTGTTTGCCTCAGTTTCCTCATCTGTAAAATGAGCTAGAGGAGGAAATAGCAAAGCACTCCGGTATCTTTGCCAACAAGACCCCAAAGGGGGTCACGAATAGTCAGACATGACTGAAATGACTGAACAACTATAACAGTTATTGTCTGAGGTACATCCTGTTTAAGTTCAGAAAGCATTATCCCTAATGAGCCACTTAGTAAAGGATATTTCAGCCACAGCAACTCTCGTAGACCATTTACTGAGCTGAAGGAAGGGCACAATTTATATTGGTAGAGGAAGCATTCTCACCAATGAAATCACAGTGCCTGAGTCTTATTTCAGTGTTTTCCTCCCTGACACATTCTTGTCTATTTTGTTCAATGTGCATAGCAGAAACTTTACAGTTTGTTGAATTCTAGTGGTAGGAAGCCAGGATCTACCCTCCCTATTTTTAAAAAAATCTTTTTGGAAGACACTTGTGAAGGTGTGAAATCATTGGCAAGGCATCATGGTGGTTCACCAGTGTAGACATTCATTGCTAGTGGAATAGTAAACTTTAGGATGGGTTTTCCTACAGTGATAAGAATATTTCTGCCTATTGTCAGAACTTTACTTCTAGGGCATATTCTGAGAAATAGCTGAAGATTATAGGTGACAGATAATAGCCAGAAACTGAGCTGGTGTTCCTTTAAACACCAATACTCTAACCCCAATCTTCCTTGTGAGTACAGTCATGTAGTTTGGCTATCTACGTTTGTCAAATTAAATGGAGGATGGCCACATTTTCATTTCATCTGGTGCCACGTATAGTCCAAAAAACAAGATGATCGACATCAGCTCCATACTTTCTATTAATTGAGACAACTTCCTACTATTGAAATTTACTGAAATGATAGTCATCTGTGGATGTCACTTTATACTCTAGTGGCCAAAAAATTGAGTGCTTAATTGCTGATTTGACAAGGCTCTGGAAAGAACCTTGAAAAAATCATTCAGTCCATTCACCTGTCTTGTGGCAGGACTACACCCAAGGCATCACTACCCTGTTATGAAAGATGCCCAGAGAAAGAGATTAAACAACCTCCTTCAATCATCTTTTCTAGTGATTGACCATTCTCTTTATTGTGAAACTCTTCTTGAAGTCCCTCATGCTGAAGCTTAAACCAATTTTTTCTTGTTTTGTTCATTTAAGAGATGGATAATAAGTGGGACCACTCTCTAGATCCCTGCCCATTTTTAAAGGTTAAAGTGAGTTTTTATCAACGTCTTTTGATTTTTGTACCATGGTTATTCACCCCATACCACCACGAAGGACCCTATCACGACAAAGTGAAGCAAATCCAATAAAAGGAGCAACCTTGTCTGAGAGGCTACAAAACATTATTCATCTGTAATTCTTTCCTTACCTGCTCAGACTAGGGAGGCAGATTTCATCATCTATTTCAAAGACTAAGATTGGATATTACAAGTAATCTGAGTTCAGTTGCTGTTTGTGTTGCTTTCATTTATATTATAGTAATTGTATATTTTCCTCTTAGTTTTGCTTATCTCAGGCTATATCAGTTCATATCTTGTTTCTTTGAATTACTCATTTTGGGGGGGTTTTCTTGTAATTCAACAACATCCCAGTAGATTCATAAACCACAATATGGTCAGCCATTTTCCAGCTGAAGAGCAAATACATTGTTTCCAGATTTTTGATCTCAGGAAAAATGCTATTATGATTCACATTGACTTCTTTAGGATATATAGGCATAGAAGTTGTGTGTATGTTGGGAGGGGTAAGTTATGAGAGGGATTGGATTTTTTTTTTTGTTTCAGACATTTCAATATTTTCCAGTTAAGGATTTTCTATATTTACTTGTTTTTAAAGTTTTAATTTGTTTTTCTGTTAATTTCCTCTTATTTTAGACATACTGAAATAATTTTCTCTTAAACAGGACCTCCCTTCCCACTTGCGTTGACTCCTTCCCCTATTAGATTGTGAATTCCTTCAGAGCAGAAACTATCTTATATTTTTCTTTGTATCCCCAGTGCTTAGCACAGTGCCTGGCAAATGATAGGTACTTAATAAATATCTATTTGTAAGTAAATATTTATAATAACACATTACATAATAACATATAACAAATATTTATATTTACTTATAATGGCCTGACAAAGGAAAGCATTTCAACAAAGCCAATTGATTCAACAGCTAAATCTGACAATACAAGCCACATTCCACATTTGGAGTCCATATGTCCTACCTGGGAAGAGAAAGGTGTTTCCTTATCCATCCTCCAGATTCAAAATTGTTCATTATGATTTATCAGAGTTTAACTACTTTTTAGTGTTATCATTTACCTTATTGTAGATTTTGTGCATACTGTTCTTTTGGTTCTGATTTCTTCATTCTATATTGCTTCACACAAGTCTTCCAGTGTTCCCCTGAACTGCTCATATCTGTCATTTCTTTTTTGTCATCATAGCATTCCAATGCATTAATGTACTACAATTTGCTCCAGCCATTTTCCAGTAAATAGGTAGCCATTTTGCTAGCCCTTTATTTGTTTGTTTGTTTGTTTTTGCCACAAAAAGAGCACTATCATGAGACCACCTTTTCTGAGAAGGGGGGCCACATCCTACCCCAAAGAAAGCCTATCCCTGGGCTGGTAAGGGAGACGGACACAGAGAGAGGATAATCTGGCCTTGGGAGCAGTGAGTGATTATGTTAAGTTCTTAAGTCTTTCCAAGTTGTCTTTCTAGTGTTGTTCCTAACATAATCCAGGCCCAGACATGGGAAACTTACTTACACGTTATTTGCCTCAGTTTTCTCAAATACAAAAATGAGGATAATAATGACGTCTACTCCCAGGATTATTGTGGTATAAAATCAGACGATATTTATAAAGAACTTAGTATAGTGTTTGGCATGTAGTAGAGCCTATATAAATGCTGTTATTATCAATTATTAATTATTAGTAATTAGACTCCAGTTTTTTTTTTCCCTCTGATTCGTCTTTCCATAGTTTGGACATCAGGGATATATTTGACTAAAAATAATTTGGCAGAATGATTTCTTTCTCTATTTTTGCAAACAATTTATAATATGTTGGAGTTAATCATTCTTCAGGTGTTTGATACAATTGACCCCGTAATCTCTTTGGTAAGCATTTTAAAAAATTCCTATGATTTGTCAAATTTATTTTTCTGAGATTGAGCTATTTAAATTCTCTATTTCATGTTCTCTTAAGCTGAGTATTTTGTTTTCTGTAAACACATTCATTTTGTTATCAAATTTTTTCACATAATTTGGCATAATAGTTTCTAACAATTTCTTTTATTTCTTCATCTATTATCAATTTTCCTTTCCCTTTTTGAATTTAATTATCTGCTTTTTCTCTCTTTTTGGAGGAAATTAATGGTTTTTCTATTTCATTAATCTTTTGAAAAACCTAGTACCTAATTTTATTTATATAATTATTTTTTCCTCCTTTTATTTTATCTCTCCTTTGATTTTCAGACTTTCTTTTTTTGTATTAATTTAGGATTTTTACTTGCTTATTTTTCTAGTTTTGGTTTTAATTACCTAACTCATTAATCATACACTTTCTCTTTCATTAATAAAAAATATTTAAAGACATAAATTTTCTACTAAGGATGGCTTTGGCAGCTTTGAAAAAGTTTTGGTATATTTTCTCATTGCTGGCATTTTCCTCAATAAAGTTATTTATTATTTATATTAATTGTTCTTTGACTCATTCTTTATGATTATATTTTATCTCTAAATCTGAGTACTTTCTTTGATTTCCCCTTATTGATGATTATTTTACTTAATTATGATCAATAAGGCATATATTTCTATTTTTCTGGATTTGTTTATCATCACTTTTTGTAGAGGTGTCATATAAAGATAATTCCTCTTCATTAATCGCTAGAGTTATATCATAGCAAACTTTTCTTTAAAAAAAAATTTAGGTCCATTTTTGTTTAGGTCCTTATCTTTTTTCTTTATCTTATCATTAGATTTGTTTGGATCTGAAAGGTGCACATCGAGGTCCCTAGAGATTAATGTTTTGCTGTATATTTCTTCTTGTTGTTTGATTAGCTTTCCTTTTAAGTACCTAGATGCTATGTCATTCAGTGGCTATATGTAATATTGATATTGCTTCATTTATTCATGGTCCTTGTAAGCATAATGTAGTTTCCTTAATAACTTCTTTTAACCACGTGAAGTCTAGTTCAGTCCATACGCATTCATTAAGTGCCTCTTACATGCCAGGCATTGTACTAAGTGCTGGGAATACTAAAAAAGGCAAAAACAACCCCACCTGCCCTTTTGGACTTCTTTCTAATAGTGGAAATAATATGCCAACAATCGTATACACACAAAATGTATATGCAGAGTCTTTGGAGATAACCTCAGAGGGAAAGCAATAGCAGTATGTATGTTTTAACCTGGAATTCTTTTAACTAACAGCATTTCTTCATTTTATTTTTGAGTTTTCTTCAGTTCACTTATCTCTTCATCTCATTTCAAGGACTTGGACTTTGTGCCGGTGCGGGCTCTGTGGCCTCCTCCACTTTTAAATGGAGTACTTGGGCCTAAGCCCCGTTTCCCAGTGCAGCCCTGGAGTGAGACCCATTTGTACCTGGACCAGGTCTTGCCCTAATTGCAGTCTAGCTGCTGCAAAGCAGCCACAGGTCAGGACGGAGTGGCTGGATACTGGTTCCACACTTTAGTCTCTGACTGGGATGTTTCTGGGAGTCTTCTTCTGTAGGGCTACTGTATGCAGGACTAGTATACTAGTATAAGGGGGAGTAAACTTGTGGTAATTCCCTGCCTAGGCCTTTGCCTCAAGGTAGTCTCTGGCATTATTTTGGCTTCAGGCCCAGTTTCTTTCTTTTTTCTTTTTTCTTTTAGGCAATCAGAGTTAAATAACTTGTCCAGGGTCACACAGACACACAGCAAGTGTCTGAGGCCACATTGGAACTCAGTCCTTACTGACTCCATGGCTGCTGCTCTATCCACTGTGCCACCTTGCTGCACCCAGGCCCTATTTTCTGAAAGGCCTCAATGTGCACCCTGACTTTGTATACTCTGCCTTCTTATCATAATTAATCCAACCATGCCAATGAGGATCACTACAATTTATGTTATCTAATTTCAATTGGGTTTTCACTATGGTGACAATCTTATTCTTCTCTAATTCACCCTTTGTCACCCTTTCCCCAGGGGCTATTCCATATCTTCTGCTTACTCCTTCACTCAAACATTTATTGAGTCCCTACTATGTGCCCAGTACTGTGCTAGGAATTAGAAATACAAATACAAAAGCAAAACAAATGGTCCCTTCCCTCAGGGAGCTTACATTCTTATAGGGGAGACTGCACATGTATCTATAGAGTTACATACAAACTAGACAGAAGGTAATTGCATAGAGGAGGGTAAAAGAAATAGAAACAAATATAGAAATAAAATGGAAAGCAGTAGGAGGTGACATAGCATATAAGCTTAACCTAGCACAGACTCAGGGAACATAGGAAACCTTAAATGCTTTCTGACTCTCTGTTGCCTGGCAAATCAGTAGGCTCAGGGGTGGACTCTTGCCCTTTATGGTGAATTCCTGGGCCACAGACACCTTAGAAGGATTCTGTGCTCTAGCATTGCTTTTTCCCACTTTAAGGGATCCCTTCAAATTTATCTGTCATTGCCAGTTAATCCACTGCAAAAACAAACAAACAAACAAAAAACCAAACTCATCATAAAGAGTATTGGTATCTTCTTCAAGGACAAAAGGTATTTACAGGCAGAGAAGGAACGGGACAGATTTATAGTAACTTTGACAAGCCTGAGTGTCAGAACTAGAGATTGACCTTTCATTGACAATTGGGTCTAGGTTTCCTTCAATCTTGTTTAATTCTAGTTAAAAATTTGAGTTTTGAATAGCCAGTTTATGCATTAAAACTTCACGGTATCCAAGGATATAAAATTAGGCCCACCTCTCCCTTTTGAGTGAAGGAAAACAATGTGGGATAAGTCAGGGAATTCTTGTTACCACCTTTTGAGGACCCCTTCACTGATGATATTACTTTCACTACTCAAATGTACCACTCTGATACCTCAGGAAGCAGCCTGATGCATTCTGTCCTTGCTTCATGAGCTGCTTATTCATCATCATGAACATAATTTCAAAAATAACTTCCAGCATCAGTTCAGTCTTTTAATTTTGATGAGTCAGCTACTGCATAAGTGTCTAATACGGGTCCAAATAGGGTCACAAGGAAAGATTAAAAGTAATTGTAATTGAATGAGCTCCTGCCCTAGATAGTAAGTTTTATGGTTTAGAACCACTGAAAGATATTTTCTTTTTTCTTTCTTTCTCTCTTTTTTTCTCTCCTCTCTTTTTCTTTCTCTTCCTTCCTTCCTTCCTTCCTTCCTTCCTTCCTTCCTTCCTTCCTTCCTTCCTTCCTTCTTCCTTCCTTCCTTCCTTCCTTCCTTCCTTCCTTCCTTCCTTCCTCCCTTCTTTCTCTTCCTTCCTCCCTTCCTTCTCTTCCTTCCTCCCTTCCTTCTCTTCCTTCTTTCTTTCCCTTCCTTCCTTCCTTCCTTCCTTCCTTCCTTCCTTCCTTCCTTCCTTCCTTCCTTCCTTCCTTCCTTCCTTCCTTCCTTCCTTCCTTCCTTCCTCTTTCCTTCCTTCCTTCCTCTTTCCCTCCATGCTTCCTTCCCTCCCTCCCTTCTCTTTCTTTCTTTCATTCTTTGTTGATTAGTTGATTGATACCACATTATAACTTGAAGACATTACAAACCAAATACTCATGTGAAAATTAACAGTAGCAAAAACAAATAATAACATTGTAAGATGCACGGATATGTAGCAAATATAAAAACTTACAGTAAATGTACACTGCTCAGTGAATATGTAGGACCCTTTGATTACTCACTACCATGAGCCCAAACTGTGTAAGTTTCAAATGAGTGTAGTATTACCCAACCTATTTTAAGTTTTCTGGGAAAAACTTTAAAATTTCTGTAAAAACTGAATTTTCTATTAAAAAAACTTGTCTAGTTGATCAATCATTTCTGACACTTCATGACCATGGACAAACTATCTGTGTTTTTTTTGTTTGCTTGTTTTTGTTTTTTGTTTTTGTTTTTATTTTTTTTGGCAATAGTATTGGAATGGTCTTCCATTTCCTTCTCTAGTGGATCTACTGGATGCTTTTGTCAGCCGATCAGAGGTTAAGTGACTTGCCAAGGGTCACACAGCAAGGAAGTATCTGTAGCTAGCTGGATTTGAATTCAGGTCTTCCTGACTCCAGGCCCAGTGCTCTATCCATTGAATCACCAGCTGTCTCATATTGAAAAAAAGAGAGAGAGAAACTATGAATTTATACAAAGTAAATTTTGGTCCTTATCACTTACAGTTTCATCTATACAAAAGTGGTAGACAATCAGCACAGTTCAACATTATGCCAATAACTTCTTTTAAATAGCTTATAATCACAACAATTTTACATTAAAAAAATTGCTTATTGAACATTTTGAACTGGATGCTTCATAGGCATCTCAAAATCAATATATTCAAAACAGAGCATATTTTCTTTCTCCCCCAAATCTCCCCCTTCTATACTACTGTTTAGAATGTCACCATTACTACTGAGAGCATTAGCAATCTTCTAGTCACCTAGGATAACTAAACTGGTGTCATCCTTACCTCCTCATTCTCCCTCAGCTCACATATCTAGTAAGTTGCCAAAATCATACAATTTCTTGCTCTATATCTCTTTGATGTCTCTATTTCTTCATTCACAGGAAGTGATAAAAAGAAAAACAGACTCTGACCTCAAGGATCTTACATTCTAATTGGGGGAAACACATAAAGAAGAGCTAAAAAGCTGGGAAGATGAGGAGTTGGGAGAATGAAGGACAGCTATCCTGGACCTTACCTCAGAATGGAGGTCCAGGAAGAATCTACCAAAGAGACAAAGTAGTTGAAGGGGCAGTGAAAAGAGGACAGCTGAGACTTCCGCTTCTGGGAGCCAAGATGGTGGAGTAAAAAGGTAGTTGCTCTCACTCTTCCCTGTCAACCCCTGAAAACCCGGAAAATATCACCCCAGAATAAAAAAAACCCTGGAACAACTGAACTAGAAGAAAGATGAGGAGCAGCAGTGGAGCAGCCCAGCAAATGGGTCTGCCAGTGCCTCAGCAAAAATAAGGGAAGCAGCACTACAAAGGTCCCCAGGCAGAAAAGCACCCAAACAACATTCATCTGAAAAGAGCTGAAAAAAGCAACCTAAAGTCTTCCTGAAGTCCCAGCCTCTATGATTCCAACCCAATATCAGGTAAGCTGTCAGAACCCTACAGCCTCCAACTGTCAACCAACCTGAAGCCCAGGTGGTAGAGCAGGCAAACACCAACACCTGATCCTCTAAGTGCCTCCTTAAGGGCAGGGGGTGGGGAGGACTGGTGGAAATCAGCTCAAAAAACCACCAGGTGCCTGACTTTTCTGTTTCAATGAAAGAGATATCTGTTAGGTATTCTATCTCCTGTGTTCAGCTTCATTGTCTTTATATACTGCAAGAGAAAGAATACAAGGAATGTTAGCAACTGCTGAGAAAATCTCATTCTTACAATGCTGTTTCTCTATACTGGTGTTCTGCTAAGACTGCATTGCTTAGAGAAGTTTTGAGTTAAACTTTGAATTTTCTGTTTCAAAGAAAGAGATATCTGTTAGCTATTCTATCTCCTGCATTCTTCTTCATACAAATGGGAAAAGGGCCCACATGTACAAAAATATTCATAGAAGCTCTTTTTGTGGTGGCAAAGAATTGGAAATTGAGAGGATGCCCATCAATTGGGGAATGGCTGAGCAAGTTGTGGTATATGAATGTAATGGAATACTATTGTGCTGTAAGAAATGATGAACAGGCTGACTTTAGAAAAACCTGGAAAGATTTGTATGGTCTGATGCTGAGTGAAGTGAGCAGAACCAAGAGAACTTTGCACACAATAACAGCCATGTTGTGCGATGACTAATATTGATAAACAACCCTTCTCAGCATTACAAGGATCTAAGACATCTCCAGAGGCCTCATGATGGAAAATGCTGTCCACATCCAAAGAAAGAACTATGGAAGTTGAATTGCTATCATTTTTTTCCTGTTCTGTTAGTTTTGCTTCCTCTTTCTGATGGTTCCTCCTCTTGGTTTTAATTTTTACTTGCAACTTCACTAATGTGAAAATATTTTTAATAGGAATATAAATGTATAGCCTTTATCAGATTGTGTGCCGTCTTGGGGACGGTGGTGGGGAGGAAGAGGGAGAAAAATTTTAAACTCAAAAACATATGGAAGTGATTATTGATAAATCAAAATAAATTAATAAAACAAGCATATAAATAATAATAAAAAAAAGAGAACAGCTGACTCATGATGGTGAAGTCCAGGGAATTTTAAAACAAAAGAATTCTGTCCAATGCCTAGGTTCTAAACTTGTCTAGCTTATTGGTAGTTATAGGAATTCTGTTTTCTCATTTTAGGGCTATCTGAATTTTTAGGTTAGCACTGGGGAAATGTTCATTTAAAAATGAACATACAAATCATCTTTTCAGAAAAATAAGAATTTACTAAATCATAATTACTATGAAAAAGGGCTTGACTTTAGCAACCTCTCATAATAAATTACATTCTTTCCATTGTACCACATTGTTTCTCTGGTAATTCTTTTTATACTCTCTTGGGAATTCTCTTTGATCATTTTTATTTTAAGAATTTATGCTCTCCCCCCTTTTTTCTCCCTCTTCCTGCCTTCCCCCTCTTCCTCCCCTTCTCCCTTTCCTTCTCCTTCCTTCTCTCTGGTTTGAGGTTTATTAATGCTGGAAATATTAGAAAAAGTAGCTTTTGGTGTAATCATTTAAATAGTCTTTTGTTTTCAATTTTATACATTTCTTTGATCGTCACATTTTCCCTGTGATTTTGGAGGGAGGATTTCTTGATTTTCTAGGTTCCTTAAATTGTATACTTGGTTCACTAATTCTTTCTTTTCTCTTTCATTAATATAAGTTTTCAGATATATTTTTAGAATCATTCTAAAAATATGGGTATATATTGTTACATGTTATGTCATTATTGGTATTTGACTTTTCCATAATTATAGATAATTTGTTCTTTGACCCTTTGTGTATAGGGTACAATTCTGTAATCTTCATTTAAATCTTTACATATTGTATTTTACATTTATTTATGATTTGTTTGGGCCCTAGTGCCCAAATAATATGGTAAATTCTTCTAAGGATACCACGGTGTGCTAATAAATGTGTATTTTTAATATTTTAATTGAGAGGATGACATAAGTCTTTCATAACTAATTTTTCTAGTTGTCATTTGTTTAGATTTGTTAGATTTATTTAGCTCTGAAAGAGGAATACTAAGGCATCTTATAATCATTTTGTTACTGTTTGTTTCCTCTTGAACTTAATTATCTTTCTTTTATACAGGTAAGTCATTATACTATTTGGTATGTATATATTTAATGTTGATATTATTTCATTTTCTATAGAGGTTTTAAGCATAATATAAGATAAGCATGATGCTTACTGTTACTGACATTGTAAAATTTAATTGTTGCCTTTCATGGAATTTCCATGGATTGTGCTTCTTTTTAAATCATCTGATATGTAGTTAATTTTGTTCCAGCCCATTATTTTCATTATACACACACACACACACACACACACACACACGATTTCAGTGTATTTCTTGTGTGCAGCAAATTGTTGGGTTCTGTTTTCTTATCAATTTGGCTATTCTCTTTCAGTAATTTGGGGAGTTTAAACCATTCACATTTAAGGTCATTATTTTTAGATGTTTATTTTCTTTAATTTCACTCTTTTATATTCCCCCCCTCCTCTTTTAAGTCAGTGCTTGTACCATGCCCTTATCTTTGCTTATATTAATTTTTATCAGTCTTCTCCCATAGGGTCTGCCCCCTTTCTTTCCTACATTCTTACTCTATCCCAAAATTCTTGCTTTTTTGTTAAATTATTCTATTAATTCATCTGTCTGTCTGTCTGGCTTGTCCTATTCTATCCTACCCTATCCTCTGCTATCCCATCATATTCTATTCTAATCTCTTCTTTTTACTCAACTCTCTGCCTGTCCAGATAAGAGCAATGATTTCATAATCCCCCTTGATCTATCTGACTCTCATCCACCTTCTTATCTAGAACCATATGCATTTGGTCCATTCTTTTAAAAGACATATTGACTTATTTATATAAAAAAGCTCTACACTTAAAGATCATTCTTTGTTTACCTCTAGTCTTTGACTTTCTTCTCGCATACTCCTATTTCATTCCTCATTCTTCACAGAACCTTTGCAACCATCATCATTTAGGTTCTTTATAGTTTAGAGTGGGAAACACTCAACATTGTGCTTGTTTTTTAAAGTGTTTTTAAAAATGTTTTATAAATTAAACACTTTTTAAGCTGAATATTTCCTCCCATTGGAACTCAGAAAGACAAAATTGCTCACTTCAATAAGGCAAAATAAGAGAAGGAGAATAAGCATTTATTAAGTACCTACTATGTATCAGGCACTATGCTAAGCACTTCACAAATATTATCTCATATGATTCTCATAAGAAATAGAACTAGACCTATAAATTTTTATTGAGACCTTTTGTTTTTAACATTGTTTAAATTTCCTGCTATATGTTGTCCCTCCCCAAGTAAAACATTCTAAATTACAAAAAAGTTTTTAAAGAGAAAAAAAGGAAAGGAAGAAGAAAAATCAGTATAATCTATCAATACATGGTGGGGGGGGGGATGATAACATGTGCGTTGTTCCACACATGTGGAGCCTCTTCATGGAAGTGTGGGAAGTGTCTTCTCATATCTCTGCTTTGGAGCTATATTTATTTTTTGTAATATTGAAATATTCATTTTCTATTATTTTGTGATTGTGGTTCTTTCTATTTACAGTGTTTTGCCTTTTTGTTTTTAGCTCTGTTTACTTCACTGTATCAGTTCATGTAAATATGTACACGCTTCTCTGTATTTATCATACTCCTCATTTCTTATAGAATAGTAATATTCCATCACATCATGTAGAACAATTTGCTTAGCCGTTCCCCACTTTGTTATATTTTTCAATCATAGGAAAAAAATAGGATACTATGAAGATCATGGTGAAATAGATTTGTTGTTTGTTTTGCACAATTCATTACCCTGATTGAACATAAGTTTTTTTGGGGGGAGGGGCTAGGCAATGGGGTTAAGTTACTTGTCCACGGTCACACAATTAGTAAGTGTCAAGTGTCTGAGGTCAGATGTGAACTCAGGTCTTCCTGACTCCAGGGCTGGTGCTCTATCTACTGCGCCACCTAGCTGAACATAAGTTCTTGAAAGGAGGATATTTCTTTTCTTTTCTTTCTTTCTTTCTTTCTTTCTTTCTTTCTTTCTTTCTTTCTTTCTTTCTTTCTTTCTTTCTTTTTCTTTCTTTCTTCTTTCTTTTTTTCTTTCTTTCTTTCTTCTTCTTCTTTCTTCCTTCCTTCTTCTTCTTCTTCCTTCCTTCTTCCTTCCTTCCTTCCTTCCTTCCTTCCTTCCTTCCTTCCTTCCTTCCTTCCTTCCTTCCTTCCTTCCTTCCTTCCTTCCTTCCTTCCTTTCTTTTCCCAACCTCTAGGATAGTCTCTAGTATATAATTGGTATTTAGGAAATGCTAGCTGATTGATTAATGACATTGTCTCTCTGTCTCTGTGTCTATCTCTATTACTCTAACTCTTGTTGTTGTACATTGCTTAGAAACTATTGTGATGAGTATATTTTTAGCAAATGAAAACAAAATCAAAAAGGATTTGTTAAGCACCAATGATGTGTCAGGCATTGTGGTAAGTGCTGGGGATACAATAAGAGTCAAAAGACAGTTCTTGACTTCAAGGAGCAAAATGAAAAAAAAAAGATTCATTCCAAACAGAATTAGGCTCTGCAGTTGCACACCTAAAGAATCACTCTCTGTATTCAGTTTTTGCAGTTTCCAAGAAACAAAGAGTAAACCCACAGAAGGGCTTCTTTTTCTTGGGGGTGGATTTTTCAGCTACAATCCATGTACTGGTCATCTTCTAATTGAGTTTTAGCAACAAGAGGAAAGTTTCTCCAGGACAAACCTGCTTCAATCTGTATTAGGCAAAGTCTTTGAAAACTGAACCGATGAGAAGCTATGGATGGGACCAAGCCATTCTAATTCCATGGAGTCTGGTGACCATAGCAGAATCTTCCATTAGGTAAGAGAGTTTTCCAGTATGTCACTAACAGGTTCCAGTTTTATATCAAATTCATCCAGGAATGATTTTCATTTTCTGTGACTTGCCTAACTCAGGATAGAAATGAGACAAGTCTGACTTAGTGCTGTACCAGGAAGTATCCTTTCATTGTTGGAGAGGAAAACAACCCTTTCACAATTTAATCAATCTTATGGAGCAGATGGATATAGCAGTTAGTGCAAAAACAGTTTTGCCAGGAATATTAACACTTCTCCAGTTTATCAGAAAGGGGAGTAGTCACTTACCAATAATTTTTCAAAAATATTATAGAATGTCTACTGGCAGACACCATGGTAAATAATTTCTGACTTTGTGTTCCCACATGGCCTTATGAGGTCATTAAAACTGATAATTAAGTTGTCTATGTACATGAAATGCAGGGAGAATTGAGGTAATCTTCCAGGTGGTTTTGTCCCCAAATCACTTGTCTAAAATATTCAGATAATTGAAGCAGAAAAAAATTTTGTCTTTGAATTGTCCAGATGATTGCTTTAATTTCCCATTTTAATTTGCATGCCTAGACATACATTTATGTGCCAGGGTGCTCATATCCAAGTATCCCATATTTAGATGTCTTTGCTAAACTAATTCTAATATTGCATACCAAAATTATTTTTCTTTTCAAAATTAAAAACAGTATTATTTTTTGAATTATAAGTGGATATATATTCTATATGTATATATGTATGTGTGTGTATGTATATATATATGTATGTGTATATATGTGTGTGTGTATATATATGTATATGTGTGTATATATATATATATATATATATATATATATACATAGTTAAATTGATTATTGACAGCTTGAAGGACATCTTTAAGTAGAAAGCATTACCCATGAGAATTAACTTCTCAAGCCTAGCTATAAAACCCTTATTTAGCTCCTAATGTGGCTGAAATTGACATCGTCTTAGAGTCATCCTATTTCTTAGCCAATCCTTATAGAAGACTTCTGTTCTTCCTCTTGTGCTTTTCCCTTCTCTGGACACTTTTCCTTTCCCTCCTGTGCCCTTCATACTTTGTTTACATATTGAGCCAAATACACTTTTGTGCTAATGGGCAAACCTATTCAGAACTTACGTCGTTACATCTTGGGGACAGCTAGGTGGTGCCATAGCACGTAGAACACTGGGCACGGAGTCAGGAAGACCTGAGTTCAAATTTGACCTCAGACACTTAGTAGATCTGTGACCCCGGGCAAGTCACTTAACTTCTCATTTTACCTTAGTTTCCTCATCCGTACAATGGAGACAATACTATCACCTACCTTGCAGGGTTATTGTGAGGATCAAATATGATAAAGCATTTAGTAGAATGTCTGGCACATAGTAGCCACTACATAAATGTTAGCCCCTATATTATTATCATCTATATGACAAATTATTCTAGGGTGAAATGGCTGCTCAGGTCCTCCCTTGTCAAGCTCCAGTGGCTATTGGCCCTCTGGTATTCTCCAATAAGAAAGCACAGTGGTTCAGAGAATACTTACTTAGCTCCCCCCACCCCTGTCCTGGCTAGGGCTGGCTGTTCACCATGTCCTAATGGTGTTAAGTTAAATGATCACTGGATTTTCAAGTTATAGAGAACCTTAAAAATTATCTGATCTGTGGTTTCTTCACCTTTTGTGTGTGTGTGTTGTTTACCTTTGTGGAAGTCTGGAGAATCTTATGGCTCTCTGTTCAGTCATTCAGTCAATAAACATGTATTAAGTTTCTATTTTGTGCCAGTGATTTAAAATACATACAATAAAATTAATAGAATCACAAAAAATAATTATATCAAAATGTAGTTATCCAAGATTTTTTAAAAAAAAAGCCTGTGGACCTCAAATTAAGAACTCCTAATCCAGTTCAACCCTGTCATTTTGCAAATGAGGAAAATAATGGAAATCACAGAGTGACTACAGTATGAATGAAAAGGGAATATTCTCAAACCCTGAAAAGGAAGATAAAAAGGCATTTGAATTTCCTCCTCCTCCCTGCATGTGATAGGGCCATAGAATGTGACTTCAACACAAAAACCTTCCCAAACCTTTTGACTGGAAGAGAACACGAGGAACGAGGACTTAGTTCACCTTGGAAGTCGTTGGTTAGATGACCGTTGGTGTTACATTTTTAAGTGTTTTCTAATGTCATTAGGATACCATTTGCCATGAGCATATTGAACCATATCTTGGAGTGGAGGAAAATTTAAACATGTCTTCATTTGTTTTTTACTGTAATAAGTGGGTCCTTGAGATTTCATCAAAGTTGAAAAATCTGGAAGGACAAAAAGACAGAGACTGAAGGTCATTGTCATAGCTCAAAGAGCTAAGTAGCACGTAAGCCAAAAAGAGAATTGTAATGGTCCATCTGAAAGCTAGTAGCAGCCTCCACTCTGGGGCCCCAACCTATCAGAACCTATGAAGGTTGGAGAAGTGAGCCAAGAGTGAGTATTACATGAGAGCGCACAGGACGGTAGGAAAGGTGGTCTATCGAAGCAGTGGCTAAACAGAAGTAGATGTTTAATTCTTGAATAAGCATTTATTGTTTATCGCATACAAGGCATTGTGTTTGCCCTTGGGAGTTAAAAGATTGGGTAGATGGCAAATGTGGCTCTCAAGGTACTCATAACCTTAAAAAACAGAGAGCAGGTAATGTATAAATAAAGCCAGATTCAGCCATGTCAGTTTCCTGACGGTTGCACACTTTCTTCATAAATACCTTGGCTCAGGGATGGGGAACCTGTGACCTCGAGGCCACATGTGACCCTCTAGGTCCTCAAGTGCAGCTCTTTGACTGAATCCAAACTGGAGGGTCACATGTGGCCTCAAGGCCACAGGTTCCCCCACCCCTGAGTCCTTGGTCTATGAGGAGAGCGTAGGCCCACGGTTCATCATAGAGTCCTCCCCACTCTTGTAGAATACACACACACACACACACACACACACACACACACACACACTATTTCATATAGGTAGTGCTTAGCTCCTCTGCTTGAAATACTGAAAAGAGCATCAGTGTTGTTTGAACACTGCCTAAAGAGTTGTAGAAAGTATATTGACAGCCCTATTATTGTTAGATGTAGATTTCCCTCTCTAAGATCTTCCTTTTCTCCATAGATGCTCTGCAGTCATCTGCTTGTAGGATGATTGTGATCAGTGCTGACAACTGAGTGGTTTCATCCAATTGACATTTTATGATCTCTTTTCATAGGGGATTCTAGGACAAATGACAAGGCCGTTTTCTTACATACTCCTGTATTTATGTCACGTTGGCATTCTATTTTATCCTTCATGTTCAGTATAAATTCACGTGGCTGTACCTGTGAGGTGTGTTGGCTTAGCTGGTACACAGTAGGGACTTAAATACTTGTTGTGTTTCTTGTTTTTTTCCCTTAAAAGCAAAAAACTTAAGGTCACTGAGACTGAAAAAAATCTAGTAATTTTTTTACTTATGGTCCTCGTTATTGTGTTATTTGTAGAAGTCCATGCTATAACTTACATACTTTTCCTTTGTCTTTCTCAGCGTAATGATGTCCCTTTTAATCTACTGAGTGTGTGTGTAGGAGAGAGAGATACTTTCCCCTATATGTTTATTATGTTGGGCTTACAGAGTAAAGCCTAGTCTTCATTTTATCAGCTCTCACTTGTATCTATATATGCTCTGTCTTAAAAGCCTTAAAGTCTTAAAACCGCACTAAGACTTTTGGGACATGCTGTATTTATTAGTATGTAAGATGCCAAAGGAAAATGGAAAGTAGCACCTTGGAATACAACCTTGAAAGAGAAAATGCCAACACATTTTTTCTGCACCTGAAGCTTTTAATTCTTTAATCCACTATGGAATGTTGCTTAATTACATATTTTATTTATGCATAACTGAAAATTATGTACTTTAGTTTCAACAATCCTAGGAAAGCACGTATTGTTTATAAATAAAGTAAGGTCTCTTTGCCACTATTTTCCATGCATGAAATATTTGGGGAATTTTCACTGTTCTACTTTTGAAAAAGTTGATTTAGAAATTGAGGAAACATTTCCTTTTTAGTTTTAATGTTTTCTTAAGAAATCAAGGAACATTTTACCTGGAAATAGTGAGATATTTCTGTCATGATGACCCAATGCTTTTTTAGTAAGTAATTTCTTTTCCCTCCAGAGAAATCTTTGGCAATCTATTTAGTGGACATCTTTTGTTTTTATATAACCTTCATTTTCAAATTGATCCACTCCTTTCCCCTATACATTCAGTAATTCCCATTGTTGTAAAAAGCAAAAATAAAGAAAAAAGTACTTAATGAAAATGAATCAAAACATTCCTGATGCTTGACAGTATATACAATGTTCCGCCCCTGTGGTCCTCCACATATGCAAAGGGAGGGAGGTGCATTTTCTCAACTCTTTCCCAGGGCCAAGGTCCCTTGTTAATATTCTTACACAGAATTCAGTTTCACAGTTTCAGGTGTATATGTGTGTGTGTGTGTGTGTGTGTGTGTGTGTGTGTGTGTGTGTGTGTTGTTACTGTTGTTGCTGTTTATTCCATTTACTTTGTTGTAGTCACTCTTCATCAATTCATATGTCTTCCTATATGCCTTTAACCTCTTCATAGTCACAAATAAATCAACAGATAAGTATTTATTAAGTGCTTACTTTATACTAGACACTCTGTTAATTGCTGAGGCACAAGGACAATGAAATAGTGCCTGACCTCAAATAGCTTATATTCTCTTGGGGGAGACAAAATGTAGATGTGTTATATAAATGTATGCAAAATATTTATAAGGTACCTGAGGGGGAGGATAGCAGCTGAGGTGATGAGGAAATGTTTTCAGCTACAAGGTTGTGCTTGAGATGAGTACTGAAGAAAATAAGGGATTCTGAGAGGTCGTGGTAGGGAGAGAGGTGTGGGGGACAGAGTATAAAGGCATGGAGAAAGGAGTATTGCATATGAGACATAGCAAGAAGACTAGTCTGATTGGATTGTAGTGTACAGTAAGGGAATGTAGTGTATAATAAGCCTGGAAAGGTAAATTGTTATAAAGACGTAAAGGGCTTCAAATGTAAAAAAAAAAGTTTATATTTGATCCTAGATGCCTGTGCTTTAAGGAAGTCACTTCAGCAATTGTGGGAAATAGATTGCATTGGGGAAAGACTTGAGGCAGGAATGTCAATTAAGAGGCTATTTCAAGAGTCTAGGTGAGAGTTGATGACAACCCACATTAGGTTTATTGTGAGATAGAGAGGAGAGAATATACAAGAAATATGTTATGGAAGAAGAAATGGAAAGGTTTAGCAATCCATTGGCTATGGGAGAAGGGTGGGTTGGAAAGGGGTAAGGGATCAAGGACAGTGCCTAGGTTGTGAACTCAGGTGACCTGAAGGATATTGGTGACTTTGACAGAAATAAAGAAATTCAGAAAACGGGGTGGATTTGATGGGAAAGAACATAAGACAAAAAGTTAGCCTCCAATAGATAAGGGATTGACTGATAACAGTTCTTAAAGGAATTGCATGTGATATTTTGCCACAAATCACTCACTAATTATAAGAGAAATATAAATGCAAACTACACTGCTGCTTCACCTCAAAACCAGAAAATTGGCAAAGATAACCAAAAAATGGATATAGGTAATGTTGGAGGCGCTGGATCATTTTTTATTGTCAACTTATAGTATATTACTTTCATGTATCATGTTTGTTTAATCATTCTACAAGTAAAAGGCATCCATTTTTATTTGAGTTCTTGTAGCCAGCAATGAAGAGATTTGGGTAGTCATTTTAGCACCATCATGATCAATTCCTTTTAAAATTATTCTAATAATTTCCTTTATAATATTTGTCTTATTTTATTCTGAACTTCATACATACTAAGTAAAATGAGCATTCCCATATACAGAGTAGAATGGAAAAAGAAGATTGTAAAATTGCAAGTGAAACTAAGAATCTTTATTAGATACAACTTGCTTTTTTAACCAGTACCAAATAGTTTTGATAATTATAGTTTTTTTAAATACTTTGAGATCTGGTACTGCTAAGCCTCTTTCTTTGCCATCCCCCCCCCCATTATTTCCCATTAGAGTCTTAATCTTTTGTTCCTTCTCTTCCTCATGATCACAATTAACAGGCACTTATTAAGCACTTACTATATGCTCGGCATATACATACATACACACATACATGTACATATACATACATATGTATATATAAATACATATATGTGTATATATACACATACATGTATACATACATATATGTATGTATGTATATATATGTATATATATGTATGTATACATGTATGTGTATATACATACACACATACATGTACATATACATACATATGTATATATAAATACATATATGTGTGTATATATACACATACATGTATACATACATATATATACATACATACATATATATATATACACATACATATGAATTAAAGAAAATAAAATCATGGTCCCTGTCCTCAAAAAACTCACATTCTAATAGGGGCAAAAATATGTGAAAAGCTATGTACCTACAAGATTTATACAGTGTAAAAGTCCCCCAGGAAAATAGTGTTATTTTTCCTAGCTCTATAAGTAACCCTTTGGTAATTCCATTGGTATGGCACTGAATAAGTAAATTAATTTTGATAGCATTGCTATTTTATTAGTTTAGCATGGCCCAACCATAAGCAGTTAATATCTCTCAAAGGATTTAGGTTACTTTATTCATGCAACATTTTTTTGTAGGTGTATCCTCATAGTTCTTATGTATGCCTTGGTAGATGAACTCCTAAATATTTTATATATTCTATAGTTATTTTAAATGTAATTTAGCTTTCTTTTTCGACTGAGTTTTGTTGGTAATTCACAGAAAGGCTAATGGTTTATGTCAATTTATTTTATATCCTGCTACTTTGATGAAATTATTAATTATTTTGATTAATTCCAGTTGATCCACCAAGGTCACACAGATCCTATCACTTCCATAAAGTAATATTTTTCCTTCTATGCCTAGGTTAATTCAATCAATTTCTTTTTCTTGTCCTATTGCTGTTCCCTAGCATTTCTAGCACTGTACCAAATAAAAATGTGGGTAATACGTAGAAAGGCTTCTAGTTTATTTCCATGATATACAATATTGTCTTTTGATTTTAAATACATGCTGTTTACCATATTAAGAAAAGATCCACTTATTCCCATGCTTTTTAATGTGTTTTAACTGAATGTATATTGTATTTTGTTGAAAGGTTTTCTGTGTCTGTTGAAGTAATTATGATTTTATTGTTTTTATTATTAATATGATCTATTATCTTTATGGTTTGCCTAACTACAATATTGAACCAATCTTGTCTTTCTGGTACAAATATGACTTGGGTCATAATGTAATGCTGCCACCGTCTTTTTGCTAATTTTTTTTATTTATATCTTTTGATTTTTATATTATCTAAGTTTTACCCTCTAGCCCTCTCCCTTCTCTTCTGAGGGAACCATCTCTTATAACAAAGAATCATTTTTAAAAACAAAATGAAGAAGAGGAAAAATGGATCAAAACACAAAACACCCTGAAATTCTTTACCTGTGGCCATCTTCCCAGCTGCTAAGGAGTGGGGGAGGTGTCATGTCTTGCCTTTGGGGCAAAGCACATTCTTTATAATTTCGTAATTTATTTTTTGTTTTGTAGTTGCTTTTCCCCCCATTTATATTATTGTAATCAGTTTTACGTATTGTTTTTCTGGCTCTGCTTACTTCACGTGCCTTTTCATGGCTCTTCTATTTATTATATTCATTGTTTCTTACCACACGGTTATATCATATTATGTTCACGTACCACAGTTTGCTTAGTCATTCCCCAATTGATGGACACCTACTTTGTTTCCAGCTCTTTGCCGCCATGAAAAGTGCTACTATAAATATTTTGGTGAATATGGAGCCTTTCTTTTTTGTTAATGACTTCTTTGGGATATGTGCCTAGCAGAGGAACACCAAGGTCAAAATTTATGGAGGCAGCTAAATGGCAGAATACATGGAGCATTGGACTTGGAGTGAGGAAGTCCAGCCTCAAACATCTGCTATCTTTGTGACTTTGGGCAAGTCACATAACCTGCTACCTTCCTCTCAGTTTTCTCATCTGAAAAATGGGGATAATAATACTTGTCATGAGGATAAAATGAGATAATATTTGTAAAGTGCTTTGCTACCCTTAGAGTGCTGGCTATTATTATTAATTCCAAGTTGCTTCCCAGAATGATTGTACTGATTCTCAACCCCACTAACAATGCATTAAACGTATCTGTCTTTCCACAGTCCCTCACAATGACTGATCCCGTGGTTATCCCCTTTGCCATTTTGCTGGGTATGAGGTGAAACCTCAGGGTTATTTTCATGTGCATTTCTCTTATTATTAGTGATCTCTTTTGATAGTTAAGGATTTTGTCTTTTTATTTATTAGGCATATTGGCCAACAAAAGCATCAAGTTAGCTGGAATCAGGGAGCTCCAGGGAGGGGATACCCAGGAGACAGACGGAGTATTCCAGTGAAGTCCTGAGGGGAAACTGCATGGAGGGGATTAGGAATGGTGTTGGTTTCAGCCTTGGCCTTGACCAAGGTCTGAATGTCTTGGCATAGGTCTCCTTCCCCACTGTGCCTAAAGGAGGGTGATCCTGAAAGCTGGAGTTCTCTTACCATCAGTGTCCTAGCAATATCGCCACCTCAGCTAACAGTGGAGTCTGCAAGAGGCCAAGGACATATTGACAGCTTAGCAAGACTAAACAAGTTTAGCAGATCGTGCCAGCCTTAAGGGCCATTTCTTAAGTGCCCTGGGAATGGGAGAAAAGGACATTTAGCACCAAGGAGCAGTGAGTCATTACTTTGTCCCTTGTGCTTTTCAGCCCACTTTCCTTTGGATTCCTACTTCCTGTGGGAGCGGGCAACACAGGCTTTTAGGAGGATATTTTATCCCAAAGGCTCTTCTTATATATCACATGAGTACAATTTACGCCTGGTTCACTAAAATGACTTTTGACCAATGATCTTGGAGGAAGCACATTCACGGCACTCCAAGCCAGTAATATTAGAGGACCATCCCCAAATCCTCAAGGAATACCCCTAGGATTAGAGAGAGAGAGAGAGAGAGAGAGAGAGAGAGAGAGAGAGAGAGAGAGAGAGAGAGAGAGAGAGAGAGAGAGAGAGAGAGATAGCTTTGCTCCATAACCCAAGACTTGTCTGAGAGAATGGGAATTGGGATAAAGAAATACCTTCCTGGAGAGAGCCTGAGCTTTTCCTTGAAGGTATGGTCTATTTCATCTCTCTTGGTTTCCCCAAAATCTAGCACAGTGCTTGGTACATAGGAGCATCTTGATAAATGCTAGTTGACTGGTTGAGTCTAGTACCCACATTGACAAGATCACAGACCCTTGAAGGATGGAAATACTTTACCATATTTAAGGGGGGGGAAGAGTGTCATCTGTAGAGGAATTTTCACATACATAAAATGTCAAATTGTTCAATCTGATTTGTTTCTTTCTACATTTGTGCCTTCTGTATGTTTGTAATACATACCTTTCCTTAGACTGTGAGCTCCTTGAGGGCAGGGACAGTGCTGATGCTTTTCTTTGTATGTATAATGCTTAGCATAGTTCCTGGCACATAGTAAGTGTTTAATAAATGCTCATTGGCTGACTAACTTACATTGTTATTGACATAACTGTTCACTAGCTACATCAGTCTCTAAACAAATCCTCTTTCTTTCTTCCAAATGATGTGTCTATAAATTGTTAAAGAGAAGGCGATATTGGAAAACTGAGGCTTTTGCTTGAAAACACTGGTTTCTGGAGAACATTTTTTGGGGGCAAAGACAGAAATGAAAGTTGAATAAAAGATGAAAATGGCTGACAGAAAACTATTGTTTTTTGGGTTTCATTCCTTGACAGACCACTTTTATTAGGTCATATATCATAATATCTGGTCATAATTAAGTGAGATGTCACATCAGGAAGTACATATAAACATAAGCTATCTTTATACTTTTATTTGACAAATATATCTGAGCCCTGTGTTACCAGTTAATAAGACTGGAAAGCTGGAAACAATGCTTTTGTAATGTGTAAAATTCAGAGATTTGACCATTTAAGTGGAAAAGCATATTTCTGGTTTGGAAGCCATAGAAAGTGAATCTTTGTGATCACAATGGAAGGAAAAATGATGTCCTTAACATCTGGCCAGTGAAAAAATGTCTGTATCAATTTCTATGTCAACAGGAGGAGGAATAGCATACAAATATGAAATGCCATTCCAGTTCTCAGAGTGTGGTCCAACTTCACAGGCTCTTGACAAAGGGATACACATTTGATGTTCTGGGTCCCATTCCATAGATTCCACAGGCCATAACATTAGTGGTGACCAATGCTAGTAATGATGACCATCACCTGAGACCTGAAAGGGTCCTTAGAAGTCATGGAACCACATTATCTTAGAGTTAGAGCTGAAGAGACCTAAGGCTATTTCATTCAAACCCCTCATTTTATGGATGACAAGACTGAGAGGATCAATGAACTGTCAAAAGCTACACAGGTAGATTGTAATGGGACAGAATTTAGGTTCTGTGGTTGCAATGCTCTTTCCTTTGGGCCAGGTTGCTTCTCAGCCACTGTTAGTGAGAAGGGATATCACACTAATAACAGCAAATCAGGAAACCGTGACTGAACGTGGAGAGTTTTTCACATCAAAATTAATTATTGAATTGTTGTATATGGAACATATGCATAGAATCTGGAACAAGAAAGAATTGAAAATGTATATCTTAAAAAGGCAATTCTGCACTGTTTTTTATTCAACATGTGGAATTAATTATAATACAGGTACAGTATGTTGATATACACCTTTGACCACACTCCATTAATGAGCATATTGTATATATTTTCATTAGTAAAATGCATGTTAATGCCTTCTCCTTTAGCTACTGCGGAAAATCATGCAAGTACTTAGCTTTTGCATTAAAATGATAGAGACTTAATTGCTTCAGAAGAGATACTAAGAAAATCATGTGCATCCTTAAGTTGGCAAAATTATCATTTGATTTGTCTTATTCCTTAGGCTTGACATAAGGAAAATCTTCCTGACCAACAGAGCTATCTACAAGTGGAACAGCTTGCCTTGGGAGATGCTGGGTTCAAGCAGTGGCTGGGTAATCCCTTCCAACTCAGATTCTTCAATTGCTTAACCAAGGTAAGAAGGATCAGGGAGATAGATCAGAGCAGACCACTGAAGTTCTAATGCCTTTTAGTTTCCTGATCTATAGGAGAAAGGTGGTGATAGCATCCTAACATGTAAGAATTTGGTTTAATTCTTCCGTGGTGTATTCGTTCAACATATTTTTATTGAGAGCCTATGAGCTATACAGGGGACTCTGTTTCCATCATCTAATGATGCACATTTATAGAAACTGCTTTCTCAGAATATCAGGTGGCAGTTTAGTACACTCCACTTAGTAAGAATAGGATTGTACAATACATAATGACGTTGACATTAAATGGGTGTTAGCAACAGAGAATGGGGTAGGACAGGATGGTGATTGGATACCTACAGCGCGTATGATTCAACCTTAAGATACTTGAAAATATTTTAGTTTCAACAGATGTGCTTGACTAAGCATTGATACGTCTATTTGAAAAATACTTTTTTCCTTAAGATTGGGCATCTGAAATCCCAGGATGTTAATGAATGCACACATCATGCACATACTTTGAAACTAAGTATCATGTAATTAGGCCACTCAAAAGAGTTATCTTGTTTTCTAGGAAGGTATGTGTCAACTCTGCATACTATGGGCCAAGGAGACACTGCTTATGATATTGTTTTTGCATAGTATACAGGTATATACGGCCACTGAGCGTCCTACATATTAGTGAGAGAATGCTGAGTGAAGGAGTCCATGACAGATTCAGATTCATAGGGATGAATATCATCTATGAACTCTCCAACTCTGCTACTGCATGCTATAGCATGTGTACCTTTAAAAGGTCTCTGAGATACTTTTCACATAATTAAATGGAGTTTTAGCACATAAACCTCTTGGCACATAAAAAAAAATTGTAGGATTTAGTGCTGGAAGGGGACTTCAGACACCAGCTATTCTAAGGCTGTCATTTTACAAATGAGGAAATTGAGGTCTACAGATGTGAAAGACTTACTCAGTCATTAGTAGTGAATAGTAGGGCTGGGTCCTTGTACTCCAGATAAATGCTGTGCTATAGCACGCTGCCTTGACCCAGGCCAGTCATCATGCCTACAGGATACCAAGGGAGGACTGAATGGATCAACGCACCATCCAAGTTTGAACTTTCTTTAAAACAGCCTCTTAAGCTCATTGCCTCACCATGGCCACTCAGATTACTAGCATCATTTCTTCTTGGCAAATTATTTAATATAACCAGTTTCATTTAAAGGAATTAAATGATATTTCTTAGCGAATGTCATCTGTTATTGTTGGTGAGTATTTACAATACAAGTGAACCAATCCACTCTATTTTTCAATCCAAAAGAAAATGGGAAGTCTTTTGGAATGAGAAAGAAAAACCTTACCTGGAAGCCTGGGCTTCAGGTCAAAAATTAAATGTTTTGGTGTATGTCTTGGTACCTTGCCTTAAATTAAAAAAAAAAAGAAAAACAATACAACCACCAAAATATTTCAATTTCCTTCTCTACCACCAGCCCCTAACCAGAGGAAGTGAGAAAAAGGAAGTTTAGGGAAAAAAAAACCCCATACATATTTATATATCATATGCTTTCTAAGTAAGCACATGAAGAATATAGTTATACAGCTAATGTTTTTATTCTCACTAATTTCAACTCCTTCCATCAAATGATTCCTTTCTTGTTTCATAGTTAGCAGAGATGCACGAAAAATTGAACTCTTAATAAATTAAAGGAACTGGAAACTTTTGGGGTAGAGTTTGAAGTTTATGGGAAACCAGCTGCCTCTAGAGTAGCTTAGCTGTGCTTCAATATTAAACAGTATTTTAAAGCTGAATTGGGAGTTTTCAATGCTCCCAATTCAGTTTTTTAAATAAAAGTTCAATGTTGAAGGAGCCCAGCTGCCTACAAGATATCATCTGGGGTCAGGCAAATAGTAGACTGAAAGGAAACGGGCAGTCATGGATCCCTTCTCAAGGAAACTCATAGCCCTGGTTAGCTGTGTTCAGAAAACCTATGGGAAAATATTAAGAACAGAAGTTAGAAGAATTTTTAAAATTGAAATATGAATGAAAGATTTTATAACTATATCCTCATTTAGTTCTCTGACAATTAGCAAGTTTAATTTTGCTACTGTGTAGTTTGCTAAGGTTTAGTCTCTCTAGGATTAGGTAACAATATAAAACCAATGTTAGGAGAAAATGAAGTCACAATGTAACATACATAGCCTTTAGGCTTCAGGTTTTGTGTTCTCATATTCCTAAGGTAGTTTCTAGACCTAGAAGAATATAGGCAGTCCAATGAACTCAAAAGTTATTGGAATTACTAACAGCTAATAACTATTCTTCAAAATCTTGCTTACTAAGGAATTTTCTTAAAGAGCCATTTTTTCTGTTTATTTTATGTGACTATTAATGGCCTTTTAAAGTGTTTATACATTAGTATAAGGAACAGTGTGAGCATAATTCACATAGCACAAAATAAAAGCAGCTGTACCCATTATAAGAGCATCACTGCCAGGGATTCTAAATATGTTTGTGCCTGATAGCTTTTGGACTCCAGAATATCCTGCTATCTCGGTTTAGCAGGCAAAATGTTAACCAAGACAAGGCAGGTTATGATTTTCATCGTGGAACTTCAATGTCCGTGTGTGTGTATGTGTGTGTGTGTTACACACATGCCATCAACATGTAAATTTTACAAAGGCTAATACAAGTCTTGAGAGAGAAATTTTCAGATGGTCTTTCTCAAATGAACAAGGTACTGCTGGGAAAGTACCACTAGCCACCTAGAGAGAGAGAGGGCATGCCTTCAATGTCCTTTACAGTGAGTATACATAAGCAGACAAACCCTCCCATAGCATACCATACAAACAATTTTAATTGTGTAGTTACAGTCAATAACCACTCCTAGTCAGAACAGTTCTGCATAAAGAAAATTGTGATACACTTATAAAAACAGCTAGCTGTACCAAAATAACTGGTGTTTTCATAGCAATAAACTCATAAAAAAGAAATACACCTTTGTACAGAAAATTTATACAGATGTTGCTTTGAAATTGATTGTAAACCAAAGGAAGACACATTGCAAACATCAATTATTTTCACATTAATTGCATAAGTTTCTAAGGTGATCTATTAGTTTTATTTACCTAAGCTTATTTGCATGATAGTAAAAATTGCATACAACAATAAGAGTGAAGCTTATAGAATGAATTGCTTGGATAACATCGAGCACTTTTTATAGGCAACTGTGTAAAGCACATTTTCTCTATTTAAAACTTTTAAGACACTTTGTTTTACTGCCCATCAAAATACATTTATAAATAGAAAAGAATCAGTATGAGAACGAGGAAGCAATATTACATTTAACGGAAACTTCCAAAAAAAATTAATTACAACATGATGCTGCAGGATCTACAAATAAATAATGAGGACTAAATTGTGTTTCACATTTTCTTTCCATTTTGAAAAATCATGTAACAATGAAAATGAAAAAAAAATATTACAGTGACCTTTTATTTCCAAAAAAGAAAACAAATCTGAATTACGGCAGTGCCATATAATACAAGGCATTTGTTGGCGTGTGTTATTTTAAAACTGCATTCCACAGTATATAGTTCTTTTGTAACATACAATAGAGCAAGAGGAACAAACTCTCTTTTTCTTTAAAATAAGTGTGAGTTTTCAAAGATCAAGTGTGGAGTGTTACAGTAATAATAATAATAATAATAATTAATAATAACAATAATAAAAATGAAACAATAATCACCAAAGTTGTAATGCTTCTTTGAAAGCTTCAGAATCAAAAATCACTGGTATCATGCTTATTGGATACAACAGGGTGTAGCCAGTGAACACAAATTAATATCAAACAATCCTCAATGCTTCATCTGTAGCTGTAGAGCAATTTGTAAAACAGAGTAAAACATTTAGCGGTCTGCATTATCCATTTTTTTTCATTTCATGTTTGTGTGTGTGTGTGTGTGTGTGTGTGTGTGTACGTGCGTGTGTGCAAGTTTCTGAAGACTCATTGGCCAAACAATGAACAACAAAGGTTTCTGAGAGAATGCAAGATGGAATTTTCATTTAATTAGTTAATACCAGTGGCACTGTTGAATGAAAATAATACTTTTATCTTAGTCTTTCAGATCAGCATTAATGTCCGTGTTCCCTTCCACTGATAACTCTTCTTCTAGTTTCACTGAAAAAAGGGAGTTTGCATTTTTATCTTGGACACTTTCTTCCAAATCTTTCAGCAATTCTTCTTCTTTATACTCTGCAACATCCACCTCTAAACCCGAATTGTCCTTCAGTTTCCCATGATGCTTGAGATAATATCGCTGGTTCTGAAAGAACTTAATAATAGTATACTTGGGAAGGTCAAGCTGGGCAGAGAGAGTCTGGATTGCTTCTTCATCTGGATACAGGCCTACATCTTGTATAAAGCTCTGTAGAATTCCCAGAGCTTCAACAGAAATTTTTGTTCGAGGTCGTGTCTTCTGCCGATTTTCATCCTCTGATTCGGCTGGTGAAGCAACAGTAGGCTGCCTAGGGGGAAGTCGGGGCCCAGGCTGCTGTTGCTGGGGTTGGGGCTGCTTTGCTGCTGCTGCTGCTGCTGCTGTTGCTGCTGCTGTTGCTGCTGCTGCTATAAGGACAAGAAAAAAAATTAAGTTCTATTTTTGATACTAATCTATAAAGCTTACTGGAATAAAAAAAAAAGTAGTCATCATTCCCACAAATGGCTCCTTAGAGGAACAAAGAGTTGGAATAAAAAGCATAAGACAGCTAAATGGCTCAAAACATTAAAAAAAATCCACCTCAAAATAATATGACCTAGGAAGGAAGAGTACTAATATGGTGGATTATCATGGATTGGTGGAACCTTTAAATCCCTGATTTTGGGCCTCTGCTCTGAAAAGTCACCAGTTAGCATTCTGGAAAAAGTAAGCAATAAACTTAATTTGGAGGATACAAAACAAAGAAGAAATTAACCAAGTAAATCATGATGTAATTAACGAAGATATTTAGAACAAGGATTTAGAAACAATTGGAATCAAAGATGTTTTCAAAAGGTGAGCTATAGGAACCAATGGAAAGAACTAATGGGTGTGTGTGTGTGTGTGTGTGCGCGCGTGTTAGTTATTCTCAACCAGGAGCTGGAAAATGTCATTTTGTTTGAAGATCATGTTTAAAATCGAAGTCAATTCATCAAGATCTGTTACTGTTTCGAGTTACTATCCCTTTTTAGTCCAAAAGAACCAGTGAAAGTCTCTGATTTATGACTTTCTTATCAAGTGACACCAAAAAAAGTAGCAAAGCTCCATGACAAAGACCAAGAGGATGTATCAATGGACATCTTCATCATGACTGAGCTGTAAAATTTTACTTTAGCTGATTCTGGTGTGTAAAGACTTTTTCTCCTTAGCCAAACTCATATTGCGAAGTTTCAAATTTAGTGTAGGCATGCTTGTTAATAATTAGTATCTATATGTGCTGTAATTTGCTATATATAATTACACATAATAAATACGACACATTCACATATTGTATGCTGTAGATACTTTTTTTTATCCAGCAAGGCAAATCAACCTGAGTAAGCAGCAAAATATTAGAATGTTTATACTATGCATAAGCATTTCCTTTTATCCCCCTAAGAAGCAATTTTATTAAAAACAATTTACATTTTCAAACAAGTACTGTTTTATACTTAACATATATCTTTTTCTTTTTTAGTTTTGCTAAATCAAACAGTAAATTTTTCAGGCTTTCACGATTATTTTAGTGCTTGATATTCTGAGGGATTGCCTTTTTCAATATGTTTTATCTTTAATACATACTCATGGCTTTTTTCCTAGTGGCTGGAAAGCTCCATTCTTTTTAGCTTTGTAAATATATATGTATTTTCTCCTATAGAGATAATATAAGTAATTCACAAAGATAGCAGAGTTGGAGAATTCTGCCAACTGTTTTGTCTTCCAAAGAGGAAACTGAAAAGATGTCTGTAGATTTCTCAAACAGCAATGAATGATGTAGCGTTAAGTTCACCCTTGACAGCAGTAGAAGCAAAAGGGTACCCTGATGAACTATAGGAATACAGAGTTTGACACTGGGAACCCAGAACCTGGACCTTTTGTGTGGGAGTGGGGAAGGGAAGGAATTCTTATTCTTCCTAAGCACAGGTTGGATTCTGTGGCAAAACCTCCTTTTGGGGTTGCTGCTATTGTGTGGTGGGGGTTTCCCCCCCCAAGTAATGATAAATTATTTCTCTTTGATGGAGGGAGTGGGTCCTTGAAACCCCCCCTTCTCTCCCTGACATGTTTAACTTGTGCCAGCTCACCTGTGGAGCAGCACCCAGCCATGGTCCAGGGGTCAGCAGGCTTGGTGAGAAAGTACCTCTAGGCTCTCCTTTCACAAGGGTGGTGGGAGAGGGGCTCTGAAGGAAAAACAAACATACATTGACTCACCCCTGATTTGGGATTTCTAAGGGAGGGACAAGTGAGAGGATATTAACAGACTGAATGGGAGAGAAGATGTAGTTGGGTTACTATTTTATTCTTGCACTGAATCCAAGATACAGAAAGGCTAAGTCTGTAAGAAACTTTCTCCACACCAGCATTCATTCCTTTACTTGGGACCTATAATAGTGTCAATCAGAGGTGGGCTTGGATTTTAAATTCTGATTTAAAAGCAAAGGTACAAGCTAACCAACCCACCAACAATTTTTAAAAATCCACATATACCAAAAATCAACAAATAAATAAATAAATAACTTCCCATTAAGAAAGATTCTTTCCAAGCTACAAGTGTCAAGGGAAAGCTGTCACACTCGGGGGGGAAAAGCACACAATAAGGAAAGGACACATTGATTCTCCTTTTATCTTCCAAGGAAGATGACAGTGTATTGTTATATCTTGCTAAGAAGCCTGTTTAGTCTGGCAGCAAAAAAAGAAACACTCGTTTCCTTTGCTAAGTTTCAAGCTTTATTTACTTAGTGCTATATTGGATTGGCCAAGGTAAACTAACCTGAATCTGTTCAGCTGGAACATGGATAATGTGGGAAGGTCTGTCACCATGGTGATGAACAGCGTTGCTTTCTTGTTCATAAATGGCATCTCGTTCGGGCTGAGGAAGACTGAGGAACCTTCTGATCATGGAGAGATTCTCCCACAGGGTCCTGTTTTCTGGAGATGGGTCTTCTTTCCAGCGTAACAGTTCACACAACCACCCCTGAAAGGTAAATGTACCACATGGTCAGCTTACAGTAGTGGATGGTTGACATAACAGTCTCCCTTTTGTATTTAAGAAAAATCAATAACAAAATTAACATTTTTCATCATTTTAAAACACTCTTCTGAACTACGATCTACTACTAATTGTGAGACTGTCGACAACCTTTTAATTTGTATCCCAAATCTACCTCTGCAACAGTGGTTTGTCATAACTGTTTGTACTGGCAGCCCCAGTTTTCTCTTTTAGGGATTAAAAATACATTTTCAAGACTCCAAAGCATGAAAGCATTTATCCAAAGTTCCAGAATATGAATAGAAGTCTATCAAACTTCAGTGTATGTATACTATTGCATATTTCTCTTTCCTGTTGTATATGCCAATTTGTTTCCAGTTGAGGAGACTTAATATAGGTAATGATTTCCCCTTTAGGGAATTATTTTTCTCCTAAAAAAGGGGCTGCTTGCTATTGTTTAATTATTTTTCCTATTCTGGACAAGAAGAACTTTAGAACTTAGGTTTTTACTAAAAAGCTGTCCAACATAAATCATAGCAATGGAAACTTTCTTTAAGATCCTTTTAAAAGAAAAGGATCCCTCAGTAAGATACCTAAAGGGTAGATTTTATTCCTTAGCATCAATGTACAAAGGTGGTTGGAAGGCCAAAGGATTCATTGTTTTCCTAAAGACTAGAAGGAAGAACAAAAGGATGAAAGACAGAATGTGCCCTCAGCAGAATCTCTGGTGAGTTTTAGTTAGATCCAGCCATAAAGGCCTGAGTTACAATTTCTTTGAAAAATCAAAAGGTTAAAGGATAGTACACCTGTCTAGAACCCCCCACCCAGGGGTTACTGTCTTAGTTACTTTGCTAAACTAGGTAAGAGGGCTCTATGGGAAAGAGGTGCCATGGGAAGTCTCCAATACAGACAGAGTCATGTTACAGCTAGAAGGAGACACTGACTCATTTTGTAGATAAGGACAATAAAGGCAAGGATATTAGTCAGGAAAGAGCAGAAAGCTGGTTTTTCCTTCGTGATTTTAAGTTAGCCAGGATCAGGCCTGGGAAGTTAAGGATGGTGGTTGGACTTTGTTTCTTCACCTTCCCCTTCCAAATGGACACTAAACAGACACATAAGAAATGATTCTATTTCCAATAAAATTATATGCTTATTATTTAGGAGAAAGAATATGGTTTGGTAGAAAGGTTTCCATCTTCATGTTCTTAGCCCTGAAGTATTGGTCGTTTCATTTACTGGGCAAAATTCAGTGGAAATAATTAGAGGAACTAGCTGTCTTTTAGATAGTTTAGCTACACAACGTGGCTAAAACAGGCCAATGCTGTCATCACTCAACAGATCCATTGCTAGTTTAATAGGGTCTCTTTGAGAGCTGTTGTTCTACTTCTTTTTCTTTTAGTTAGACCAGAGCTCAAGCTTGATCATCTAAGTGTGATACTGACTCTACCCCATGGATTTAATTCAAAGCTTGCTGTATAAGAAAATTCAACCATAAGAAGAAAGGACAGATAAAAAAAACCCAGGCATATTTTCTAACTTGAATGAATAATTTTTTAGTTGGCTATGGCAATCTCATTGCAAAGTTTTGAAAGAACTTTCCTCTACTATACTTTTCAATGAATATAGGAAACTAGGAGACCAATCGTTACCTTCATCAAAATGTTTACAGACCATCCACACTCAATTATGGCTGTGGAGAATATTTGCCTAGCAAGTCGTTAACCCCTTTGAGCCTTCCGGTTGGTCAACAAAACGTTCCAGAATTGTTGTAAAGAAAATGCTGTTACAACTTTAAGCACCATATAAATTTGAGGAGTTATTCCTTAAACCCCACTGGTAAAGTATTCTTTTGGAATTAAGGCAAAGACAGTAACAGGAAATTTTTAATTGTATCTATATCTAAGAGACCTGCCTAAGTGAATACTGGCTTTTAGGTAATGCCAGGTGGGATCTGGATTCTTACTCTCCTGTGCTCATACATTCTGGATGGCGTTTTATTATCATTCTTCACCTAATTGGGGCTGGAATCACAGACCCTTTTTCTCAGCCATGCCTCTCAATAGTGATATCTCTAGGTTGTGGATACTATCATGTCTACTGTAAATGATCATATTAGCATATGTCATTCAGAAGCCACTAAAATTGTAACACAAAATGGCACACTTACTAATTTTAGCCAAACAGTCTATATCCCCACAAAAAGAAGAACAATAAGAATTCCAGAAATTTCCTTGTAAGACAATGGATTATTTCTCAAATATGTAACTTAAAATGGACAAGAGATCACATAGATGTTAAAATGCTGCTTTGAGCATGGAGAAACATCAAAGAACCTGAATATCCTTTCAAAACTTTCCTTAAAGTTATATAGAGATCAGTTAGCACTTGGATATATGTGAAAACATGTGGATCACAGATGTTCTTTGGAAAAGAAAATCATTAGTTCTCTTAGAATGGCTAATAATGATAGCTAATTCCTAAACAATCACGTTCACGCTGGTTTAACAAATATTTCAGAAAAAGAGCCTTGACTCATTCAACAAATATTTTGCTTATATTGTCACTTCTGTGCTTCTATGCTTATGAGATGGATCCTTATTTTTATTAATTGCCCATGACTAACATAACATTTCCAGTAGTTTGCTATTAACCTCTGCCCTGAAATAATACTTCTAATTCCTTATCTAAAAATAATTTGATGAATTATAAGTTGAAGCATGTGTCTGGTAGCCTTTCAAGGCAATAAGATGATTTTAAGAGACTGAAATCAGATGCTTCTTAGAAAATATTTAAAGCTGCAGCTGGGAACTGTTAGCTCTGCAAGGATATTCTAACAACAACAGCAACAACAACAAGGGCGATTTTCTTAAAACCATAATGAAAAACAGACATTTGGACATGCCAGTTATGTGGCAATGTGGAAGTAATTGGCTCATTTCCAGTTTGTGATGGTGAAAATCAGGTTTGCGGTATTTTAATACTATCCTAAAACTAACTTTGAATATTCTGTTTGAACTGCATATTAAGTGAAATTGCATTGATGATGACAGAATATTAGTAGAGGGGACTGAAGTTAAGATACTTAGATCTCTTGTAAAACCAAGTGTTTATCACCAGGTGCTGGGTCAGCACTGTATAACACGTGAGCATTGTTACTAGACAAACCAATCTAAAGAATATTCTACAGTAAAGTTGAAATATTATTGTGCAATATTTAACAAACACAATTGTGTTCTGCCAAGTAGTGTGCTGATATTTTTGTTTTTGTTTTTCTTTTAGGGGTAGATACAGGCATGCTTGGGGCAGGAGGAACAGACAAGTAGAAATATACCATAGTTTTTTCCTTCAAAATACAAATATGACTATGTTTCCAGAGAGGTCTATGGTTCTTAAAACATGACATGACCGGAAAGTGGGGATGAGAAACCACGAGCTAAAATAGATCACAACTGTTCTACACAATCTGTAGAAAGAAAAAAAAACCAACCAAAACGGGGAAGTAACAGTCTTAAAATAATTAGGCCAATCCATTCTCAGGAAACTAAAATGGTACAAAGGAACCACCTAAACTTTAAACACAGTAAATTTGCCAAGCAACATTACACTGAATATAAAGAGGGCAAAATATAAACAGTAGCCACATGTAAATAAATTAGTAAAACTTTCAGGATGTTACTACTTTTCAAACTGACAAAGTTTAATTTGACACCTTCTGTTCCAAACCCTTTGTTTCTATTCAAAATCACGCCTTTAGCTGCTATCAATCACAATGCTTCCCTTATTACTTAAAAAAAAAAAAGAAAAAACCCCTCACAAACCCAACAACTGGCACAAGCCCTAGTTAAGCTGAAAATGCCATGCAGATGAATTCTGAGATAATATGTTCAAACCTGTTATATACAACACAAATCCTGTAAAGTTATGTATTGTAAACCTACATTTATTGAGAACTAAAAGTCTTAAATCCATCTGCCACAAAGGAAATACTGTTATGCACTTTATAGTAACCAAGTACCATCTGCAAATGTCTTGCTACAGTAAGCAAGAAAACGGTGAAAAAGATGCTAAACCCAAGATGTATAAAAAAATAAATAAGCAGCTTCTTACTGTTTTTGGTTAGGGATTTATTAAAGAAACATAAGAGGTTTAAAAAAAATGAGAATACAGAATGAGAGCAAAACTATCGCAGGGAAAAAAAAAAGAGGAGGGGACCTCAAACTCAAAGATAATAACAATGACAATTTATGACAGTCCAGGAGGCGCATGACTGTATGCTCATTTTAAAGCAGAAATTAGCGGTTCTCGGCTCAATATTCTAATGATGTGCTTTACTGACAGGATCGTGTTGTACCACATTTAAATAAAAATCCTGGCACCTTCATCTCTCAGCTGCTAATTTCCTACCAGACAAAATCTCTGATTTCCACTCCACTCTCTTTTTAGAACAGTTAATTCAAGTCAATTCACTTTCCAACATTATAATGGATAAGGGGTGCACGCTGATTTTAATTGACTGAGTAAAGTAACCTCCTTTCAGGAATGAATTTATTGTACCTCTCAAGTCTTGCCAGAGCGATCCCTCCATATCATGAACAGCAGACAGTTCTGAGCAAAACTAGTTTTCCATGGAAAATACTTTAGTTTTCTGCAGGAAAAGTTCTTTTGCCTGCTACAGACAGGCACTGTGTGTGTGTATACACATACATACACATATATACATATATAGTGTGTGTATATATACACACACATACATGTATATATACATACATATGTATATATGTAGCGTGTCTGTAAAAACACACACATATATACATATACAATATACATACATATGCATTTCAAACCTTGTGAAGTAAAAAAATGACAATAATTTTCACTGTAACTAGGAGGCATAAATACATTTAAAAGAAAAAATAGAATGGCAATTTGAATGCTAAAAGGCAAAACATTTTATAGACTGTATGCTAAGATATGATTCCTCCCCTGCCTTACGTATTATTTTCAGGCATATTTTGTTCCAATCTCTGGGGCATATGGTATAATAATATATGGTATTAAAAGAAATCAATCTAAATAGGGAGGTATTTGATACAAACATTTTAGTGAAAAGCATGAATCACATTTTAGCATCTACTATGAACAAGGATTAAGTACATAATCCATTAAAAAAGTACTTCCAACTAAAAAAAAATCAGTATTGTAGACTAAACTACACTACACCTTTGGAATGAGTACATTTTCAACACCCAGCTCTAAAGCTAGCAATTTATCATTCAGTAAATAATTTTCGACTTTTAAAAGAATCTGTGAGTGTTACTTATGCTAATGAAGACAGTTTTGAATCTGCCCACAAACATGCTAATAGAGGGCAATTTTTTTTTATTTACAAAGCTGAAGACACTCAAGGGTGATTTTCTAGCAATGTTCCATAAGCGAATAAAAAGCCGCTTTAATTGTAAGAGGCCCCAAACTCTTCCCCCCCCCTTCACACTGGGTTTAAGGATAGGACAGAGATCCAAATGGACTAATGATATGACAAACTTCTGCTTTCAAATTCACAGAGAGTTACGTTTTCAGACTTTGCTCTTCATTTCAGCGGTGCTGGGCATCATCAGTGAGCTTTCCTCTAATGTAATACAGTCACATAAAGAACTGACAGACTCAAAGGAGGTCTCCTATCTCACTGGGGGCCCCAATAGTGACCGTGTATATTATCGGCAGAGTTACTTAACTAAGAGAAATTGAAACATCTCTCCGAAGTATTTTGTTCCAAAATAGTGACGTAAATGTCATCAAACCTTTGTAGAAATTATTAGTATTTAGAATAATGAAATTATTAATTTAGAATAATAATATTAGTATTTAGAAAAAAGTAGTTTTTTTTAGTAATATGTATATTATAGATCACATTTATAAAAATGAAAATTCATCATTATTTATAGACTCCCCCTTTTATATTGGGATAAAATGCATTATTGTGTTTTGAGTATGTATGCTTCAAACCAAAACTTTGGGATTCATTATGATGAACGGTTGCTTTTGCCATAAAAGAAAATAAAAGTCATAACATGTAACAGTGAGAAACATAATGGTGGCAAAGGAATACTGAAAGCATTTTAAATTATTTACTAGGTTAAAAGGGTGAAATGGTACTTTAAATACATCAAATTTCATCATCTGGGCCATTTTTTGGTGGCAAAGTGGTATTGATCTTTCCAAATGCTCAAAATTAACTATTTCCAGAAGGTCATTATTTGATTAAAGGCATTGAAGTTGAGGGCAAGAAATGATGCACTTTGTCTTCTTTCCCATTCAAATCATCACATAATTTAATCAGAACTATCTCATCATGTCCTGTAATAAAAATGCCCATCTTAAGATACTTTTTGGGTTTTGTCTCACATGTTAACCTTTAAATGCTATGAAGTTCTTTTAGAAGAAAAATGTTTGCTAAATATTATTTTATAAAACAATGAGTGGGGTTTCTAGCATTAACATTAAGAAGTTTTTCTCCTCTATAAATTATATGAAAATACTATTGTATTCTCAGTTCAAGAAGATCTTTACATAAAGTGAAAAATGTAAATTATGCAAATAGCTAGACTAAGAAATGCAACTGCCCTAAGGCACAACTCAGGAGTCTTTAAAACCCAGTCTTCATCTTAAGTAACTGACCCTATTAAAAATATATGTGAAATAAATTGTTTGGCTTCCAGTCTGGAGTATTATAGTATTAACAAAATCTTTTCCACTCTAAAATCACCACATAGACAGTCACTTAATTTCAATATTCTAAAAAGGATAATCAGCAAGTTTTGCCAATTACACAAATAAGGGCATACACAAATAGTGACAGTGAGCTAGAAAGCATGTTTCAGAATGTTTCCAGTTAATACCATCTAGGCTGTGGGTATGGTTTCTCAGTACTGGACAGGGATAGGGGCTGGACCTGTGATTTCATAGATATAGGACACTCCTGGGGAGAAAATTCCTTCTACCAACTGTTGGTTGGCACCTTCTATGTGACTTATAGTCTTAAAGAGCTGCCTAAAGCACTGAGTAAGTTCAATGGTTTGCGCACAATCACACAGACACTATATTTCAGAGCTGGACACCAACTCTTCCTGGGTCTGAGGCAAGCTTTCTCTCCAATAAGCTATGACTGCTTTTATAGGTATTGTATACATTTTATAAAGCACAATATACAGAGAAGAAAAAAAAATCATGTCACTCTAACAGTACTTTGGGTTTTTGTCAATTTTTGGGGGGGTATGGGGGTTTGTGATATTCCTACTAGAAGACTTTTTTTTTTTAGAAAAGGCAAAGATTGCTATGCTTATTTCTGTACTACAAGTACAACCAAAACGACTCATCTTGGTAGTCAAAGATTCATGGTGTCCTAAGGAAAGAACACATTAAAATGCTTTGGTCTAGCCATGCCGTTACCCTGTTCAGTGGATTTTAGTGGTCCCCTATTACCTCTACAATCAAATAAAAACTCCTCTGGATTCACAACATGGCTTCAACCTTCTCTTTGACGACATACCTTTTGGAGCAGCCACATTGGCTTTCTTGCTGTTGCACAAAATACTGCCCCCAACCCTCATCTTTGCCCTTAGCATACATTCTCCCACAGGCCTGGAATGCTCTCACTTCTCACCCCTCCCCACAAACTGTTTCAATCCCTAGTCTCCTTCAAAGCTCAGCTCAAAAGCCATTTTCTACAACCAGTTGGCCCAGTGCCTTTCCCAAACTAGAGAACAGGACCTTGTACTTATTTTGCAAGTCCCTATAGATGTACAAGTTATCTTCCCCAGTAATATGGAAGCTCCTTGAGGGCAGGGATTCTTCCATTTGTCTTTGTATGCCAGCAATAATAAGCCCTTCGTAAAGGGTCTGCTGATTGGTTGGGATGATTATTTTGTAAAGGAAAATAATTTATTTAAAAGTTTCCAAAATAGAAATGAAATTTTGCTTATTTTGTGATGAGCGCTCAATATTTTACAAATTATGCCTATTCTTACATTTAGTTTAAAATAAAGTAAAAAAAACAGTCATTTTTATGACTCCAAAGTTCTTCTCTTTATGGTACTATTCATTGATTCAAGTACTCTCTTCTCAATGACTACATTTAGAATAAGATATGAGTTCTTAAAAAAAATAATAACCAGGGAATGTGTGTTGCAGTGATTTATGTTTTGCCTCTGTGGTTATTTGTGTTTTATTGTGTGTGGGTGGTGATTTTTCTTTTCCTCAAAATTGTTTGATTAAATTTCCACAACAAGGTATTTTCTGAAATCTGATCAAATGTGGTTGAAATTACTCTCATTTAGAAAAGTTATCAGGCTACAGGGATGTTACAGGGAGGCATATATGTATGTATATGCATTTACTGATAAAGAAATATAATTTTGAGTATATACATACCTATGTGAAATTTTACATGAGCATATATATTTTTCAAAAAGTTTTATTCATTGTTTTGTTTCTACAATGTATTCATTTCTTGATGCTACTGAACCCTCCTTGTAACAAAGAAAAACAGTTAAACAAATCCAAGCAATTCAGGGACTTCCTCCAATAGTTCAGGATATGACGTTCTGCATTTTTCATCACCTTTCTACTGAGACAGGGAAAATGCAGTTGATCTTATGTTTGCAGGATTAAAATTAGTCATTACATTTGATCAGAGTGTGTGGTTTTTTATTTTCTAATTGTTGTCTATACTATTATACTCCTTGTGCATATCGTTGCCCTGGTTCTTCTTACTTCATCGTACCTGTTCAGACAAACCTTCCTATGTTTCTCTGAATTCCTCATAGTCATCATTTCTTTCAGGTATAGTTAACAGGAAACTGCTCAAAATGTATAGTGATTGACTGGAGAGCAAATGAGGGTAGGAAAGACCTACTTCTTCCTGTGCTTAAAACCAAAAAGGCCCATAATAGTGGTTAGTTAAAAATCTAGGCCCCCAAATCTAGAGAATGTGGAAAACTGAGAGAATTCAGGGAGAAAGAACCATAAAATAGAAAATATAACCAACTACCACAGGAATTCTTCTTTTTTTTTTTGTGGCATGGATGACTCTGGCAATATGGCAAAGCCTATGGATTTCTTCTCAGAAGAATGTTTTTAACTTGGACTTCTGTTTCCTCACCTGTAAAGTGAAGGTTTGTATTTTGTAGGATCTAAGACTCAAAGTATCTGCCTTCCACCAAAATAGGCACTTAATGTAATCTACTGAATTGAACTGAAGCATCTCAAAATAACTGCATTCAGGGCAAGACTAAGTCCAGTGTTTGATGTTACCTCGGAGAGTAACTAGCCACCAAAAAGGCTGATTTTAATGCAAAGAAATAATGGAAGATTTTGATTTGATATTTTTTCAACCCAAGTCTCTTTTCATGACCAAATACAGTAAGTAGCTAAAAATTAGACATTTAAGTATCTCTATTTTTATTCCTTCATTCAACCAAGATTATATGTAAAGCACCATGCTGGGACTGTGGGGGTGACAAAGAAATCATAGCGACCTTTTCCTCAAAGAATTTACAGTTTTTAACATGGAAGACAGGACATGGGAACAAATAATTATAATTATAATGTAAGCTAGGGACCTGTGATTTTATTGGATACAAGAAACTCCTAGGTGTGGAAACTCCCTCCATCAATGTAAGCTGGTACTTTCTCCACAACTTATAGTCTTGGACAGTTGCCTAGAGTAATGAGAGGTTTTATCACAGTGCCTGGCACATTAATAAATGTTTATTGACTGAATGACTTGCCAGAAATTTGTTTTGAGATTGATTTCCTAGTCTGCCTCTCAACATAAGTAAGGAAGGGGGGACAGAGAAGAGAGGTATAGGTAAATCAGAAGTTCAGAAGCAGGGGAGATACTTTTAGCTACTGTGGCAATGCCTTTCATATAACTTGAAAAGGTGAATATATATGTGTATGTATGTGTATATATGTATATATACACACACACACATATATACATATATATATACACACACACACACACATATATACACACACATATATACATATATATACACACACACATATACATACATACATACATATATATATATATATATATATATATATATATTTAAACAGAATCCAGGCAATGTCAATAACATGCAGTATATATCTCATAAAAGTTCTAGTCCTATACTAAAATATTGAAAAGTTCAATTCAATCTATACATAGTCAACTTTTCATTTTCCATTGTAAATCTTATATTTAAGTTTCTATTAGTATAATATGCCCAGCAAGGAATTCATTCAAAATGGATATTGTATCTTAAAAAAAAATTCCCATGATACTTAGAGGGGTGGGGAACCTATGCCTCGAGGCCACACCCCATCCCTGTTTAGCACAAGAGCCTTGAAACCAAAAACAACCACTTGGTTCTTCAAGCCAGGAAAAGGAAACCACAGAGCAGAATGGCATTTTTAATCAATGTGCAAGGTAATTCTGTTGATCTCTTTAAGGAGGAGGAAGGTGTGAGAAAAAGGACAGAATACACAATCCAGACACCTTTCCAGCTCCTGATTTGTGCCTTTACAAAGTGGTTTTGTTATCCTTTCTTTCAAATTCTGAATAACTGAAAAAAATAGATGAATAACTTAAATAACTGAATAAATAATAATAGAATAACTGAAAAAAGAATCATTAAATATAACCATGAAAACATTCTACAGCCAAACATTCTTTTTTTTGCATAATTTCTGCTGCTACTCTGCCCCATGCACACAGATAACTGGGAGCTAATAATAATAGCTAACATTTATATAGCACTTACTACGTGCCAAGCACCATGCTAAGGGTTTTATAGCTATTATTAGCTCATTGGATCCTCATAATATCCCTGCCAAGTAGGTGCTATTGTAATCCCCATTTTACAGATGAGGAAACTGAGGTAAGCAGGGTTAAGTGATTTGCTCAGGGTCATATAGCTAGTAAGTGTATGAGGCCACATGTGAACTCAGATCTTCCTGACTCCAGGCTTGGTGCTCTGTCCCCTGTGCCATCTAGCTGCCCTGTGAATTGCATAATATCAGTAAAATATAGAAGTATCTCACTTATTTATAAGGCAGTCAGATTTTTCATCTTTCAGCCATTCAGAATGTGGCTGGGAATGCCAAAGCAAGGCCTTGGAGAATGGAAAACTTTTACATCTCAATAGGAGCTTACAGATGAGCTCCCCACCCCACCCCCCCACCTCCCAGCTCTCAATCAGACAACTACTTCAGAAAAAGTACCAGGCTAGGTGACAGCTTATGGGTGGGGGGGGGAGTGAAGATACTTAAGATACATACAACTAAAGCAGGCTATGTCAATTTATTGTTGGGGGCCAGAGGTCCACTGAAGCTTCAATAGGACTGGGGACATTACTGCCTTATAGGACAGTTCTATAAGTATTGCTCCTAACATTGTAGTCAGGTAATCATGGAAGGTTAAAGTTTAAGTATTCATGCAGCATACTTAGAATGCGTATATACTATATTGGAAGTATTTATATAATACATTTTTAAAAGATTACCAACAAAAATGGAAATGATTTTGCCACTAAAAGGACAAAGCTCCATCTGGAAAAAAAAATCACCAAACCCAAACACCACAATCATATCCCAAGAATTAAGCGTGATAGTGCTATATTTTTCTAGAAGTTATTTGCTCATTCATCTGCTTTGTTATGTGGCCATCATATGTAGGCATGTATCTATGTAGATTAAAATTGTCCCAATTCCCTAATAACAAAGTCTGAGGGTCATTAGGAAAAACTTACTAACACTATAACACATGTGCCCCATTTTAAGGGAACTCCATATATAAAAATGCAGGATCACATAACAGATAAATTAAGAAGTGAATATTTAAATTGCCAAAAGATTATTTTTTTTACAAAATAATTTCTTCCAAGTTTATTTTAGCTTAAGCATACTGGACAGGACACTAGATGTTTTAGAGGGGCCTGATTTCATAATCCTGCCCATACCAACTACGATTTGTGTGCCCTTAGATTTAGAAATCACTTCCCATTAATGGGTCTCAGTCTCCTCATCTCTGAAAGGAAGGGAGCTCGTGACCACTAAAGTACTTTCTAGCTCTAAGCCCTATGCAAATAAATGGATGACTCTACTATTTTATGTTTTTAAAAGACTTGATTTTTAAAGGAAAATTGACTACATCTAACATTTAAATATTTTATGTATTACATTAAATATGACTAATAAAGCCTTGCATATTTTGACTAAAAAAAAATAGAGGAGGTAATTAAATGTTTTTTTTTCTTTCCCATCTATAATTTTAACAAAGGCACTGAAACTAGAGTGAAGACAACCAGCTCTTAGCATATGAGGAAAGAGAAACACTGAAAGAAGAGTTCTCTCGTATCGGAGGATAGAGCTAGAACCAACAGATACAAGGTACAGAGACACACTCTCAGCTCATCTTAAGGGAAAACTTTCAAACCAACTGAGAACTCTTTACAAAAGAAAAAGGAGGTTTTGTAAGGTGGAAAAGTCTTCTGTCACTAGAAGTAAACAGACTGAATAAGCCCTTGCCTAAGAAATGTGATTTAGTGGAATCAGTGGACGTGGCTTAACATAATGGCTCTGCCACGTACTAGTTTGGTGATGTGTCATTCTTCTCAGGAATATGGAAACTGACTCTATCAAAATAACCTGTTGATTTCAGGTAGACATCAATAAGCCTAGTAACACAGAGGTAGCATTATTGAGTGGAAAGGACATAAATTTGGAGTCAGAGCACCTGGGGCTCAAATCCATGTTCTCCTAGTAATATGACCCTGAGCAAGTGACTTTTTCTCTGGGCCTCAATCTCCTCTTCTGTAAAATGACTATTTCTGAGGCCTCTCCCAACTCTAAATTCACTATTCTATGATTGCAAATCTGTCATTTTAATCTTACCAATTTTGACTTGATTTTTACACTAACCTCTCCCTTTGCTCTGTAGTTGAACTGAGGAAAAAGGAAACTTTAATTTATAATTTATTGTTTATTTGGTCATTTTTTTAGGTCTCTACCATTTGTTCATACATCCCTTATTGATTATAATTTTTATTGTGTTTTAGGCCATAAAGGATATATTTAATATTTTCTCTTTCATTTTTGAGTTGTTGATACCTTGGCATGTGATCCATTTATTTAAATGTGTCACATGATGAGAAACAATTGCCCTTTCAGTAACCATTTGTTTTAATAATCAATAATTTTAAAAATCAAGACAATATCATATCTAGCTTTTCTAACATTTTCTTCAGATCTTTAATTTCTTATTTATATTTCCTTTGGATTTGTACATAAGAAAGAACATGAAAATCTTGTATAATTTGTCTTATTTTTTATTATTCAATTGGCTTTTTCTTCAAGTACTTCAATACTATACATATATTTCATATTGACATTATTTCTCTATCCATGGCACCTCTAAACTTCATATAGTATCCTTTTTTTTTGGTTGTTTTGAGTATAACTATTTTTATGCTTTCTTTAACTGAGATTTTTCTTGCTACTGTTGGTTTTTTTTAGATCAAAATGAGGCATTCTATGCTATCTCCTCATTTTAATTTTATATGAATCTTTATGTTTTGAGAGTTTGTTGTTTACAGAAAATTGTTGGATTTGTTTTTCTAATCTATTCTGACACCTTTCTCCATTTCGTGAGTTTGTGAATGCATTAGTTATCCCACTCCCAGCTAAGACATGAAATTTGTCTTTTTCTTCTCTTAAATCCTATTACAATACTTTTTTTAGATATATTGAAAAGAAGTCAGCACTAGGGATCTATAACTGATCCCAGTCTCCTCCCCTTGTTTTCACCTACCAGCCTCAAATAACATTTTTTTTTGTCTTTCACAAACATGCATACTTTTTTTTTTGGAATCAGCTGCATTTTTTTTTTCTAATGAAAACACTTCTCTCCTTACTTTCCCCACTGGATTGGACATCTTACCACCTTTTCCCTTTCCTATCCCAGCCCACTTCCCTGTTCATTATACCGTATTTCTATTATACACACACACACACACATTTACATGTTTGCACTCCCTTATCCCAGCCCAGATCAGAGTGTGATATACGAATGTGCTTCCTCTTTCCCAATTTTGATTTCTGTGTTTGAATAATTTTACACATAGTTCCTCAGTTTAAGAAAATACAAACCCCATTTTCCCTCTGTGCCTCCTTTCTCTGGGGTGTTTCTTTTTCAAACAACCAAACCCGAATGGGACCCTGAAGGAGCACTATTTTTGTTTTTCACTTCCAAAATGCAAGTACGTTCAATCCATATGGACATCACCAAGCACCTTAAAGCAATTTGAATATTTTAATGATTTCTTTATACTCAACATACCTCAGATTTTCTCAAAAGAAATGATTAGAAGTAAAATTCAGTTAAAAATTCATTTCCCCATATTAGGATTATGCTCAGCTTTACACGTCAAATTATCTTCATTTGTAAGATGTTTTCCTTTCCCCCCCTGAATACCACAATTCTTTTCTGCCTTTTCTTTACTGTTTTTAGTAAAGTAATCCTGGGAAATTCCAGCTGCAGTTCTCTAGTATCTTAGTCATCAATTCCGGGACATCAATTTCTGGGTAAATTAAACTTGGGGTTCCTCTCTTCTGACATCCTATAGATTTGATCAAACTGGACTTTTATCATCTGGTTCAAATTTTTTGGGGGCATTTTTCTTCAATGATTTCTTTAAATGGCTTTAAAGGCTTTCTCTTTCATCATATTTTTTCTAGAGACCTATGAATCTTAGATGCTCTCTCCCAATTCTGTTCTTTAAGTTAATTCCCTTTGATTGTGGAGATCATATAAGTCTATCTCATTTAATTGTCTCTTAACTTTGTTCTAATAATTTTTGTTAAGTTATTAAATTTTTGGAGTTTTGAATCCCTTATTTTATCGCAGTTTTATCCACTGTTTTGTTAAGATATTCCAGCTTCTGTTTTGAGCTATTAATGTTTCTTTCAAGTTTCTTATTAAAAATCATAATTTTACTCATAATTTCTTTCTTCAATTTACATATTAAGCTTTCAAATTACTCTAGGGTATCTTGTACTCATTCTATTTTATTTTCTTTGGTTCTATCTATAGTTATTGCAGAACTATTTTTCTTCTGTAAATTTCTCCTGGCATTTTTAAACTCCACAATATTTCTTCAGAGTAATAATAAGCCTTTTCCTCTGTTTTATCATATCTTTATAGTCTTTGTTTATCTATAGGAATTTGCAAGATTATTTTCCTTGACTCTCTTTAAATGTTTTTAAACACTTTATTTGGCTTATTTCTTGGTATTTTTGAGGTGATGATAGATAAGAGCTTAGATATAACCCTTCACACAGCCATCTTGTTGCCTCAGGAAACTATTTTAGCAGCATACAATTTGAACTATGTAAGTCTAGAAAATGTAAAGATGCCCAAGGGAAGCCTCCAAAGCACCTTTACCCAATTATACTAATAACATCTAAATCTGTTGACCTTTAAAAATAGAACACTGATCTTTTAATAAAGCTTTTTGTTTGGCTGGGGACAGAGGGTGGGGCAGGGCAGACAAAGGATAATCTAGGAAAAAGTAGGTTGTTTTTCTTTGGTGTTCTACCTTTTTCTCTCTCTCCTCTTCTTTTTTATACTCTTCCTCAAATCATTTGCCTATTATCTTATCACATTCTTCTCAGGTCATTCACAATAAAACTGTTGCCCACCAAGGGGTCTTTATATTTTCTCAGATTTCAAAGTCTTAATGTAAAGAGACTATATATTTTGGTGACTTTCAGATCTTTTCTGCTGGGAGAACTGGAGTTGGGAGGGAGGGAATTTTCTCAGAATTTCTAAGATACCACCATGTAGACAATCAACTATGCCCTAATAGATTTATTTCTGAGTGTGAGATAGTTGGTGAAAAAACTATGCTTAAATTAATACTATAAAGATTGTTACTGTCTTCAATTCAATTAAATAGGTACTCTGAAGTAATGAGCATTAAAATACAAATGTTTCCAAATATCAGAAAAATATATAAGAACTAATAAAAACATTTTTAGGTCTGCTTCAGAATTTCCTAGAAATTGTTTTAATAATATGATTTCAGTTATAGCATTGTATCCAATGAATGCACAGAAGGCACAAAAAATAAAACTTATGTAAATTGATTCAATTTTTTTCCTGTAGTTTTATCTGTATTTGTTTCATTTCCCACTGTGGGAATTAGTCATATATGAATTAAGTTTCTTATATATTCTTGAAACAAACTCCCTTCCCATTTTACTTTACTTTAAAAAAGAACCATGGCTTTTTAAGGGTGAAATAAAGCTTATCACTAGGTATATGGCACCATATAACTGAAAACAGACAAGTTTTGACAGCTTTTCCTCCAAGCTTTCTTTGGTTCAGATTTTGCCTTACACCCTACATCAAATACTTCTACCTGCTAATTTGGCAACAGTTATCCTTAAATAATTCAAAGATATGCCATAGTTTGTAAACCCTCTACAAATTATCTGCCAAATCTTACAGTTTCTACCTCCTCGACTTTTCTCCCCTTTCCTTCTTTCTCATTACCCATACAACTACCATCTTATAGTACAGGTTCTCATCAGTTCTTGCCTGAATCACTGCAATGGCCTTCTAATCACTATTCCTGCACTCAATCTCTCCTCTTTCCAATTAATCCTCTACTCAGTGATCTTCAGGCCAATCTGACCATGCCACTCCTCTGTTCACTAAACCCCAGTGGCTTCTCTCTAATTCTGTCCTATAAGTCCATTCAATGGTTCTATAATTCTATTTAGCTTTTAGCTTTTCAAACACTTCACAACTTAGCTCCAACCTATCTTTCCTGACTCATACATTATTCCCCTTCTTGCATTCTACATCCAGCAAAAATGGCCTTTATCTTGTGTTCCTCACACATGGCACTTCTTCACCTTTCTTGGTGTCCTTATGTTGGCCACTCCATATGCTCAGAATGTTTTCCCTTCTCTTTTCTGCCTCATATAATATCTGACTTTCTCCAAGATTCACCTTTTATACAAAACCTTTCCTGAACTCCCTTCCTCAACCACATGTGTCTTCCCTCCCTAATTACTATGCATATATATACGTAAATATTTACAGAATATGTTAAAAATAAGCGCATATATATATACCATTTCCTCTGATAGAATATAAACTCACTGAGAGTAGAGGTTGTTGTTTTCTTTTGTTTTGTGTCTTCGTATCCTTAGCAATTAGTATAATACCTGGCACACAAGAGCTTAATAAATGCTTGTTAAATGACTGTCTTCTAGATTTGTTGTGGCCAAAGAATTTGTCACCCTGAAGCCAACTTGGCCATAAGCTTCTTTGAATTTGGCCCTGGGAAACAGACATTCCAGGCCCATACTCAAAGTCTTCCCAGCTTGTTACAGCTCCTCAAAGCTTACCTTCCATGGGCAAGGTTTAAGAAACTGAGGTCACCTTCATGCTATGATGAGGCATGAGGCATAATCACAAACTCTTTAGTTAGTTACCAACAGGAAAGAGTATTATGAGACTCATGATTGCCCTCAGAACCACACCAGCAAACAGATTTCATATTTCTCATCTATCCACACGCAAGCTCTGAATTCCTTCTACTTTAACTATTTGACAGAAGGGATCTTGGAAGGTGGAGCACAAAACTCACTACAATCAATAATAACAACAACTGACATTTATATGATGATTTAGGGTATGCAAAGTGTCTTACATCTGTTGACTCATTTGAGAAAAAGAAATTGAATAGGTCCTGGCAGAGAAACCTTAGAACTTTTTTTCCTGGGAAAGTAAAGGAGGTAAGTGAGGGACTCAAGACACAGTTGCAGGGAGGGGACAGTAGGGTTCTTTCTGCTATGTTTACAACTATATTGGATAATTGATATTCAGTGGGACAATACCTTTCTCTCATTTTAGAGATAAAGAAATTGAGGTGGCCCATAAAGATTAAGTCCCACAGGTAATGAGCCTGAGAGAGATTTAAACCCAGGGCCCTGGACTTCAGAAGCACTGCTCACTCCACTCAGGGATCTGACTAGACAGCACAATGGGGTCAGGTTCCAGTGGGTGGAAAATGATAAATGTTAAGCAACAGCAAAATCGTGTCATTTCTATTATTATTACCACTTTACAGACCTGTGTGTGTCTGAGGGAAATGTTTCCCCATACTGGATTACCATATGGACCACACAAAGGGTAGAAAGAAGCAAGAGGACTGTGGAGGGTATTTATACAGAAATGGGAACTGAAAAACCAATATATACAGCTAGTGATTTGACTACAAATGCATATTTTGTTATATTCATTTAGAAATTAAAGTTCTCAATTTTTTTCTTTAGAAAAAAAATAATTTAGAAACTTATTTTGCCCTCTAGTTTCTAACCCATGGGGTTCATCATCCTCTTTAATACGAATCAAGGATTAAATTGATTATTAAGCAAGTTATTGACCTCTTCTCAAGCTCAAAACAAACATTTAAAATTAATTTCAAGTTAGGGGAAAAAAAGAGGAAACGATTTTCAAATAATTGAGCATAGCATGAATTGGATTTAAAAAATATGTTTATATCATAATAGCTAATCTTCACATAGTGCTTTAAGATTTGCAAAGCACTTTACAAATATCTGATTTTATCCTTACAACAACTGTGGAGGTAGGTGATATTAATATCTCCATTTTATTATCATTTATCATCCCCATTTTGCAGAAGAGGAAACTGAGGCAGATAGAGGTGAAATGACTTGCCAAGGTCACCACATAACTAGTATGTGGCTGAGGTGGGCTATGCCTCCCATCTTCCTGACTCCAACACTCTATCTACTTTGCCACTTGGCTGCCTCTCTTATGTCTATGTGTTTGTGTCTCTGAATGTGAATTTATACTTTATGCATACACATATTCCAATGACTCCTGTTGAAGGTGGACCTTTTACCTAATCTATATTCTATTTAAATAGCAAAACATTCTAGCAATAAATCAAATGATAGCACCATTTAAAGTACCATTGTTTGTAATCAAGAAATACGAATGAGATGAAACTCTTTGAGGAACCCATATGAATTCACGTATATCATCTAATGATAACAGTTTGCATTTATTTCTACTTTACAGATGAGGAAATAAAGCCCCGAGAAATTAAGTGAATTGCCCAAGGTCTACCAACCAGTACAGGGATTTGAACCCAGGTTCCTGACCCCAAGATCAATGTTATATCAACTGCACATCCCCTAGAAGAGATACTTTACTCCTATCTTTTTTGCCAAATTTGGTCTGTAACTCGTTCCTGCCTTTATAAGATTTCTTATGTCTGCTTCTTTTCCATTCCTATAACTCTAGTCAAAAGCCCAACCACTTGGATGCTTAGATATGCGAACATATCTTTTACCATCACTTTGTTTCTGTGCCCTGACATCTCCTCTCCTCAGAAAATACAGAGGAAGAATCCATTTAATATATCCCTTCTTAAAGTCACTTCATTTTACAGGAGCTTCAAGCTACTGCACTTTCTAACTTAAATTCTTAAAAACAGGTACAGGGTCTCCACCAAATGGTCTCTGGGCATTCACGGAAAACCAAGCTTTCCAAAAGGGAGCAGCCTTCAGCCACACAGAGGACCTCTACCTTTGCTTCCTTTTTGACTATTATAATCTCACTTGTCTTCTCCTCTCTACTCTAATCAAGAAAAAACTTCTTGTCTATCACCAGTGAGTCATACTTTTTAGCCACTTACCCCAACTCTGTTGGCTAAAATAACAACTTCCATACAAAACCATGTTCTTATTTTTTTAAAACCTGCTCTTTCCCTAAAATGTTTTCAAACTAATTGTTCCTGGACCAGTCATTCCCATGAAAATGGCACTTTCATTAGTAGAATAATAGGTTTTTAGCACCAAGAGGAACATTAGAGATGATTTCGTCCTGGCCAACCCTTTAATCTTAGACATTAGGAAATTTAGGCCCAGATATTTGAAATAACTTTCCCAAGGTTACACAGGTAGTAAGCAACAAAGCTGGGATACTTGTATAATCTCCTAACAATATAATTTAGAGCAAGGAGGGAATGG
>NW_027555514.1:35177321-35362321 GCF_003287225.1 Phascolarctos cinereus | reverse complement strand
TCTGAAAGGAAGATTATCACATAATAACTTTCTTTCCAAGCTCTTTGCCCTACCATCCCCTTGAGAAAAAGGCAAATGTGAATTACAGATGGTAATATCTATTATTTGTGTGATGAGTAGGGTATTTAATATGGAGGTTTCAGGTACAGTGGAGTCAACAGATGTGGGTCCCATTCCATATTCTTGCCATTTATTCTCTATGTCAAGCTTTTTGTGTGTCATGGACCCTTTTGAAGACTATGGACTCTTTACAATGATGTCTTTAAATGCATAAAATATATAATCTTGCAAAGGAAATCAATTATACTGAAAAATAAATATCCATTTTTTTTAAAAATAAAAATACAGGTTCACAAATCTCAGGTTAAGAATCCCTAAGTCTATGCGATCCTGATCATTTAACTTGAATGGTCTCCAGTTTCCTCATTATAAAATAGATAGAGTATCTGTCCTGCTAAGCTAACAGGCTTTTTTGGAGAAGCAAATGAGTTCATGTATATATGTGAAAGTTCATAAAGAATTATAAGATGCTATACAAATATAATATATTATGCTGATGGTGGTTATGTTTTTTTACCACCTAAAATATTTCTCCTTAAAAAAGCTGGCCTAATGCTCACAGATTCACAGATTCAGAAACGTGTTATTTCCTCCTTGCCCAATTTTCCCATTTAAAGCTCTGTTTCTAATCGTTAGAAAATGTCACAGGGAATTTTCACTGGGGAATGTATGCTAAAGAATAAGGGAATATTTTACCTAAGACAGACAGAGAGAGAGAGAGAGAGAGAGAGAGAAAGAGAGAGAGAGAGAGAGAGAGAGAGAGATGCTGTAAGCATGATTCAATTACTCTAAACAAGGGTACACAGTCACAGAATCAAGTGTGCTTCTCTAATGGAAAAAGGCCAGACCCAAAGGTATGGCTAGACTAACAAAGTAAGATAACTTCAGTATAAAATATTTAAAAAAAACACCAAATATCTTGAAGTATTTTAAGAGGAATCCTAAAATTGAAAAAAAAGTCCTTAAAGCCTAAAAAAAAAAAAGTTTCTTAACAGAATTAATTTCTTAGGCTGATCTTAGTGATGCCCATATTTGTGAAGTTAAAGGTATATATAGGTATGATATGAGGAAAAACATATCAGAGTAATTTATCATTAAGTAATTCCAAATTTAGATCAACTAGAAATTGCAGTTTATCCAGAAATAGCCATGAGCCAAAAATTTACAGGTAAAAATCAACCTTTGCCAGAATATAAATATTTTTTTAACATAGATGATAGTAAGATAGTCATAAGGTATATATACCCCACATGAATGCCTTAATCTACACTTTTTTTTTCTGCCAAAAGTAGAACTCCTTCATTTTCTAAACCTGTTCTATCCAACCTGGAGCATACCATTAATTATAGGTAGTTAGGTGTTACATTGGATAGAGTGTTGGTCTTAAAGTCAAGAAGATAAGAGTTCAAATCCTGCCTCAGACTCTTACTAGCTTCATGACCCTGAGCAAATCACTTAACCTCTTCCCTCAGCCTCAGTTTCCTCATCTGTCAAATAGGGATGATAACAGTCCTAACTTTACAGGGTTCTGAGGATTAAGTGAGATCATATATAAAGTGGTCTGCAAACCTTGATGTGCTACATAAATGCTAGCTGCTATTATTGTTACCTTTACTTTTTAGACCTTTAATCTAAAAAACGAGCAAATGAAAACCCAACGAATTCAGCTACTCTGAATAATCAAATAATAAGTACGATGTACTGAGCACTGTACTAGTCACTGGGGTTACAAAAATTAATCGGTCTCTGGATACAATCATGCTTGTTAGATCCCATGTCCTATCCTAAACCACCTCTGCATAGTAACATTAATCGGCAGACAATAATTCCAATTGACCTTTTTCTTCAATCAACTGATATGACAAATGTCGGTTGATATATTGGAAAATGTGACATGCTAATCTCTTAATGGGGCAGCTGGGTGGTGCCATAGTGCACAGAGCAGCAGTCCTGGAGTCAGGAAGATTCATCTTCTTGAGTTCAAATCTGGCCTCAGACACTTACTAGCTGTGTGACCATGGGCAAGTCACTTAACTCAACTTGTTTTTTTCCTCATGTGTAAAATGAACTAGAGAAGGAAATGGAAAATGACTCCAGTATCTTTATCAAGAAAACCCCAAATGAGGTCACAAAGAGTTGGACACAACTGAAACAATTAAAGAAAAACAGTCTCTCAAAAATGAATCCAACTGTTGTAGTGATTTTTAAGTTTTTGAATTACTATTGCCAGTGAGCTTTAATTGTAAAATAGACACCCTGCTCATTCATGAAGAATATATTTAGGACATCTAAGTGAGGAATCTCTGAATATTAGTTGTGCACTTTCAGGGATAAAAGGTGCCAGAAATGCAGACTACTCTGAGATGATTAGAAGGACCAGAAGAGTCTTTAGAGTGGAGCTACTCAATTAGCCTGATCTCTTTTTCCTTCTCCCATGACACTTTTCACCTCTTCCCAGAGGTAAATTGGTCCAGGGCATTGTATGCATCTCCTTCTTCCTCTCCCTCTTCCTCTCAGCCTTTCTCTTTCTCATTCTCATTCTCATTCTCTCTCTCTCTCTCTCTCTCTCTCTCTCTCTCTCTCTCTCTCTCTCTCTCTCTCTCTCTTTCTCTTTCTCTCCTCCCTCAACCCCCACTTTCCCTCCTTCCCTTTCCCTCTTCCTCTCCTCCCCCCTCCCCACTCTCTCTTCCCCACTTCCCAACCCCCACTTTCCTGAGAGCTCTGTATCCTAGTGAGATTACTGCACTGTGTGACAGTGAGGCTGGACTGAGTCCAAGAACTGGGAGGAACAGATTAGGGGTATCTGCTCCTAACCCTTCCTGCCACAGATAGATGCTAATGCCACAAATACTAGAAACCATGAATCATGAATCCACCTAGGTTTGTCATATATCTTAAAATGTTACACAGGTGAAATCTTGTCAAAAATCATTTTTGTTAAAATGAGCATTTCAAGATTAGCATGAAGATTCACCAATCAGCCAGATGCCTTCTGGAATTTCTACAAAAATTAAATTTAATTCCAACAAAATAAAGGACATCTCTTACTAATTTTGGGGGGTAGAATGTCACCTATGCCATTTATTTGATCACTATGTACTATTTAGCAAGCTACAAAGCTTGGTAAAGGTTTTTTTTTGGTTTTTAAAAATTGCTATTTTAAGCTTTGCAGCAGTATAAGATACAGATAGTCAGCCCTCCAAATTACTTCTAGTCCCATTGATTTGTGACATGCCATATGGCGCTTATATTGAAGACATCCTGATTACCATATCAGAATTCCTATACTCAAATTAAAGGTCAGAGTGATTTTTATCATCTAAGATCATGAGGAATGTGAGAGCTCCTCAGCCTATCTTCTACTACTTCAAGGCCTGGCATCCAAGCTACCAAACCATTTAGGAAGTATTTAAAAGAAAAGCTAGTGACTTAAAATGCCTGTTCCCTCTTGGTGGAGCCATTTTGCATGAAGGTAATTCTCAGCTACATCAATATCTATACATGACAAGTATCAATGTTTAACTTTTATAATGACATAGCATAGGACCAAAGGTAAAAATAAGGAAAGATAATGCTGAAAGCATGCCATGTTAAGTCTCCTTTTCATAATCAAAGTCCTTTGTCTAAAAAGAACCCAAGTCAATGGAGCTTACACATGGAGACAATTTCCTGAACACTTCTGTCAATGCAACCTAAGGCTGCAGGAAGCCTTTGCTTTGTAACCATGCTACAGACTGGGTAAGCCCCACCTTTTCAAACATTAAAATCAATGTAACACTTCAACATACAAAGCACCTCCTATAGTACTACTAATGTGCTCGTGCTGGACATACACCTTAAGTCTCAGAGCTCTCGAGGGGTTTGCTGTGGAATAAAATTAGATTTCAACATCTGCCACCATCACGAAAAAATTCCATTTCTGGCTCCCATATGAAAACACTGTAACCAATGAATGGTAACTGAACCATGATACCTTAATGGTTATTACCCACATCAACTATTTTTTTTAAACAGTAAAATTAGGGGATTCTGCTTTCATAATTATTTGAATGTGTTATCTTACTAAACGTTTGACAGAATCCCAATATGATTTAATTGGAAAAAAACTGCTGTTCATTTTAATATTCAGAGTATAAAAATATTCATTTGTAGTTATTCCCACTATGTTTAGATCTCACCTTTTTTTCTGTGCTTAAACATAGGTAACTTACATTCCTGAAATAAGTATGAAAATCTAATCTTACTCCAGATTTACTCAGAAATTTCTATTAAATCAAATCCCATGTGTATCCCTCAAGAAGACACAATAATAGAGTAATTCTATAATAACAAACCCTACTAAATGTATTCCAATATAATCCTGTGGGACCTTGGGCCAAGTGATTTATCTTTTCTGGGCCTCAGTTTCCCCATTTGCAAAGTGAGACAGGTTGGATTGGATGATGTCTGAAGTCTCTTTCAGCTCTAGATAAATTTGAGCAAAGACTACAAGCACATTTATGATTTGTATAAGTACAAATCCTATTTTTGCAATTTAGTAGGTATTTAAAAATTATGCCAGCGCAGTTTAATGTACCTGCCAAAGTCTTCTAAAATTCTCGAAAATTCAAACTTTAGCGGCAACAAAAGGCTTTTTGATGACATATAAATTAGCAAAACCATCCTTGTCTGTGAATAGGCTATTTTTCCTCTTCCAAATCATATATACAAAGAATTGGGTTCTAAGCCTTGATTCTAGAAGGGCTGAGGGCCTGGGTCATCCAAGAAAGAAAGACTACCTCCCAACTCCCCTCAGTCTATTCCTGAGCAGCCCAATATGATCAATTTCCCTTTACCTGTGGCATGGTTAGAGGGCTTATGGTGCTCCTCTCTAGCTATTGAGTACCCCGTGAAATTTAAATGATTAACTCAAAAGATGAAGATACGAGGGCAACCCCTCAGCCACAACAGTCAGATGCTACGGGACAGAATGAAGGGAATAAATCGCCCTTCACTTCACTTTCATGCCCAATCCTCTCTCCAAAGGCTGGTCCAAATCTAGCCTACTCTTAGAGTTTAGCTCAAAACCATAAAAAGCTATCTGTCTCTTCCAAATCATTATTATCATTTTTTTAAGCATAGAAATTGCTGACCACGGGTAAGGCTAGACTGCTCTGTAGTTAGTTTTTCCCTGATCTTCAACATGTTAAAACAGAACTTGAGTAAATAACCATGTTTTTATTCTTCTCCTGGACTGCTACTCTCCCTATGTTGGCAGAATTTGACGCTTTGTAATAATGTTGGTTATTCATAATGTCATAAAGAAGAGAAAGAAAAGACAGTTTTGGGAGAGTCAGAGAGAAGAACAAAAGGCTGGGGGGGGCAGCAGTGATAGAACCATCTTGGGGACCATTCATCATGGGGAATCTAAACTGATTGGTCATTTTCTTCCCTGCTTATATTTTGTGAAGTCCTCTGGACCAGTGAGATTTACCTCAACCTGATAGAAAGAAATCAGTTGGGCAGAATGCTTAGAAACTGATCTTTTCTTCCACACTGGGAAAATGGTCTGCCCTTAGCACAGACCCTAAGAAAAAGGCTGTTTAAGAAGTCCAGGAATATCCATCCCTTATGTGACTACGGTAGGCACAGTCTGGGTCCTGAAGAAGAGAAGGCTAGCTTACATTGAATAAAGAGAATCCAAGGTTGCTGCTACGAGCTCCACCACAGGACACGATACAGATATAAATGGACTTGTGGGATCAGTTGAGGCAAACATGAGATGACACAGAGTTATGTACAACTGTGTGAGCTCAACATTTTATTTAAAAAAAAAGTAACTGTTTTTATATCAAGGCTAAATTCCATAATTTAATTTTAAAAAACAGTAGCTTGACTGTTTGTGATGTTTTGGGAGATACCTCTGCCCTCTGAGAAAAAAGGCCTAAAACCTTTGAACCTTAGTTTTTGAGGATCCGGGTTAAACCCCAAAGAAGGCATGTCAACAAGGGAGAAAATAACAAACTATACTTGAGCGTAAGCTCCTCCTCTCTACTAAATGAAATATCCAGAGTGAGAACAGTGGCGGGGCTAGGCCAGGGGCTGAAGTGAGAACAGGACATTTGCCGTTAATGTACAGTCTTGCCATGTAAATAAAGACATCTGAAGAAGCATACAGGTTTGAAGCTGCTCGAACATTCTATCCTAATTAGAAACATTTCAAGAGCCCTGTAATTTCCAATCAAAATTACAGTAATTTCCGATATACAAGCCATGATTCATGACAGAATTCTACATTCCATGAGAGATTACAGTGGCCTGATGTATGACACGCTGAGTACAGCACTAACATAAACAATTCAGTTTAATGTTTAAACACTACTTGCTGTTTAGAATCCCACAATAAAAGAAACATATTATTGTAGAAATTATCACGTTGACAGTGATTGAAGGGTAGGCAGGCATGTGGCCTATAAAGCTATAATTTTTACAGTCCACAGCCTGAGCTTAATCATTTTTATATAACATTTCCAAAATCTCCCTTAAGTATTCCTTACAGCCTATAACTTAAAAAAGAGCAACCGAATCCTAAACTGAAGCTTACGTTAAGTTCCACAAGTGATGTTGCAGCCATAAAATGTTTTTAAATGCTAAAAATGCGTATTATAACGTCGCAGACCAAATACATGATTGTATGTTTTACCAGAAATGGACAGCTAAGTGATTCTCAATAAAATCACTTGGGAGAACTGTTAAGAATACCAGTTTTCTAACTCTGGGGGAGGTTACTTGCAGACAGGGCTCATTCGTACACTAGTCGACAAGCTCACTGGGGTGCAGGGGCTAGGCAGCTTGTGATCAGTGAGGCTCCAGAACCCAGGACAGGGACTTACACAAAGCAGGAACCTAGTAGATGCTTGGTCAACTGCATTAGGCATGGTAGAAGTCAGCAGTTTGTAAAACCTGATATTAAAGCCCAGAATGACCATAACACCTTTCATAGAAATGTTTTCCAATGTTTATGTTGAAAAGAGAAAATAATTCTGTATTCTGTTCAGTCTCTTAGCTCCTCTCTTAATTGTGTTGTGAGCACATGCGTATACAGTTTGATTTTGCTCACAAAGATTATTTTACTTGTGATGAAAATAAAGTGACAAATCTGTAGCAATACTACTTAGAATATCTTTTCACTTTCTATTTCTCATGAGATGAATAGACTGCATAATTTTTACTTTTCTGCCTTTATATTCTCAATTTTCATAAATTTATAATACATTGTACATTGTAATTAAAACACTTCATACATCTATACTATTTGGAAGATTTTTACATAAAAGGAAAATATGCAATATGTCAATATACATGAAAATTTATTGGAAGTTAAAGAATTCAGCTTTCCTTATAACAGTAGAAGTTAGCGAGGAGAGGTTATAGTTAGAACAAAAGAATCAGAATTATTATTTTAAATATTTATATGAGGGAAGCCAAGGTGGTTAGAATATTTAAGCAACAGTAATAATTCAGGGCTTCCCCTACCCACATAATATGCTGCTCTGTGACAATACCCAAAATTTCCAGTTCTCCTATACTTGTAAATAGGATCCAGTGGTGAATTTTAAAAATGTTTTATTCATCATGACCAAGTAGGATTTGTAAATGTAATGTTCTCTCTCCCTAAACTACCTTGTATTAATTATATATAATGTGTGTGTGCATGTGTATTATATACATATATACACATATAAAATATATATACATATGTATATGTGTGTGTATGTATATACGTATACACACACATATGCTGTCTCCTCCACTAGAATGGAAACTCCCTGAGGTCAGGGACTATTTCATTTTTGTCTCTATATCCCCTAACACAGTTCCTAGAATCAAGTAGGAGCTTAACAAATACTTGTTGTTTGATTGATTGATTGATTTTTTTCAGACTGTCCCCTACTCTATTCCCACGGTCCAGCTAGTCTATTCTGAACCTTCTTTTCCCTCTATACTCTTTGCCCTGAAGTCTCACCCACTCTGCAATGATTGCCTCTAGGCAGATGATGCTTAGATATTTATTTCCATCTTTATTTCCATGTTTTAATCTCTCTGTTCAGCTACAGTGCTGCATTTCCATCTGCAACCTGGATCTCTTGCCAGCAACCAAATTCTACATGTACAAAATTGAATATATCCCCTACCAAAACCTGCCCATGCTCTGGACATCCCCATTTCTGTTGAGAGTACCAACATCTTCCCAGTCAGAACAACACCTCTAACTCATCTTTGACTTTTTCCTCTTCCTCCTTTCACACCCAATCAGTGGTCAACTTCTGTCAATTCTACTTCCTCTAACCCTAATCAATTCTTTCACAAAGCCACCAAATTGATCTTTTAAATATTCAAATCTACATTTCTTCCCCACTCCAAAGGCTTTAGTAGATCCTTACTGCTTATAGAGGAAACTACGAACTCCTTAAGGCAACATTTAAGGTCCATCACAATCTGACTGCAACATCTACAGTTGTATTTCGCATTCTTTGCTGCCTCTTCCTCCACTACCATGTTCCAGTCAAATTAGACCCAGTAGTTATTCTCCCATTTTGTCCAGCTCCTGTCTTCCTCAGCTTGTTTCTGCTGGGCATCCCTCACACCCGGAACACAATCTAGCCATGTTTTCTCTTGTTAAACCCATCTTTTCATTGAAGAAACAGTTCAGGTATAACCCTTTCAAAGCCTTCCCTACTGCCATCTGAAAGCAATGTCTTATTTACTCTCATCACGCTCTACCTAATATTGGATGTACTTGAGTACATATTCTATCCCCCTCTATTATATTAAACAAGGATTAGGGTAATTTTTCAGCTTTGTATCCCTAAGCACCCAGATACTCTGAATAAATGTGTAGTGAATTCAATTAATACCCCACAAAAAATTATGCTCTCAACTAAAGTATACTGTTGACCCAAGGCATGACTCAAGAGCATAGAGAAAAGAGGTGATGATGTATTGACAACCCTACTGGCATCATTTATTTAAAACCAAACCAAACAAAAAACCCAACCCAAACTTGTTGATTCCTGGTTTCGGGTTAGGCTCTTACCTGGCTTTTGGTTGCTGCAACCTTTGCAAAGAGTGCTTGGGACACCTTTGCTCGCTTCATTTCCTGCTGAATCTCATCGTAAATGGAAGCATTAATGTTCATGGCATTGTTCTCTGGCTTCCCATTCCGTTCTGTGGCAATTGTTGCTGTTTTTACCTATGACATATTTTAAATATGACTGTCATTCTTTGGCAGTGAACAGAGAGACGTTGCATTGTTCAGAAGATTTGCAAATACTGTCTCCAAACTGGATGATGCTGTACTTTTACAATAGACTTTTCTACAATTTGGTCATCTACCATTATGTCCTGCCCAGAGATCAAGCTGCCTGAGCTAAAGAAGTCATATTGTCACAGGTGACTGCATTTGTAATAGGAGAGTCTTTGCCAACTTACAACTAGGAATTACAGTGTCATAAAGTGAGTTTTCTGGAAAACAGACAATAGCTCCAAAGACTTGAAAACCCTAAAAGAATTATTCCCCAATTATCTTAAACTGCAATTCTAACCTAAAAAAAACAATTAAAATCATAATGTAGAGTGATATTTCTTCATTGGTGCCCAATGCCTAATACAGATAATTATATCACTGATAGGTATTACATATTCGTGGCCTTTTAAATATTAGGCTTCGCTTTTATGCTTTTCCCTCTTACCTGTTTCATTTTAAAAATCTTCCATAACAAAGCAATTTACAGTACTGCATATTTAAATCTTCTATCCATCCATGAAACAGGTATAGTGCCTTTCCTAATTATCATAAAGGCTTGTTCTACTTTATACGTGTATGTCCAAGCTGTTCTGTAATTATTCCATCTTTTTCTGGCAACCACATATGTAGTTTTTCCTTCTGACTTGTGTCCCCACACTATCAAGGACTATTTCCCTCTATCTAAAAAGAACATTATTGTACATTACTCAAAATGCACAATGGTTCAATAAGATTTTTTAATAATATGTGACCTTGAAGTGAAGCATCAGCATTGAGGTGTATCAATGAATATGAAAATGCCAAATTGATAATTTCAGGCAGTGTCATAGATCTTGGGCAAAAGCCAAACTCAACTTTAAAAGCTTACTGATGTTACCATTGTTTTTTTTAAGTTCAAATAAGTAGATGTTCTGCTACATTTAAGTTTTTTTTTAATGTGGGTTGATATTAATTAACTTGAGAACCTTCATGAAATATACATAGAAATGAAAAGATTTTCTTCACTGTGAAATTAAATGTTAGCTGGTTTAGAAGGGAAATCTTATCACAAATGTACTTCTCCAACTACAAGAATTTCTTAAGGACCTAATTTTGTATGGGACTGTACAGAGACCTAGATCCTTTCTATTAGTAACTTTAAAAAAATCTCATTAGCTAATATATAACAGAAATAGGACAAAATCAATTTAGTTTTAGGATGAACTAATGACCTCTGAATTTCTAAAGATATGTTTCCCCCTTCTAATGTTACACAATTTGTCCAATGCAAAAAATTCATTTCCATGTCCCACAAAGTGCTAGGCATAAAAGAGTGGTTTTAAACAAGGGAAATTATTTTTTTCTCCCATAAATACTAAATTTTTTAAACATTTGCTTCAACAATTTATATTCCTAATTTTTATAAAACTGTTCTTGGACTGTGAGGCAATTATTATACTGGCTGAATTTTTAAATTGCTTTTTGAAAACAGAGAAGCTGTTGATAAGTAAAAGAGAAACAAATGCACTATGTGGAAAGTAAGACACCCTGGACCTTCATTTCCCTTCACCACTAGTAGCCAGATGACCTTGGGAAACTCAACCCCTCTGACCTTCGGTGGCCTCACCTGTGAAATGTTGTTGTCAAGCTCCTAAGGTCAGGGGCTAGGCCAGAAAATACCTTAAGGGAGATCCCTTCCAGCTCTGGAACTAATGATCCAAGTTATCTAATGACCCTTTCATAGGTGTAGTGACATAAAAGGTCCCGGTGAAGTAATTTGGGAAATGAAATTGAAGAGTCCCCAAAGGGCTAACACATTTCTAGAAAGTGCCCACACCAATGTGGTTTAAGATTTGCAATTTATCTATGAGATGGTCCTGCTTTGAGGCAAAAGAATACACATGTCATAGTGATACTTTCATTCACTATTTTTTCCCTTCACTGCTTAAGTGATAAAGAAAAATAATTTCAACATTACATTGAAAACCCTTTGTTATGGAAATCCTGCAGGGGGTATATGTTCCAAAAAACATTGGAGGCAAAGAGTACAGCTAGAGCAATCTACTTAACAAAATGTAAAGTGTAAACTAAAAACATAGCTCTGGGTAATTCTCAACAACAACTCTTTTCACTCCTTTGCAAAATGCACATGCTTGCTTTAGAGTTTAGCATATGGTATCCGGACTCCATTCATCTCTTTCAGTCCTCCCATTTGTTTTCTGGGTTCTGTCCAGCACAATCTCTCTTGAAAGATCACAACTTTAACTAAAAAAGCACAACTTATAAAATCATATAAATAATCCACTCAAAAGCTTAATATCATCATATATCACAGCTGTGGCTATTTTCGGGTGGAAACCAAGATCTTGACAAGCTGCTTTCTGGGTTTTTTTTTTCCCCTAAAAACAAAGAATGTAAAAAGAACTGCAGTGTTTACAAAGGCAAGGAGAGTAAACTTTCCTTAGTCATTTAAAAAATATTTAGAAAAAACTTATCCTTCCCAGCTTATCTGCTCAGATGCATATCTCATCGTAGAAGATTGATTATGGTTAGGAGAATTTATGGAAACAGTTTTTCAAAACAAGACACATGCTATTGCTTAAGGGGTAACCAAGTTGAACAGGTTTTCACAACCAGGGAAGCTCACATTTTTTCCCCCAGGGAAAAACCGAAATAAAATTTTTTTTTTATCTCACACACTCTACCAAATCCTGTTTTAGCTTAAAACAACAACAATAACAACAACAACAAAGACAAAAACAAACCCACATCCTTCTTTAATCCAGGTTTAGCTTTTAATATTATGTCCTAAATTAAAATTCATAAAGTAGCTCATTCCAGGCGAAACCCCTTTTCAGCTCTAGTCGGCAAACATCACAGGCAGTATAATAAATGCAGTTGCTTTCAGAATAGCTTTTATCAAGGCAAGATTTGCTACACACTCCATGAGTACAGAGCTGCCCAGAAGTACTGTTAGATTTATGTGTTGGAGTGTTCATTAGCTCTTCTCCCCTGTGGGAATGGGCGACACCATTGGGTGTATTCGTCATCATTTATCATTAAGGCAAAACTTTTCAGTTTTAAAAATCATTTCCTGATTATTTATGATTTATAGGAGGCACAAGACACTATTAGATTATCTGAATTTGTAGCATTTTCTATAATCTGTGTTCAGCATTCTGTTGTTCAGTTGTTTCACTCATGTTTGACTCTCTGTGACCCCATTTGGGGTTTTCTTGGCAAAGATACTGAAGTGGTTTGCCATTTCCTTCTCCAGCTCATTTTACAGGTGAGAAAACTGAGGCAAAGAGGGTTAAGTGACTTGCCTAGAGTCACATAGCTGGTGCCTGAGGCCAAATTTGAACTCAGGTCTTCCCGACTCCAGACTTGGCACTCTACTGCACCACCTAGTCGCCCTCCAAGTGTTCAGCACAGGATGTATGACAGTTCCAAGGTTCAGGGGTTTATATAGAAAAGTTCTTGTGAAGACAAATTGGGAACAATTTGGGAAAACTATTCTGATCCATGCCTTAACAACTTAGTATGATTAATTCAAGCATCAGTTTTGCATATGTGATTTTAAGAAAGGAAACTAAAAATATAAAAGTTATCTTAGCAATATTACCTAAAAATGCAAGATTTAATTTTGAAGTATTTTTTATTTGTCCCTGAAAAATACCATCACTGTTATGAGTAATGATTGTTTAATATTTGGGTTCGTGTGTTTTGAGGATCTTTATTTAAAGTAATAAGGTTAATTTTGTATAAAATTTGCATATTTATTCTCTAACTTCTTAAGAAGAAAATCAAGAGAAAAGTTTTTTTTTAATGTCACAAGTCATTTGGAAGCTCCCTATAATATGATCTATGGCATCTCTGCCATGGGTTATATGTGTTAATGTAGCCATTTCAGAATGAGACGATCCTAATATATCTTCCTTGTATCGGGATCTCAGGCACAATGGATTCTGCAAACAAGTGGGGTGGGTTAGAAGGGGTCAGCAGAATACTTCTATGAACTTTATACTGACGTAGATTTTTCACATATAATTAAAATATTTCCTAAAGCGCTGTTCTTCTAAAACACATAATACACATAATCAATATTTAAGTTTAATAAACATATGCTTTAAAAGACTTTTTTAAAAAATTCTTATAATTTTTCTTAAAAGTAGCTATTGATTTTTCTCTAAAATTCTAACTGATTAAAGAATGAATTAAAATTGTTTAGGCTCAGAAATTTTCACCCTAAAACTGATCTGAGCTTTTTTCCCTCTTAAAAGAGAGGCGGGGAGGGGACAGGGACACAGAATATAAATGGCTAATTTTGCATAAACTGCCACACACTTGTGGGAGGGATGGGATAACTAGCATTGACGTAATGCTTTAGGGCTGGCAAAGATCTTCACAAATATCATATCATTTAATCCTCACAACAACCTTGGGAGACAGATTCTATTATTATCTACCCGTTACAGATGAGAAAATTGAGGCAGACAGAGGTCAAATGACTTGTTTAGGGTCACACAGCTAGTAAGTGTCTGAGGCCAGATGTGAACTCAGGTCTTCCTGTCTCCAAGTCAAGCACTCACTCTATCCAATGTACTACCTCTGGTTTCATAGTGGATAGGGAGGATATAAGATGATTTCCAAAAAAGGTATCAAAAAAGTATTTTTAAAAATTGGCCTGGAGCAGAGAAACTAATTTTCAATTCAATTCAAATATTTTATGTGCCATGAAAAATGGCATTATTGAAATTTAGCCTAAATTTTATTTAGAACACTTTATAAGATCAACCAGGAAATAACTTTAAATCCAAAAAAGTCTTCATCGATTGGTTGGTTGATTCACTTTTTTTATGGGGTCATAGATATTAGTAGTTATCAAATTCATCTGAGGAGGCAGAGCTGTCCCTAAATTTTTGAATCTAGAACAAGGTTAAATGCATCTTAGGTGCACACTCAAAAAAGTGACCCAATGACATTGACAACTGTAGACTCTAATTTAATCCAGTAAAGCTAGAAGGTATCATGGAGGCCATCTAGTCCAATCCCCTCATTTTACAGATATGGAAACTGAGGCCCAAAGAATTTAAAAGTGAGTTGAATTTACTATATTATCTCAGGAGGTTTTTTGTTTGTTTAGTCCACTCACACAACAGCATAACTTTCCATCTTTCACTGAAAAAGAAGATAATCAGTAGTCTTATTTTTCCCATTCCAAAATGAATATTTCTTTTTTTTTTTTACTACTCTTTTGTGATTTTTGGTGATAAACAAATGTTTTAATACAACCCAGATGAAATCCTTCAAAAGAGCTGTCTTATTTAATAGAGGGAAAGTAAAGCAGATGATGAGAGGTTGAGTCACAACTGTCCAATAATAAGGGAAGGTCAATTAATTAGTTTCTATCCCAACCTCATCCCACTGGACATTAGGGAAATACAATTGTTCTTTTATCAGCCATAACATAAGGAGCCACTCCCTCATTCATAAATTTTTCCAGTTTGGAGAGCTAGGGATATTTTGTTATATTAGAGAATATTCTGATTAAATCTTTTACTGTGCCCCAGGAATGAAGTTAGGGTGAAGGAACTCAGAAGCTGAAAAAAAAAAGAATAAGGAAGGATAACCATTTTATGTATTACAATGTTTTAAATCATATTGTCCTCATTTTACACATGAAGAAACAGTGATTAAACAACCTGGCCAGTCATACAGCTAGTCAATGTACAAGGAAGATTTAAATCTAAGTCTTTTTGAGCCTAAGTCTAGTGATTCATCCACTTGGCCACAACACACCTTTGGACCTACCTGGATAGAAGTAAGTGAACCGAGTAATTCACTTTACTTGGTCACATTCTTGCTCTGGGTCTAGTTTAACTCACATCTTAACCCAGGCTTTCCAAAATAAACTGTTCTTAGAGCATCCTCAGTGAATCTGAGGGCACAAGGAAAATCCTGGGTTCATGTAAAGATGGGATTAATTTATACTCACCCCCACAACCCAAACAGGGATCATTACAGCAGTGTGCTTTGGAGACTGTATTTGGAATATGACTTTAAGAGAAACATCAAGATTTCTCAACAGTGATGAATTCGTGGAGAATGGCCTGAGGCTGGTCTAGGCTGCTCTCAGGGCATCTGCTCTGCTTTTCTCTTGATTTTGTTCCTTTGTGTTTGGTTAGAATTAGACTGACCAGATGCGTGGTAATTTTGTCTGTAAACCAACTATAATTGGCATGTTTTTGATTCACACTTTTTTATTGTGATATGCCATGGGCATATTAAAACTTCTTGTGTGGCTTACTATCACTAATTTTTAAAAGTTGTTACATTTCAACTGCTGCTAATGGTGTTACTCTTGGACTACTCTAGGATATGCATTTAAAAATACAAAACAGATGTTTCAATGCCACTTCACTTAAAAAAAAAATCAAAAGGTTTAAATCAAAGTATTGAATTAAATCCACCCAAGAAATAGTTATTAACCTATAATATTATCTAACATTAAGTTGTGATAAGTGGCTTCCAGGTTGGAAACATTAGAATTTAATAGTCTTTGATTTTTCCTTCTCTCTTTAAATCCCAGCTGCTACCAATTCTTGCCCATTCCACCCTTGATTAACATCTTTTACACTCATAAACTTTTTTTTTCTTCCCACTGGTATCAACCTACTGAAGGTTCTAAATAGGTCTTCCTGCTTCCATTCTCTAGATCCTCTCTGTAATTTACCTACCATATCACTGCTAGATAAAGGTTTCTTATGCATGGTTGTATCATAATGCTCCATGGTACACACCTCGATGGCCCCTATCAGCTACTAAATCAGTCAATAAACATTTCTTAAGCATCTACTAAGTGCCAGGCACTGTGCTAAGCACTGAGGATATAAAAAGAGGCCAAAGACAGTCTCTGCTCTCCAAGAACTACTGTTCAAATTTCTTTGTCCCTTAATCAAGGGTCTCCAACATTATTACACTTAGAAAGTACTTAGCAAGTGTTTCTTAAACTATTTCATTTTTACTTTCCTCCACAGTGGAACAGTGAATATAACACTGGGCCTGTGGTTAGGAAGACCCGAGTTCAAATCCAGTTTCTGACACTTTTTTTAGCTGTATATGATGTTAGACGAGTCACTTAACCTCTTCTGCCTCAGTTTCTTTAACTATAAAATGGAGATAATAATAGTACCCACTTCCTATGGTTGTTGTGAAGATCAAATGAGACAATATGTGTGAAGTTGGCACTTTGCCTGGTAAGCAGTAGGCATTTAATAAATGCTTATTTCCATATTCCATTCCCTTCCAGATACTTTACAGGGTAGCCCAATTAGATGACTTCATTTCTCAAACTTGCTCAGCACTTGTCTGTCTTCAGGCCTCTCTGCTTGAGGGAATCCTTTTTATTTAATGTTATCCCCACCTTCTCATGCTCACTCTTTACAGCCCACACATGAAAATCAGCAATGCGCTTCTCCCTAGACCACACAAAGTGACTTATTATCCACTCCATAATACTTGTCCTGTAATATTTTTACTGATAGTTGTTGGTATTTGGGTCTTACAGTAAGGTACTAGATAGTAAACTCTATGAAGGAATAGGTTCAAGTCTCCTATTTCCACACCCATCATGTGTACCAGTAAAAAAGTGAGGTTCTGAATGCACAAACGGGAGGCATTCCCCTTCTCTAAAAGGGCCCTGTTTCCTCTGGGAATAAATACAGGCTCCTCCTTCATGCTCTAGCTCCGACCTACCTTTCTTGACTTCTATTTTTGTCCCCTTGACACATTCTGCATTCGGTCCAACTGACCCCAGGCTTCCTATTCCTCACACATAAAATCCCATCTCCCTAAATTGACACAGGATGCTTGCCAGGTTGGCTGGCCCTCCTCCCTCACCTCTGCCCCAGAATCCTGAGTTTCCTCCCAAGTCCAGTGCCACCTCTTATGGGAGGTTGTTCCTGATTCAACCCGGATTGCCTCCTCTCAAACGTGGCTTGCACTTCCTTAGGAAGTGTTTCACATTTTCATATGGTTTGTGTGTTGTTTTCCCTGAGAAGCTATAGCTTTTTTGAGGCTAGGGATGGTTTCATTCTTACTTTTATATCTTTAACACACAACACAGTGTCTAGTACATAGTAGGCACTTCATAAATGCATTGTATTTCTTCCCAGCATCCAGAATCAGGCTCTGCACAAAGTAGGCACTAAATATATAAGCTTCTGCTCCATAAAGGAACCTTAGATGAAGTAGGAAGACAATTGAAGGAGAGAGAGAATGACACATATACTACCAGAATCATCTTACTGACTCTACTGGATGGATAAGTATTGGGCTTTGATAAGCCATTTTAATTTTAAATTAACTTCACTGGGTAGTTCTGTATTACTTATACATTGTATTGATGCAAATGTTTGCATTGTTGGCCAGGTCTAAATAGCTTGAGTGGCCTGATTAACTGATTAATTCAGGAAACAGAGAGGGGGCACATAAATAATTCAGAACCAAAGAAATTATCTCTGTGGGCTATCCCAATTTATCAAAGAACAACAGTTTGCAAAATGAAAGACTACTACCCAATAGTAACTTACAATAAGAGTAAACTGTAATATAGAAGTTACATGCAACAATGAGTCTGCAGTAGTTTGGCAAATACGCCTTGTTGGAGGAGACTGTTTTACTTCATATTAGGACGCAGAAAAGTCCTAAGGCACTAAAAAATCCGAACATAAGAAGCTGTACTTAAGTAAAAGCAAGCCTGGTGATGAATATCTGAACAAAGCAGCTCCAGACTCAAGTCATTACTCTGAAGGAACCTGGGTTCCTTCTGTAGTGCTGTAGCTTAAGAAGTGTGCCAAAGAACCTACTGCAGTATCTGTTTTAACAGTGAATTACCAGTGACTGAACTGAGGTTAATAACTCCATCAACAGGCTTCCATAGGGTTAACCCCACACAACAAACGCACAGTCTAGTGGGACAAGGTGCATCGTGCATTTAGTAAGGGCCTTTTCTTTGGCCAGGCAGTGAGCCCAGCTCTGAGGCTGTGAAGACAAGAACTCAGTGGTCCTTGGCTTTCAGTGGCTTCTCTTCTACTGGGGAGAAACAACATGAGAATGCAGGCGAGTTAAAAACAAATGTCTGTTTCCAGGGGCTGGGGGGGACTGACACTTACATCAGCTTAGGATTCATGTAGGATGGTGACCTTGAGCTGAGCCTTGAAGGAAGTCACTCTTTCAAAATGAATACAGGCAAAGCAAGTTTCATGTTACTAAGAGTTCCACAAAAACATTTTTTTTAATGAAAAGACAAAACAGAGAGTATAGAATCCCATGGGACCTATGTTAGAAAGGGATTATCAGACAAATGATGCTAACCCAGTGCATTTATACTTTATGGTGCTGTTTGGTTATAATGCATTAAGAATATCATTGTTCATAATATTTCAGGGCACTCATACAGAATATAGCTAGGGATGAATAGTCTCTTTACCTTGAAAAGTAGTTTCTAGTGGATTTTACATTCTAAACTCAAATAGGGATAAGAATAATAGACCACTGACTAGCACAATCCACAAAAAGTAGGCTTTTGTTTTACTATATTATAGTGACCACCTTGTTTCCTAAGACATTTCTCTCTGTTACTTCCCAATTTTACCTTCATTAGAATAAGTATATATCCTTCCAAGGTGACTACTTTGAAGACAAGAACACTCATTTAGATGCATAAGCTATAGTAAGCTTGTTTTAAAAATACACACAACAACAAACCCCAATCACTTTCATTACAGTATAGTCATACTCCATATGCTAATCATGTCTAGCAATGAAAGTCTATTGAAAGGTCTCAGACTAGAAGCTAAGTCCACAAGTTTTGCTTTGTTTTGTTTTTAACATAGGTGCAAGAACAGAAAGAATTGAAAATACATCTTTTTCCCTTGGGTGAAAAATTTATACTGTAATATACAATATACCTATTTCTGGGGAAACGGACAAAAATCTTTATAGGTCCCCTTTTAAAGCAGCTTTCAAGGACTGTATGAAACTTAATTATGAAAGATTACAAATGAGATGATTTGTAATTGGAACCAGCTGCAGTGTATATTGGAAAGCATAAATACAAATAGAATTATTTTCTCTTACTACAAATCATAAAACTCTGGACCTGAACTTGAGGGGGAAATTTACCTTTTAAACTATTTTTTTCTTTTATTTAAACAGTCTTCCCTTAACAGTGATGAGAGAAATATCTGATGACTGACTACGTTTTGAATAGAACAGTAAACTACAATTTTTTTTTTAATCTACAGAGAATTCAAAGGTGGATATTCTAGTTTGGAGCTTCTTAACCTTTTTAATGCCATGGACCCCTTTGGCAGGCAGATGAAGCTTCTATGCCTTTCTCAGAATAAAGTTTTTTTTTTAAAATTCACAATGGAAGGAAATGCTCGATTTCAGTTAGAGGCTAGTGAAAATAAAGATGTATTTTTTTTTCTAACCAAGTTCATGCACTGCCAGAAATTTATCCACACACCAGTAGGCTATAGGGATTTCAGAGAACTCCTATGGAAGGTCCATGACTTGTCCAAGGTCATAAGAATGGTAAAAGGCAAAGCCAGGATTTAAATTCAAGTTTTATTTCCCCATCTAAATCCCATACCAGATTCGTTATTTGAGGCCAGTTCCAAATTACACGGTACTCAAGGAAGAGAATTTTGAGGTGGAAACCCTTCTGTGTAAAGGAAAGGAACGAGCCCAATGAAATGCAATGCTCCTATGGGTGAGTGGGGATGCTTCTTTACCTGGGGAGGACGGCTGGGGGGTGTGCTTATCAGAGGTGCTGGACCCATAGCGGAGGCTGCATTCAAACTCCTTTCCCTTTCATCCTGGTAAATTCGATCTCTTTCAGCTTCCGGCAGCTGCAAGAAGTTCTGCATAGCCCGGAGGTTAACCAGCAAAGACTGCGAGGCAGTCTTGGGGTCCTCTTCCTTTCGGAGGATTTCTGAGAGCAAGCCCTGCAGGGGAATGAAGACGAAAGCCTGAGCTTGTGCCTGGGTGTTGGGGAAAGCACACTGTGCCAAGCGATCCCTAAGTATTGCTTTTTCTATTCCACTACGTTTAGAAAATGAACAGTCAGAGGCATTAATTCTGCATAGGAATATATTAGTGACAATTTAGGTGGTGTAGAAGAGAGCCTCAATTGTATTCTTAATTTTATTAAGCATCTGCTTTACATACAACATAAACTGAATCTGCCTAATTGGTCTCCTTCCTTTTAGTGGCTTAACTTGCCATGAAATCTTTCACAGTAAGACAATTGAGAGAAGTGAAGATGAAGTGAAATCCTCAGCTCAGCAACATTAGATTGCATAGTTCTCATGCTGGCTAGACCAAAGCTGCAGAAAAATCGGCGGTTCAATATGGAAAGGGGAAAAAAAAAAGCCATCTTGAGAAAGGAAAGACGGACTTTAAAGGAAAATGCTTCAGAAATTTGATTAAACAAATAAAAAAAAACACTCCCAAGGCACCACTTTAGAAGCATTAAAAATATTGCACATTAGAATATAACCAGCTCAAATTATTTAAAAATAAGTGACACCAATTGGCCTTTCAATTTTATACTGGAGAATTACACTGCAATACTCCAAATACTTTCAAATACTATCCTGCTATACCAGTAATCTAATATGTGTAATGCTGAAATTTTGAACTTCAGAAGACGCAGATGTAATTTGAAATACATAACTGCTTTTCCACATTACAAGGATCCACAGTAGAATGTTAATGAAAAGAACATTTGTCCTTTTATGAAAATAGAATTTAAGATGTTGTATAGAATATCTGCATTTCCTAGATTACTAGCACCTCAAGTAAATCATATTAGTAATTTCTAGGCTAAGAATGGTCATCAGCAATATGAGAAAATTATCACGGCAAAAGAGAGCTTTTATGATTGATTCCCCCATCAAGGAGGTCATTATTATTTTATGACAAATTCTTTTATAGTTTTTGAAGAATGCTTTTAAGAAAGTGAAGATTTCCTTCTAAATGTTTCAGTTAATTTTTTTTAAAAAATTTCTATTTTTCAAGGACTGAACTTCCTTCCCTTTTTCCATCTCCAATCCCTTTGTGTGGAATAATGTCGGGATCACCAGAGCTGAATTTGTTTCTCTGCCAACAAAATGGAGCCAGACATCAGAGATCTGATAGATGAGGAGGGCAAAGTCTGCAAGTGGCCATCGACACTTGATGCCCCTTTCCAAAGCCTTCATAAAAATACTATTGGAGGTGAGGAACAAGAGTCTAAGGCATGGGACAATTTGGTAAAAAAGGAAGTAGTCTTTAAATGTTATGGCATTTTAAAAGCTTATCTGCAAATTCCTTTTTCTTCTTTTTTTTTAATCTGCTAAAGTAGATCACTGTCCAAATAGCTGGGTGCAAACTTGATGAAAACAACACTTTCTTTAAAATTCAAGGTAAGAAGTTTGCATATAATAGGGGATGGCTTCTAAATAAACACGTTCATATTTTGTGCCTATTGCACAAACTATGTCATGAGAACAGCCATAATGACTATTAAGTATGACTTAGTTGTAACTTCAAGAGAAGTGCACAAATTAGATTGAAAAATGAGAACAGAGCTTTGAGGTACTTGTATTAGGCAAAGACTGTTCCTCTACAATGACAAAGCCTGCAGTTAATTCAATTAAAATTCGAACAAAAAGTATCATCAGTCATCCGGATTGTTTATCCATATGACGTCAAATAGTTGGTTCAAGAAAATTTGTGACTGAAATGATTTAGCACGTGATATCATAGTGACATAGCCTAAGAGATTTCTTAAAAAAATAAAAATGAAGATTAGGGAAACATTTCCCTCTTTCTGTCCATGTTTCATTTTGCCCAAATACATATGGACGATTCCATAGATAATCATGAAAAGAAAGCAGGCAATAGAGCGAGAGAGGCTGTAAAATGGCTCCATGTATGAGAGGCACACATGTTAAATGCACATCATCTATATTATATTCTTATTAAGTGAAATGTATGCAGAATACAAAAACAGCGTAAAAAGGGTGACTAGTCAACCCTAATACTGATGGATAGAAAATTCAAAGTTAACACTTCATTGAGACCTTATGAGAGTCTTGGGGAGATTACAGTGTGGTAGACATGACCCAAACGAGCAGGCTATGGGACTGAGTGGTTTGAAAGGAATCAAATAAATATCTTCTAGGCAATTATATGTGGGAAGCTTGATACTGGACTTTAAAAAAAATGAGACTGCTTTTTTTTTTTACGTACAAGGTTGGGGAGAGGTTCTATGTTTCGTTTCTTCCTGCATCTAAGATGAAAAAAGTCCTGGTTTGGATTAAGAAATGAGGCACCATGGCTACTGAATAAAAAAAGCTGTCTCAAAGTTTAAGGAGTTGGTATAAATAAGTTTTATTGCAGGTCTCTCCTATCAATTACTAGCTATACTTAAATATTTTGGAGGAAAAAAAATTATTTCCATTCAACATAATTATCCTAGTGGGTCAAGTGCTTAATTTTTGCCTTAAAAATTCTTGGGGAGAGCTGAATTATTGCCAAAAGCACTAAAGTGACTGTAGGTAGGCCAGTGTAGATAATACCAGATATTTTGAAACCAGTTTACCCATTGCTTTCAATGGGGGGAGTGCCCCCTGGTGGACAATGCATGGGAAAAATAGCTACAAAACATTCTGACCACAGTTTATGAATATGTTAAAAACATGATTAGGCCACTTTGGAAAAATTCTCTCAGAATATAGGTGTCAGGATTTAACTACAGGAAAACACTTGAACAAATAAGTTGTTTTTGTAGGTATGGCCACTGTGTTTTAGTTTGCCATTATAGTTGGGAATACATGGAGACTTGCCAATCTAAGGGGTTACTTCAAAATGTACAATGGTCATTCAGTAACAAAAGCTCCTCAGAGAAGGGCCCAAGATGAACCTGCCTTCCGATGATTTCTGCTTCACGGCTCAATAATGTCATAACACAATCCCAGAGTACCTGCCACTTATTATCTGAGGTGCTGAAATGTCTGGATACAAATTTATTGAACATATTTAACACCCTTATTACTTTGTCCAGTTTTGGGGAAAGGAAACTTGTCCCTAACATCATGCTGAAGTCACAGTCACATCAGTGGTATATGTGCTTGGGTGGCCAGTCCTCAAAACCTCACATCTCACAAAAGTTAAAATGTAGATGCTACAAGATTCTAGCCTACCATGGCAGTAAGACCAGTATCTCATACGCTACATTTGAGACCTTAAAAGGCACATTCCTATTATTCATCAAGGGCAAGGTCCTTACATGGTATCTACATCACCAGTTTTAAACACACACACACACACACACACACACACAATTTTTACCCATCATTAAAAATATATATATATATATATATATATATATATATATATGTATGTATATATACATACACACACTAAAATCAACCCAAATGTTTTTAAAAGGGCAAGAATAAAAACTAAAAGCACAGAAAAACTTAGCTAGTTTGGAACAGCACATCTACTACCAGTTTTACCCATTTCCCTTCTTTAAAGCCCTATTGTGATGCTTCATTCTGATACAGAAATAACCCTGAGTTCTTAAAAGACTTGCTGGCAGAGAATAAGCTCTAAGCCTGTGCACTAGCTGTTTTTCTCATGCCTGGAATGCTTTCCCTTGCAGCATCAGACCCTTAGAATTCCTCTATTCCTGTAGTATTCATATTCAGCTCATGTCTCTTCCTGGTCCTCCTGGTTGCTAGGGCCTGCTTCCCTAAGATTACTTTTCAACTAATATATAGTTCTTGTATGTGTCCTGATATGTAGGTATATGTGCATATATACATAAGTGTATATACATATATATATGTGAATGTGTATTTCCCCTCATTAGAATGAATGTAAGCACCCTGAGGGCAGAGGTTCACTTTAAGTATGGGTCCAGTGATAGATTCTGTTTGTTGTGTGAAGGCTAGTATGAAACAGTTCAAATGGTCACATCGCAAGGATGAGAGACGACAGATGGACAGTCCATTGGTACTCTCAATCAGGAGAAAGGAAGGAAGGCCTCTAGAACATTAGGTGGACCCACTGTCAGGAACGTATGGGAGGGGACAGAAAAGGATTACACTAAGGATAGGCAGGCACAGGCAGCCTGCATTGTTAGGTCTAGTCTAGTGAGTAGAGCACTGGGTCTGGAGTCAGGGAAACCCGAGTCCAAATTTAGCTTCAGATACTCACTAGCTGTATGATCTTGGGCAAGTCAAAAACTTCTGTCTGCCTCAGTTTCCTCATCTGTAAAATGAAGATAATAACAGCACCTACCTACCAGGGTTGTGATGAGAATCAAATGAGATAATGTTTATAAAGTGCTTAGCATAGTGCCTAGCACACAGTAGGTGCCCTATAAATGCTAATTACTGTTATTATTATTTATTATTAGTCATCATCATTATTGAAGGTATAGAAGGTGAAATTATAGAAGCTTGAATTACGAAAGGCCTTTCCCCTTGCTGGAGGTTTTTTAAGTGTTAGTCTATAGATTTTGAAGCCGTTATTATCATAGAGAAGTTTCAAATTAGTTTGCAACTTAGGTTCAACTTAGGTTGGGAAGTGAAAGTTTAAACTTTTTCCAAAGAAAAAATGAATTTACAAAGAGATTCCTAAGCCTGTTTATTTTTATATTCCCAAAGAAGAGTTTGCAAGTCATCACAAGCATAGTTCATTACTAATTGTAAAAAAATGTTCAATAAATATTATCAGTACTTTCCAAAACTAATTAAGAATTCTTTAAAAGAGCAGATAAATGAAAGTGTCTGCCAATTTGAACAAAAACATAGCCTGTCTGGCCTCCACTTTGTCTCCTCTTTGAACATAATCACTGATTCAGATAGATTTTTATCAGCTTCATGGAACTTCAAAGCATGTACAAAGAAAATATGATTTGACAAAACCTCCCCCAAATATGTAAAGCACCTCTGAATGCCCCATTTGCAGTGAATTTTAAATCACATGTCCAGGTGAAAGAAGATTTTCTAACTCCACCCACTCACCTGGACCTTTGCCAAGTGAGTTATAAGCAGCCACATTCATCTATGTCGTTTAGCAGCAAAGGGAGAGCTGTCATAGTGGTGGAATAGCACCTTTTTACCTTTGATTCAATAGCGATATGGATAGTGCTTTTTCTTAAATTACACTGCAAAGAATTATATGAACATAGTGGCAATTTCTGTTATACTTAAGCAGGCAAATTTCTCTCCACCAGATAATTTACAGAACTCAAATTCAATAAAACATTGCATGATGGTCCATTACTGTTATCAGTTTTGAATAATCCATCTTCATTCTTCATTTTACTGGAAAATAAAGTGTGCCAAAGACAAAAGGAAAAGAAAAAAAAAAGGAAAAGGCCTGAGGATGGGATCCAAGTAAACTCTGGGTTTTATTATAAAAATCTCACTGCTACATAGATATGTCATACATGTATGATACATGTGACACATATAAAAGCTGAATGCTCTATGCTTAAATAGCAACTTTCCAGGAGTATATCAAAGCTGGGAAGTGTTTATTTCGAAGCTTTAGAAAAATTTAAAAAAATATTTTGGCCTCTACTAAAGCCTCATGAAACAGGCACAAATAACTGGCCTCTGTTGAGATTCAGTCTCTTCAAGAGTAATTCATGTAAGAACATATTTCCACCAAATGCAAAAAGCATCTAAAAACTTAAGAAATTATTTAAAAAAAACTTGACCACAAATGAATTATATTTGCAGAACAATCTTGAGTAATGGGGGGAGGAGGGATGTTCCTATGATTGTGATGGTCCTGTGAGGCTCATGCTGATGTATTATGATGCATGCAAACGTAGTTAATATGAAATTCCCAGGGCAAATACTCAAATGGCTCTGAGATCAATCTCATCAATTTGGGAGTCTTGTTCAATGGTGCACACTGCAGTCTGTCCATGCCTGCCCATTCTAAACATGATCGTTGTCTGAACACTCCCACGTGCTCCTTACAGTGGGCCAACCTCATGTTCTAGAGGCCTTCCTTCCTTTCTCCTGATTGAGAGTACCAATGGAGTACTCTGTCATCCCTCATCCTTGCCAGATGACCAGGCTGTCTTCTTTTTCTACCAAACATTTCCTTGATGACACATTTTAGTCCATAACTTCTTTGAAGCTTCTCATTGGTTGTGGCCTGTTTACACCTACCAGGTACCTCTCCACTCCCCTCCATGTGATGTTATTAATTTTTAATTTGGGGGAACTATTGTAATACATGCTTGCCCACCATCCAGAAACAACCAGCAATATTCATGTCCAGACCACCATTGTTCCTTACTCTTCTGATTGCTTTCATGACAACAGTGTCTTTGTCTGATTATGTCATAAAGCTTTGCATTTATATGTACATATTTTACACTATTTAAAAAAACTTAAGTTGGAATTGCACATTATAGTAAGTGCACACAAATGTGTGATGTGAGATTTAACTGTGCAGAGCTCCAGATATATACATATGCATTAGCATGTGTATTTTAGTACTCTATGCTAACACCATACACTAACACTCTGCACCTGCTTTTATTGAAATGCATACACTTTGAAATAAACACACTACATGCATTCATATGAATGTATAATCAATAAAATAAATGCAGCTGTGTTTTTTTTAAGTGTGACCACCCAAAATACATGCATGCTTGCGTGTGCAAAAACTATGTCTCAGAAACTGCATACTTAAATAGAAGGACATGGTAAAATACACCCAAGCAAATGATTTACAACGAACAGTTTCAAACACAGTCAAAGAACAATTTCTTACTGAGAACTATCCCTGTGCCAGCAATGAAGATGTTAACTGAAACACTTTTCATGTCATTCCAGAATAAAATAAATAGTTCTTTATAAAACGGGTTAGACATTAAGTTGGTTTTTATTAAAGTGCTTTGCATCTAGCTGTACCAAATTTTCTATATCTTTCTTTTCCTTCTCAGAAAAAGAGTTCCTTCTTATGTGACGTTAGCCATTGAGTTGGTTTTTCAAGTGCTTCAAACTGCACACAAGTAAAGCCCATATTTTTTTTTCTATCACAAACAGCTCCTATGAATAGAAAAAGAGGATCAAAGATCTGAAGCTGGGAGGGACCTTGGAGATCATTCAGTCCAATCCTCCCTTCATTTTACAGATGAGGAAACTGAGCCCAGAGAGGTTAGCTAATTTACTTAAGGTCACACATTTATTAAATGGTAGAGCTTGGGATTTAAACCCAGGCAGCTAGGTGGTACAGTGGATAGAGTATGAGACTTGGGAGTCGGGAAGACCTGGGTTTCGATTCTACTTCACACACCAGTTGTGGGGCCTTGAACAATTCAAGGAAACTCTCTGTGCCTCAGTTTCTTCATCTGCAAAATGGGGCTAATAAATTTCACCTCATTCACGGGGTTGTGGTGAGGATGAAGTGAGATCACACATATTTAAAGGGCTTTGCAAAGCTTATATTACTATATAAATACTACATGACACCAAATCCCTACCTACTTTCCACTGTCAATCTTCCCAGTAATGATGGTAGCATTGGTGCTCCCTCGGAGTAAAAACTGTGTTGATAAAGGATGTTTTTCCCCATCTCACACTCTACCAGTCACTCCCAGTACTCTTTACCACAAGAAACCTTCAATAACGCTTAGCATCCTAAGTGCTATTTTTGGAATTACCAACATATCTTTGTCTTATTATGTTAATCCATGCCAATGTTAGTTTAGACTATAAGCTATGAAGTAAACAAGACCTATATGAGCTTAATTTGAGTCTAGTACTTCATTAAAAGTAGCATAAATTGGTCACTGTTGCTAATGAAGAATGCTACCTACAGTAGGAACAAGTAGTATTTTAGGCCTACTCTATTTTAATTATATGTAGATATGAAATTAAGTTGCCAGATAACTTTAAAACTTAGAACGAATTGGTACAATGAAAAAGTTAAGGCAAGTGTAAAAAAAAAAGTCACAACTGTGATTCAATTGGTTATGCAAATTCTGCTAATGACTTTATATTAAATTATCTTATTTGAGGCCCCTTGAACTTTGGCATTGTAACCACTCACAAAGGATAACTTCATAAGAAGACAAAATGAGTCAAGTAGACTCAGGAAAATGAAATTAAAATCAGAAATATTAAAAAGAACCTAATTCCTTGGATCCAGCCACCATTAAATACTACCTTCCTTTTATGCTTATAACAAAAACTCCACTTTTCATCATGGCAGCAGTGGAAAAACAAAAAAGGATGTTTATTTCAAAATGCCATAGTGCAGTGGACTTAGAATTAGAAAAGCTGGGTTCAAAGCCCGGATTGGCTTTTTAACCACCTCTGTGATCTCGGCCAAGTTATTTAAACTTATGTGGCTCAAATTTCCTCATCTGTAAATTAAGATGGTTGGATGACAAGATGAACTGTAAGGGCCCTTCTAGGTTGAGGTCCGATGATCTTATGTTTAAAAACAATTTAGCTCAGTGTTTCTCAAAACATTTTATCTCATTATCTCACATCTATATCTATATCTATATCTATATCTATATCCATATCCATATCTATATCCATATCTATATCTATATCACTTCTCCCTCACTAAAATAAAAGTGTTCAAAGTTTGTTGACAGAATGTCTATTCTGGATTTGCCAAAGAAAGAAAAGATTCTAACAGCAAAAGCTGCATGGAGAACAGGTAACAATGGGGTCCCAGGCAACTGTGGGTAGGTATGGGGGGGAGGGGTACAGATACTATAGCTAGTAAAAAAAAAACCACAACTATGAATGACCCTGTTGAGGAGAGTGACTATCTCATGCTAATTTATTATGCTAATGAGCCATACTACTGCCATCACTTAACAGCGGATCATAGCTGGTCTCTATAAGCCCCTTAGTACTTCTCCAGGACCTCTACCTTGGAAAAAAAATGTTATAGAACAAATCTGAAATAAAATACCTAGCATATCACATTTATTTTTTTCTCATGTTCACCTTGTATAGATGCAAAATAACTCACATTTATGGAGTATTTTGAGATTTCCAAAGCATCTTCCTTATAACTATTCCTTGAGTTAGGCAGAGTAATTATTAAGCCCGCTTACAGAAGAGAACCGTGAGGTACGGCAAGAAAGTGACTGGATCTTGGTTATACAGGGGAAATAGCACTGATCTAATAAATTGTTTCTAGAAATCACCTAAGCCAATGACTAGGCATGTGACTTTGGGAATATCACAATCTCTTTTGACTTCAATTTCTTCACCTATAAGATAACCGAGTTGTTCCCAATTGCTTGAAATTTCCTTACTTTTAAAATATTCCATGATTTATATTGCTGTTCAGTCGTTTCAGTCTAGCCTGACTCCTCGCAATTCTATTTAGGATTTTCTTGGCAAAACCACTGGAGTGGTTTGCCATTTCCTTCTCCCACTCATTTTACAGATGAGAAAACTAAGGCAGACAGGGGATAAGTGACTCGCCCAGGGTCACACTGCCAGTAAGTGTCTGAGACTGGATTTGGACTCAGGTCTTCCTGACTCCAGGCCTGGAGTTCTTTCCACTGTGCCACTCAACTGCCTTCTATGATTCATGGGATGACGTAAAGACATACCTAATACTAACTTTTAATACCTGCATCTTTGGTAGCAACCTATTCATGAATGGGCCCTGAATGTGATCCTATTCACAGTTGTTTTTCTGGTCTCCCACTGCCAGTGAAGAAGTCAATGTGAATTAGAAACTGGGATGGAAGACGCAGTAGCATTGCTAAAGCACGATTAGGAATGGCCATGGATGGCAGGTCATGTTAAACTAAATTTCGTGTTTCAGCTTGGACACTGACAGAAAGCACACTGGTAGAGATGGTCCAAAAGGAGAAAACCACAAGAATGGAAGCGAAGGGACATATGGCATGCACAACTAAGAGAATCTTTCAAAATTCAACCAAACTGACCTGAGTTCTGTTAAAAGCCACACGTGCAAATACTGCCTGGGAGATTCCTGCTCTTTTCAGTTCATCTCGCACCCACTGGTAGATTTCGGAAGACACCTCTGTGTTGGTTGAGACCTGTTGCTCCAACGGCTTGTTCATAGATCTACTGACGGGGGGAGGGTGGTTCAAGTACTGCTGATTTAAGGACTGCTGGGCTAAGAGTCTGTTCACTGCATACTGCTGGTTCAGCAACTGAGCCATCACCAGCTGCTGATTTACCAACTGAGGACTAATAGGAGTGGATACAAGTCCAGGGTGCAGGTTTGGAAGAGGGGTCCGGACCGATGGCTGGCTGCCGTGAGAAAGCTGCACAGGGGATGGAGGCTGCTCAGCGGTGTTCCCTGGGACTGGCTGCTGGCCAAAGCTGACATGGTTGGCACCTTGCTGGGATAGTTCAGAAAGGCTATCCATCTCAACTACAGTGGACCAAAAAGAAAAGAAAAAAGCACCATTTCTTTGAAAATAATTATAATAATAAGAGGTCACATTTATATAGAGCTTTAAAGTTTGCACAATGCTTTACAAACACTATCCAAGGTAGACTATAAATAATCATTATGGTTTCCAAAACAGAAACACAATGGATTCTCCAACAACCAAAACCAGGTAAAATTTGGAACAACCCCACCAAATCATCCCATATAACACATGCACCCACTACAGTAAAAGATGAAGAACAAAGTTTGTTGTTATTTTCAAAATATTGATGACATACTTTGGCTTCAGACTCTTGAATTTTTCACTTTATATTAATAAAGTTATTTAAACAAGTGACTTACAAAAAACAGCCATTTGTTTAGGGATAGGGATGATAAATTTAAGTGAGATAAGATTATAATTTACAGCTTTAATCAGTCGTTCAAGTATTTTAAAGTTCCTACTATGTGCCAGGCACTGGGTAACATACTGGGGATATAAAGAAAGACTAATATATATGTATACATACATGTGTGTATGTATACATGTATGTCATAACATATACGTATATTATTATATTAGGAAAAGAGAAATAAGACCACTGTTTCTCCCAGCTTCTCTCTTTTCCTACAAATCTCAGCTAAAGTCCCACTGGCTATCAGAAACAATCCTCCTTAATCTTACTGCCTTCCTTCTGAGAGTATCTTGAATATACCCTACGTAGATCTTGTTTGTACGTATTTATTTGCATGTTGTCTCCCCTAGGTGAGCTCCCTGGTGAAAGCTCACACTGTGAACTCCTTGGGAGAAAAAACACCCCCCTTTCTTTATATCCCAAGATCTTAGCCCAGCGCCTGGAATACAGCAGGTGTTTCATTAAGCGCCTGCTCACTTGCCTTGAATTTGAAGCCAGAAGACATGAGTTCAAATCCCACCTCTTCTATTTATGACCCATGTGATATGCAAATTTAGAACCATCTCCACCCCAAATGTTCACATAGACTGCTTGTGCTTGACCTGGGTAGAGCCTTCTGAGCTCACATTGGTCTGATCAGCCACAGTGGGACACACTGAATCCCAACACGGTGATGTCATTCTGGTCCTCTTTGAGAATGAAGAATAGCAACCAATCATCTAATCAACCCATGTGACCACGAGCAAATCACTCTCCCTTTCTGCGTCTCAGTATAATACATAGAGATTGAAATAAGTGATGTTTAAACCCTCACCCAGCTTTAAAGCCTACGCACTTATGATTCTACAGTATATTCTTCCTTCGAGTCTCCATGGTATTGGGCCATAGAACTGATTATCTGTCCCCATTAAAAAGTTTTGTTTTTCCTAAGAATGATTTCTATAAGAAGCTAATGGGTGAAACTTTTTCATTTACTCTCAAAATCATTTTTGCCAAAAAGAAATGGTCATTTTAGTGCAGTTGGTGATGCTGGTGCCATTAACCCCGCTCTCAGCTCGGCCATGAGCTTCTACGCTGGCCAGGTATCCCACAGGGGCTGACAGCTATATGTGCTTCAAACATTCTGCCATAGGGAAGATGCTGCTTTTATTTTCCTTGGTGTGAAAACTAAACATGGAGCCGTAAATAGGCATTTTCCCCCAAATACCATACTATGCTTCCCTTGTGTAGATACCAGCTAAGTCTTAATCATCATTTCTCATTATCACTAAATATTCAAACTTTACATTTGGAAAAACTTATCACACTGCTGAAGTTAACTGGCATATGCAAACTATAACCAAGGATGGGGGAGAGAAACCTTCCATTTCTACAACCAAATGTAGAGATCAGCCCAAGTGGGCCATTCACATAGAATAGTAATTCAAGCAATTATCACAAAAGTGATGCATTGTCTTCATTACAGCCTTAAGCTATAAAAGGCAAGGAATCTGTTTTGGTAGATGGATGGTTTTTCTCCAACTACTAAAAGCTAAAACATGCTCAAAATTCAGATTCTTCTGCTTCCTAAAATCTTAAAAAAGATATAAATAATTGTTTTTGTTAATAGAATAAATTTGCAGAAGCTCTCTGGAAATAGGTTGCAAACATGATATAATATCTAAAGTTAGGTTAATATCACATACTTAACATTAACATAATTTTTAAAAGAGAATATAAAAGTATGTGAAAGGGGAGATTCTTAATAGGAATAAAAACACAATCTCAAAATAATGTTTGATTTTGTGAACACTGACAACTTCCTCATAAGTTGGAGAGACTGACTGGTACTCTAGAAAGAGCTCAGGACATGGAGTATAGAAGACTTGGATTCACATCCTGCCTTGGAGTCTCACCAAAGAATTCTAAGCCTTAGCTTTCTCATCTATAAGATGGAGGTAATAATACACTACTAACCTTACAGATTTTTTAATGAAGAAAGAATTTCATTTATTCTATATATCACGTATGTCCTTAGTTAATGACACATTGCTTCTTCCATTAGAATTTGAGCTTACCAAGGGCAGGGACTGGTTTTGCCTTTTTATCCTTAGCACTTAGCCCAGTGCCTGGCATGTAATAATTGTTTACAAAATTCTTACTAACTAATTATGAGCATTAGATAAATATGATTTATTACTATCAATAGAAGACACTAATAAAAGGCAAATACTTATGTAAAACAAATACATATCTTAATTCTGTCATGCTTGAAACCTTATTCTTATATATCCTTTATAATCCTTTTTTATTTGTTTTCTCCATAACAAATGTTAATATTGTGAGCTAAAATCACGTATTGCGAAGGGTGTGTGACTGAGAAGTCGGTGAGGTGGGAAGTCATTGGTCAGCACAGTGATTTATTCCTGAAGATCGTTGGGGTGAAGTCAATTACAAAATTATCTGCTTGCTTAAATAACCCTTGTGATAGGCACTCCATAAAAACATGAATTATTTCTTTCAAATTGATTGTAAAAATCACACAATTTTCCACCAAAAAAATCCACTTAATCCTGAGAGAGATCATATCTAATATTAGTTATTCAAGACCTTGTTAGGTCTTTATAGAGATGTTACAAAATGACAGCTTCCCTCCTCATTCCATGATTTCCTGCATGTCTGACAACCAAGTCAGTTTGGCTGATTTAAACACAAACATTTATTGAATTTAATTATCTCATTATACTCATACCCCAAAAAAAAGAAACATACTAAATTGATGTATAATTGGGCAATCAACATAGCTGGCTTTTGATATGATTGTGCAACCCCCCCTTCACCCCCAATGACATGTAATGGTATGTGGCCCCCTTACAACGCTTCCTGCTTACCCAGCATATCTTTTGTCTTCTTGAAATGTTTATACCACCTTCCAAATTCTTGACATTTTGCTGCTGATACATTTGCATAGTAAGTACTGTTCACAATGGATGAAATCATACTCTGCATGAAAAGGGGGGAAAACATTTGTAATATATAGCAGCACAAGTTGGAACACAGAAATTATTTCAATTGTTAAAACCATATTTTTTTTTTATTATCTGAGTACCATAACAATTTTTTTTTTACCCTTTAGCCTACGGCTTCAACTTAAAATTCATTAAGCAGAAAATCAAACATTTGTTTTAAATGGAATGGAAAGAAACAATCCGCAGAGACAAGGATAAAGCTATCAAACAGTAGACTTGTTTACTTCAACATAGCATCTCTGGATTCTCTCACTCAAAGACTTCTATTGAGCCCAAATTACTATAGATACATCTTATGCCTGCAAAGCCACAATATACTTACTACCTCAAGAACTTATGACTGCGTTGCATAGAGCTATTATCTTCATTTTCCATAAATCAGTTCCTCTAGAACAGGCAGGATGGTGTAGTAGATAGCGAACCTGCCTCAAAACAGGAATACCTGGGTTCAAGTCTGATCTCTGACACATACTGGCTGTGTGACCCTGGGCAAGTAACTTAAACTCTCAGTGCTCTGCACAATTTTTTAAGACTGTAAGTGGCATAGAATGCACTGACCTGCTTTGGTGGAAAGGGTTTTCTTACTTGAGAGTTTCTTCTATCAAAGAAATCATAGGTCTGTTTTCCTGTCCTACACTCTGCCCTACTAAGAAGGGGGGAAGTGGGTTGAATGGGGGAGTGAATATACTGTTATTATAAAAAGTCAGAATGACTACATATAATAAGGCACTTAAAATAATCACAGGAAACCACTGTATGAAGGAGAAATTTTTTTTTATTATTAGATTTAATTCAATTAAAAAAAACATGATTCTAGATTTTAGACTGGCCATAAAAACTCTCTTAACAAACATTTGAAATTAAGAAAAAATGTACTATTTTAAATATATTCCTTTTCTTTCTAATCAATTATCTGAAAACAAAAAGAGTCCATTTTCTAAAACATGAAAGGGAAGAAAAGTCAATGAAAAGTTTACTATTTTTTTCCACTTTGAAAATAGGGAAAAAGTTTTTTAAACAAATAAAATGAAACTTATCATTATAATTTCAATGAAAAGACCCATTTTCAAAAAAATTTAATAATTCTCCCCACCCCACACATAATAACCAGTCAATAGTGAGTACATTAAAGACATTTCCCATTTGGTCTTAAAAATAATTAGATTTCCAATTATTTATTCTCCCCCTCCCTGATCCAACCCTTTGTGTATAAAAGCTTGCATTTCAAACTTTAGTTGGACTATGGTGAAATAATTTACAGAATAGAAACATTGTTCTATGGACAGTTAATAACCAGAAAAGCCAGTTTGGGGACAAAGATACAAAATATTTTTCTATCGCTGTCTGCTTTAAAGCTATTCATAATTTAAAGTGGTGCTATTCTGGCTATTGACTCCACCGAAATTCATTATCAGTGTTAGTTTTACAGTACATACAGACTAGTAATATGTAAATGGTTTTTTAGATTCTTACAAGAGCTTGACTAAAAAGATAGGCTACAGTCAGGTTACTCTTGCAAAACAGAAATAGCCTAGTAAAGGGACCCTGTGACAAACTTCGTGTCTGCTCCTCATTGCTTTTACATCCATTTCTACATTTTTATTCCACTAAAATTCTCCCTCTTAAAGTGCTCATGATGCTGTCATTAAATCCAATGGCATGCAATTTAACTAAGAGCCCGCTACAATCACCACTGTAAAAAAGTCTTATAGAATTTGCCAAAACTAGAGCCCAAAGATTCCCTGATCCAGTTAACAATCCATCAGCATCAATGAAGCTTATTCCATTGGAATAATTGACCAGTATACTCAGACACTAATAAAACTATTGAGACTATCTTATGGATAATGAGGATTTCTCCCAATGGATAACAGATAATATTCTTCTGCTCAGGTCCAACTTTTTAAAAAAAATTCTATATGTTCCCATCCAGACATACAAGTAAGTTCTTGAATACCAATATCACCACTGCAGTAGAGCATGTGTGAATATTAACCATTCATTGTAAAGCTCCAGATTTTAAAAATTATGCTTCAGTCTATCTATATTGGACGTAGGTATTTTTCTAAATGCCAAATGCTTAATCTATTAAAATCTTGCCCTTGGTCCTGAAACAAACAGTTTACTATGTGTGTGTATCTATATCTATATCTACACATACACACACATATATATGTATATGGATATATAAATAAAATGTGTATATACACACATATATGGACATGTATATATTTATATATACATATGTATGTACGTATATGCATGTGTATGTGTGTACATATGTATATGTGTGTATATGTATATATAATACACACATACACACACACATACACACACATATATATATATATACATATACGCCCCACAGTACATTCTTATTATGGTCATAAAATGTGCAAAATCAGGTCAATTTGGAGTGTAACCCCATACACACTCAGTTCTTTTCCACATATGGATTATTTCTTTGCAGATTATCTGCAGAAAATTTTTAATCAAACTGATTTTGCCAATAAAGCTTTCTAGTTGTTTCTCCCCTTCAATTGGTATGCATAGGGAATATAAAGGCATATTGAAATTAGCCTAAGCAAAGCATTAAATAGGGCAAATCAAAAGATTTTTTAAAATTATTTGATGTGATTGAGTTTTTCCTTTGTATTTATCCATGTTATTGCTTCTCTTTAGAGCAAGGCACTGAGAATTCACTCTATTTTCACTAGAATAATTACACTTATTGTTCTAACTTTCTGTTTATATTAGAACTTTCTCATCCCCTTTTTTATGTTTTGCAATGAAGTTCTAATTTGAGTTTATGATGTCATAATCTATTGCCACAAGATTCATTGTGATGCCTGCAAATTCCAAATTATGTTTTGATGGTAAGATCAAATTTCCAAACAGCCAAGAGATTATCTTTTAAATAATAAATATCCAGGGCATGAGGTATGCTTGGGATAATAAATGCAGTGAAAGTGTTAGGTGTTAACAACAAAAAACTCAACAGAGCTGAACATGAGTAAGACAAAGTCCCTCACGACAGTTTCACAGAATGGAATTCCCCTTTTAAAAATGGTTTTAAAACACCCATTCTGCAAAAACTATTTGCTCAGGAATACCAGCTACAAATTTTCATTATTTAGGATGATCTTAAGTGTTAACATGCTGTTAGTCCAGCAAATCACCAAAGAAATAGCTCATTTTCAGTCTTCCAGAGTGCTTGTATTTTTATTGGGAGAAGCTACCAGGTTTATGGAAATTGAAGACCAGAAGTCATTACAAAGAGACAATCAGAAAAGTCTTTAAATTCAAAGTTAACATGAATGTAGCTGCCAACTTTACCTCCTTTTAAAAATCATTTGAGATGCCAAGAGAGTCAAACTTAAGCTGTTTTAAGGACTTTTCCCTAACTTGCAAGAAACATTATCCCAAGTTCTCCAGAGCATCGCCCGTACAAAGATGGCTAAGCGTTTATAGCACTCTGTGGCTAAGTAGTTCCAATTCTCTCTTGTAGTCTATTTAAATCAAAGGCATCTGGAAAAGGGCACTAGTTGCAAAGAGAGTTTCCTTACTGAATGGCTACTCTGTGTAAACCTTAGGTGCTGGGGGGAAGTGGGAACAGAATCCCCTAATACAAATCTCAGGCTACTGAAATCTCAAGTCAAATGCACCTCAGTATACTTACCCATGATCTGACCATAGCTTGGACTTTCTGAGACAGAATACTGATAGGCTGCCTAAATTGGCCACATATCCCCACACTCTGCAGGTAAGCCCAATAATCTCATTTTCGGCACCGACACGTAAGCTTTCCTAAGATCCATGAAGCATACATCACTTCCCTACGAGGGGCCTGCAGTTCTCTTTCAGAGTCTGGTGAAGATCTGCTCTGAAATGGTGCCATCTTCACAGACACCCCAGTACTCTAGAATGATACCATCTGCCACAGGCTGAGCTTCCCTTTTCAGCCAAATACATTATTTATAACCTTTCTAATTGTGTAAAGGTAAGGAGAAAAAAAAATTTTCTGAAGCTTAACTTAGATATAGCTAGAATATTCTGAAATCACTCTAAAAAAGAACTGAATGTCTCCTAATTTTGAAGAAAAAGAAATTGGGGGGGTAACATAGTCCTTCAAAATGTTTACTTTTAAAAGTATGACAAATTTTTCCAAAAGAGAGAAAAGTATGTAATATATATACAATATTTTTAGAAAAACAGTTGATTTTGATTTTAGTTTTAATATTCACTGGGTATTTTCACTAGCCAATGATATAGCCAGGTTATCATACAGAATTATTTCCCACAAGAAGGTTCATCAACTGGGGTGGGTGGGTAGGGGGAGGAGTGATTGGATTATCATTTTAAAATATTTTGTTGTTCTTTTGACAACAACAAAAACCACCCCTAAACAATGCTAATCAGGTTATTCAATCATCTAAACTAAAACTGTTCATGCTTTTCTGCCAAATCAACCAACCACAGCAAAATCTGTTATCAGTGATTGCTCAGCTTCCAGTCACGAGAAGTTAACCCTTCCTTCTCCAAAAGTTCTCTGAAAATAACCTGAAAGGGACCCATGATGCTGATTCTAGAGGATAAGGAAGTAAGGATTCCCTTAGAGAACTTAAGTACTGGCCTTCCATAGTATAAGACCCTCTAACACACCCAACAGTCAGGACCAGAATCCAAGAGCTCCCTAATAATTCAAGTGACCTCCATTTTTTTTAAACATGAATTTATTCTCCTCAATTTGAAATCATGACCAAAAATATCACTAAAGGCCTTGTTGATTGTTTAAATAGAAAGGAGGAGGTTGGGGGCCAGGTGGGGGAAGGAGGGACACGGATATCTACAAAATTGTCGCTCACCAATGTTTAAAGCTTTCAGGCTCTATCAGTGGAGAGGGCAAGGGCTATAACAACGTATTTACACAATTATCTAAATACGATTAAACAGCTGATGGACAAATATTAAACTGGAAAATGTATAGTCATTTCAGCTTAATGTAATCCTCTTTCTGTAAACACCCAAGATGATTTTTTTTTCAACCAGAACAGTCCTGACATCTCATAAGCCTAAGGGTGAATAGCAAGAGATTGTTTTTGATAGTTATAAATATTCAAAAGACATGCAGACCATCTGCTTTCATAATACAGGTAAAGCAACACTGAGATGGGGACGGCTGTATAAAAATGATTCTTTTAACAAAGTCTTCCTCTCCTCGAAAACTATAAAGACAGATGTCAAAAACTGTTTACACAGAGCAATCAGGAGCGTGCAAAATGTAATATTCCTTTTACACACAGTGCTTGCTAAAGAGATTTTTTTTCTTTTTCTTCCCATCTGTGTGTTGCAACACATTTCTACAAGTTAAAAACATTTTTTCAAACAGAGATCTCATGAATACCCAAAAACATGCTATCTGGCTTCTGAATGCTAATTAATTTCAACTAAAGAATCAGATTTTTTTTTTTTGGTAGGGAGGAATGTATGTTTTTGAATTGGAGTACTCTGGAGATCAGGCACAGAAAACAGAAGAAAACCTTACACAGGTTTGATTTTTTAAGGCTATTTTACAATTTAGCTTATATATATAATTTGCATCTGTTTCATTTGGCTTTTTAATAAAAATTTATCACTATTAACTTCTTCAATATAGAGTCTAATATAATTTTTTTCAAGTGGTAAGGAAATACACACACACACACACACACACACACACACACGCCTTGCCTTCTTAGCAAGCTGTGAACAGTGTGGCTCATAAACCCCTACAGTCAATTTTCAGAACCGAAACACTAATCTTGACAATAACCTTTTAATGTATTATATTAATGGCATAAAGGCATTAAGTACCTTTTTATAATTCTCAATAAAATGAGCATTTACTGAACAATCTGTCAAACTCCTGGCTATGTGTGTGGGTTTCCCCTCCCTCCAAGAAGTGAAACTTCAATTTCTGGCTGGCTGTACCTCCCCTGATTTCCTGGTCCACTTTGCTGATTTGATTCTCCAGCTGAGAGCCACTAAGATAAATAAAAGGTAACTGGATAGGACCTTTCAAACAAACACAAAAATATACATTAACTTTAGTTGCGAAATGAATCAAATCTACATCTGAATTCAGTTTTAGAATAAGGTTTCCTTCTAAATGCTTCAAAACAATTTAGTGCCCCCAAATAAGCCCTGAGGAGCATCAGAAGAGATCCTGAAAGTGAATAGATTTGCTACATATTGACAGGTAATCTCCAGCTGCTATTCTGAGTTGTTGTTCTGGTTTTTTTTTAATAGAATAAATGAGAAGTAGCAGAAAATTCTAAGTATAATATTCTTTTCGTGATAATTGCCTTGTGTCCCCCAAATCTTTCCCTTTGGATCTTCTACTGCTTTCTTAGCTACACTCTTGGGAGGTACAATCTGAATCTCAATTTGCTGACAGAATAATCACTCCCAGATTTTACTTAAATTCCACTTGCCAGGCAGTTATGATTATTGTCATTGTTATGACCCTAAGCCCTAAAGATATCCTTAACAGAAAGTCAAAAATGTCTTGAAGATCCAATTACAGAATGATTACATAAATTTGCTGTTGACAGAAATCAAGATGCTTTTGCAGTATACTACTAGAGAGTTCTCTTTTTCATGTCCTTAAGAATTTAAAGATGATATGATCACAGGGTGTTTCCCAAGCTAAAAAGTCAGTTACTATTAAGTTATTCATATTTTTAAAAGGTCCTAAATCTGTGTTCCTTCACCTCTATTTGATCCATTTTATGGAGAATTAAACTATTAGCTCACATAAGGCATACATAAAGTTTTTCATATCTTTCCATTTTTAACCAAATTTTCTACAATATCTTGCATGTGGAGCTATCTATAACAACTCTACATTAGATTTCCCTGTACACTGAATCAGATTTTCCTAATTGAATCAGTGAAAAATCTGACTTAAAGAATATTTAAAAGAAATATAGTATTATTATGTAACTTTCAAGAAGAAAGTCTTTCCAAGCAGAGGTCCTATAAGTTCTTCTTTAATGAGTAAATAAGATTCCTTTGTAAATATTATCATGCAAATGGTATAGGAAAGTCTTTAAATGGAATTTCTTCTTTTCAGGTTAAATTCCCCCCCTCCCATAACTCTTATTTTTGATATTAGTTTATATAACTAATTCTTCATAGTACAAAGGTAACCTTTATCCTTGCCAAGTTAAGGTATCTATTATAAGTTCAAAATTAGTAGCATTTGAATCAGTAAGATTTTACCCAATTTTATAATATTAAATTATATTTACTGATTCTGAAGGAGTGGCATGTGAAAGCCTGCTCATTTAGATCACGCTCATGTTTCTTCTGCTGCCCTGGAATGGGGAAACAATCCTTTCCTACCCACACAAAGTCCAATGTCCTATCATTAGTACTTAACTATGAGAAGCAGAATACAATTCCACTCTGAAGCAATGCAAAGCTTTTTTTAAATTTTATTTCATCTGAAGCCATGTTAAAGAGAAATATGAAGAAAAGGGCAAGGAATGAATTATTTGGATCCATGGCTGCTCCCAAAGCATTCATGATACATGGAAAGTTGTCTCTTTCAAACCTTCAAGAATCTAAACTCTTTTTATCTTTTCAAGTTTAACAAACACATTTTGAAGGTCTAAATCTTACCAAGAGTTGATAGATTTTAATGACTGAAAGTTAGAAAAAATGTTTGGACAAGCAAAAGCCAAATGCGGTCATCATGATCACCCTGAATTTCAAAGCTGGAGGGAATCAGAAAATTCTCTTTCTGTCTTTTCATTAACTAGACATATTGCAAAAATGCTCCATGATTTAGGGGAAATACCATGCAACAGGCAATCATGGCTCCTTTAGGAAAGGAGATAGAGAGTGAAAAAGCAGAGCGCTTGTTACTGATTGTATTTATGGCAGTCTCTGGGTCTGTATTTAGGATCATTAGGAAGAAAAATAATATGTCATTTGTTTTTTCTTTGTTTCATATCAGTACAAAACTTTAAGCTCATGCGATTCAATTAAACTTTTGCTAATGATAAATAATGTACAAGCCACCATGTTAGATCAAATGCATACCAAGGTAAAAATAAATCAGAGACTGCTTTCAAGGACCAAGAATCGAATAGGAGTGTAAGGTGTGTATGCAAATGACTATATGTAAAGAAGAATCAGAAAAAGAGGAGTCTAGATGGTAAAGAAATGAATAATTAATAAAATTAATAGCAATAATAATAGATTACATTTATATAATGCTTTAAAGTTTGCAAATCACTTTATGCATATTATCTCATTTGATTCTTGCAACAACCCAATGAACCCAATGAGGGTGTCTTTAGTATTATCCCCATTTTACAGATGAGCAAACTGAGGCACAGAGAGTTTCAGTGACTTGCCTAGGGCAATACAGGTAGTATCTAAGGCAACATTTGAATTCAGCTCTTCCTGACTCCAAACCTAGTGCTAAAGCAGATGGCACTTGAAGCTGGGACTGGAAGGTAAAAGGATGAAGGTGAAGAAGAGAACGTTCATTTCAGGCACAAGGGAAGGATTGATCAAAGGCCCTAGTGATATGCTAACCTAGCCATCTGAATAAATTTATACATTCAAATGATGAATATGTAAATGGGATCTTTAAAGTCAAGGCAAGAAAGGCACTCTGTGATTTGATTACATATTGAAATTGCTTTATCGTTTGGAAGAGAAGTAATCACTTGGATTACCTGCACAAAGTAGGCTTGGGCAAATTCCCATGATGCCAGACCATGAGGCGAACTCTTCAGTAACAGCAGAGGCCGCTCTAGCTGATTTTTCCTTCATCACTCCCTACCCTGGATTCATACTGAGCTCATACTGTGGGAGCATGAGGAAGGAATCGGATACCTTCCCAAACACAAGGTTTAACACTTCTATAAAAAAGGGACATTTAAAAAAAATGTAGTCCAACCTCTTCCTTCTGTTGAAACAAAAAAGGACATTCAACTTGGGGTCTTGAAAGACACAGGTTCCCATTTTCCTTAAGTTTAGGTCTGACATGTCATATCTCTACTCAAGAAATCCCTATTGCTTTTAGGATCAAATATTAGCATTTCAAATTCTTCACTCTCTGGCCCTTTCCAACCTTCTTACACATTAGTACCCTACATGCATTTCACTGTGCAGCCATATTGGTCCATTTGCTATTCTTCACACAAGACACCCCATCTCTTACCTCCATACATATACATTGACAATATCCTATGCCTGGCATGCTCTTTCTCTTTACCTCTCTGCCTCTTAACTATCTCTAGCTTTCTTCATGACTCAGCTCCAAAGTCATTATTAATGAGAAGTCTACAAGAAATCTTTCCTGGTCCACCCCAGCTGCTAGTGCTTTCCCTTTCACCTGTTTTGTAGGTATTTTACATGTAGATGTTTTCTCCCTCATAAGAATGGCACAGTGATTGGCACACAGTAGATGCTTAATAAATACTTGTTAGTTGATTAGTAATGGATGAAAAAGCATTTGTTAAGTACTTGCTATGTGCCAGGGTGTTTGCTAAGAGCTGGGTATGCAAATACCTAACCTGCTCCCAAAGGAGCAGGGAAACATTACATTCTGATAGAGGAGGCAACCAAGGATTGTTCCAAGAACAACAGGGCAGCCAAATGACATTCCCTTTCCACTTACAATGGTGGTGTTCATTTGATTGCAGTTCCCAAAGCAAGAGGTGAAAAGCTCAGAGAGAGATGGGATAAGGCACAGGTGGGACTTGGGGGTGGGGGCTGGGCACCTGGCATCAGAGCTGCAGATGACTGGGGTTAAGAAGTATAACCCAGGCCAGTACTGGAGCCCAGTGGCTTACCTCCCTGAACTCTCTACAGGGTAAAGTGGTTTTGTGTGTATATATATATGTGTGTGTGTGTGTGTGTGTGTGTGTGTGTGTGCACATGTACAGCCTTTGATATCCTTTAAAGATGTTTCCAGTATGTTCTTTACTATTTATATTTCCTTAGGTTCAATCTTTTGAGTTGTTTCAGTGAAAGACTCGATTTATTGCCCTCTAATATCATGACATATGAAAGAAGATGATGTGAATTAATCCAATCTTTTGGGACAAAATGGTAAATATATAACATAATTAACATAATCTCTCAAATCAAAGTGCCAATAATCTACATGCCAGTGTAACTCTCAGCATAACAAAAAAATGGGAAAGTAACCTTTAGGATTCTGTATACTTCCCGAGTTTTGTGAAATAAGTATTTGCCTTTATACATGGGCCTAGAAAAAATTAAGGTGAGGCAAATAGAAATTAGACAGTACCCCTTACTTTCATGGATGAGGGAGAGAAATTTTCCCTCTTTTCTACTGCTTCCATATTGTTTTCAATGAAATTCTATAGAAGAGAATTCAGTGAATTTGAAGAATGTATAAACCCAGTGGTATAAATGATGGCTAAGAGGAAAATGCAAAGGGATGAGAAGTATAGACAGGACCAATGTAATTCTGGTAGGCCTAATTATTCTGAAGAATATAATGACACCCTCATTTAATTTGTGCCAACTACATGCTTAAAACCTTTACCCCACCAATGTGGAAATACATTAGAAAGGTCCTGTGACTGTCTTATAGTAATAAAAACAATTTACATTCACTTCCCCAATGCTGCGAGGAAGATTGTAGAAGTATTATCATTCCCATTTTACTAATGGGGAAACCGAGGAGCAGAGAAGTAAAGACTGGCCCACAGCCACACAGCTGGTGCAGCCCAGGGCCAGGAATCAAAAGAAGCAGCAAAGTTCTCCTGAATCCTGATCTGGTATTCTTTCTGCTGCACCACAAGGGCTTAATGTTATTTTTGTACTTACTAACGAAAACTCATAGGTCAAATCCAACTTCCTCATTTTACAAATAAGGAAACTGAGATCCAAAGATTTCCCCTCCAAGCTCAGAGTTGTGGTCAGTCAATAAGTCACAAAGAATTAATTAAGCACCTACTATTTACCAGGCACTGGGCTAAGTACTGGAGATAGATACAAAGAAAGGCCAAAACACTTGCAACCCCTTATCCCCAATGCCAAAAGAAAACAGCACACTGTCTCTCTCTCTCTCTCTCTCTCTCTCTCTCTCTCTCTCTCTCTCTCTCTCTCTCTCTCTCTCTCACTCACTCACTCACACTCTCCCTGCTCTCAAGGTGCTCACTGTCTAATGGAGGAGAGAATAGATAAATACTTAAGGACTAACAAAGGGAAGGTGATAATTAAGGGTGACTGGAAAAACTTCTTTTGGAAGGTAGGCTGTTAATTGGGACTTGAAGGAAGCCTTGGAATTTAAGTGATAGAAGATGAGGAGGGAGAGAATTCGAAGCCTGAGAGATAGATATGAAAAGCCAGTAGGCTCCTAGCTTCTTGAACTTTGAAGCCAATCCTTTTTCCACCAGACTCCACTGCCTTTTCTCATATAGTTGCTGAATGGGAATTCTAGAAAAAGTGTTTCTTCAACCATGTGTGCCCTGAAAATACGCTAATTCCTCTCTGACTCTCCATTTTGCAATAATGATGACAAAACTGTGAACACATACATAAGAGGAGAACCAAATCTACTAGCTGTTTTTTTTAAACTAAGTGGGGTGAAGGTGGGGGGATAATTCAAGCAACATCTAAAAGAAAGTAATGTCCTTGAGAACAGAGATTTTTTAAAAAATTTGTATTACCAGGAGCTATCACAATGCTATGGACAGAGGAATAATAATAATAATAATAATGAATATCTGTTCAATTGAATTGAATTTCCCCTAAATATCAAACATTTATTCCTTGTGCATATTTATATTTTCAAGAATTTAAACCCATCTCCATTTCTTAAGAACTAAAACCTACAAAAATCAAAATTTTTAATAAAAAGATTTTCTTCTTTGACTTTTTTGTCTGAGGCTCCAAAACTGATCAAAGCAGATTATAAATGATAAAGTGACCCTCTAGTCTGCAAAATGGGACCATTTTTCTAGGAGCACGAGACATAGAATGACCCCTTATTAGGTAACTAAGAATGCACTATAAAAATGAAACTGCAATAAAAGTGTTGGTAATGGATTAATCATCTGGTTTATATCTTGATCCCCTCAGCAGATAGTAAATTAGCTTAATATTTCTTTGGGAACCACTACTGTATGAAAATAGTTTATAAAATATCTAACAGTGAAAGGATTGGGGAAGGAGGTTAGGTAAGATGACAGGAAAGAATCAGATGGTTCTAAAAGAAGCCAACTATGCACATCTCCAAGTAGCCCTTGATCAACTCTCTTCACTGTCCAGAGTGAAGCCCAGCTCCCTCCCAACAGCCCTGTGCATTATGATACCATACAACCTCACACGTCTGTAGCGCCCTTCATGAAAGCATCCCAGGGTGCTTTACAATCATTATGTGCCAAAATTAAAACTGAAGTACATACAATTCCTAATAGAATCATTTTAAAAATGCTAAACAGAACAAATAACTTTTAAGTCTAGATTTAAAAGTCCCAGCAGTCATAGCGTTCCTTACTTCAATTGGCAATGAGCTCCAAAGCCAGGGAACAAATCAACTAAGGGCTCTCTCATGTTATGCTAAAGGCCTTCTTATGTTGTTTACATACTACAATAAACCAGTTTCCAGTGGAAGAAAAAGAAAATGTTGTGTGTGCCTTTATATATGTGTGTGTGTATATATACATATGTATGTAGAGATATATATGTATGTGTTTATATGAGCTCCCCCCCCACACACACTTTGGTAGTGGAGGGAAGAGTTGTTTCTGGTTTTTTGCAAACCAAGAATTAAATAAAGCAGGGTAGCCATTAGCCACCTCAAATACACTTCGGTGAGCACACACCCAGATAAAGTTGAACCTGAAACGTAAGAGACGTATGGAGAGGCAGGTTCCAAAAACCTATCAAAAACAACGAAGTTTTGTTTCAGCATTATATTTAGTGTTAAAGACAGTTTAAATGACATTAAAAGTGTTTTAATCTCATCTTAATAGGTTTCTTCTCAGGTCATAGCTAGTCCTAAGCCCCAGTTGCACTATTCCATCCATTTAGGAAAACAGCTTTTATCATGTGGTAATTTTCCTTGCATTACTGATTTTAAGGTCAAGGAAATCTGCTGTGATCTAAACTAAAGCATGGGTAAAAAAGTATGGGTAAAAAAAAATCTATTAGATGTATTAACCAGAATAATATTCAATACTGAGAACATTTTCAAATAAGAGAAGAAATCAACAACTCTGTCCTACAAACACAAGAAAAGGGTTTTAAGAACATTTTTTAAAAGTTAGATGCTTTTTTTTAAGCCTGATCTATTTAAGAGGCAACAAAGGCCTCATACCTAAGACTAAGCTATATCTTAACTGCAGTAAAACCTTTAAGCAAAAGGAATGTTCTATTGGAAAGCTGGCTGGGCTCAGGAAGAGCAGAGTTCAAGTCCAGACTCTGTCATATACTTTCTGGGCTCATTATTTAACATGTTTCTGCAACTCAATGCATGCAGTAAAGGTACTGATCTGAAATAAATGGAAGAGAGAATTTCCTCTCTGGGAGTCCTCAACACCAATGAAATCAGACATCCAGCCCCAAAACAAATTAACAGCAAAGAGTCCCTCCCCAAAAAACCAACCAAAATATCTAAACCAAAAACCCTTCATATCTCTATCAGGTAGGACTGGACAGGAATATCATTTAACAGTATATGCAATGTCTAAAGCTGAGGCTTCAAACTGCACATCCTGTACATACATAGAGTTAATTCCTTGTACTTTCAAAGGATGTGCCTATAATCTGACATCTCACTAACTTAACTAATGCACTAGGGCCCTACCAGTTCTCAAATTAAGTTAGAACACAAGACCCTTGTAAATTGATGTTACAATTGGGCTGGGGTTGGTTAAGTCAGGTTGTATTCTAATTATAAATATCTAGCAACACCCCAGAGGAAAAGCCCCTGAAATATTAAATCCACTTTCAGGTTCCATCCATGAAGCCTGTTCTTCGTCCTATTTATGGGGATGATAACAAGGTCCAATTGCTATCAAGCATTTTAATGCTTGATAAAATTGATACGCATCATCTCTTGATTCACATGGTCATTGGGTGGAAATTTTGTTAATGCTATGACATGGTTTATGAAAGGCTTGAAATTAAAACCCATACAAAAACTTACATCGAACCTCTGCTTAGAATTTGAAAAGTACTTTGCAGGAGTATTCACAATTTCATACTTGGAGGAGATAGGTAAAAGACGTCAAATGGAAAACTTGTCTTAGTGGAATTGCCAAATATCTCCTTACCCATTAGATTTGGCCATGTCAATGGCAAGATTTCTGTTCTGAAATAAAGAAACCAGCCTTTTTTGTGGGACAAAAGTTTAATTCCATGTGTAAGAGGTTTTTTTTTTTTAAGCAAAATGACTTACTTCTGACTTGTAAGGGGGTCCTAACAGTACATGGCATTAGCAGGCTACAGTATGACCTGGGATCCTGGGTACTACTTATCTCATGAAGCTGCTGTGAAACAATCCCTTTTAAAGCCACTATATAAAGGTGATTAGCTCTTATTTTATTTTTGTAGCTTTTGAGGGGTAAGAATAAAGCTGATTGTCATGGTGAACCATAACCAAACCTCTGGGATTTTATAAATTAAAATTTCTTTTTCCCTCAGAAGCCAATCTCGCTGACCCAGAATACCAGATTAGCAACAGGATGGCAATGAGTTAATATTACTTTGAAAGAAGTCAGAATGAGTCTCTTCCTCAAAAAATAAAAAAATTAAAAAAAGAAAAGAAATTTAAAGCAACTAGCCAAATAAATGCCTTGTTAGAAAAAAAAATCCTATAGGAAGATTCAAAGCAATCAATGATAAAAACCATTTTTTGAGTACAGCAGAGAGAGTAACATAAATCTAAAAAGTTATTACAAAACACAACAAATTCAATTTCTTTTAAATGAATTTTTTGTAAGTTAAAGGGATTCCTGTCTCAGGGATGTTTGTTTCCTGTGCATTAAGGGTTAAGAAGAGTAATTATTACCAGTAGAGAGGTAACATTCAGTATAATTGGCAGGCGTTCAGATATACGTGGAGTCTGCTACTTACAAATGTGTTATGTCCTTATGATAGTAAATGGGCCTTTTGTTTGTATGGGAAAATGCATTCTGAGCTCCAGTGTGATTAATGGTGATAAGGTTCCTAGGTCATCAAACAAAAAATATATTTAACCCACAATCTAGCTAGATTATAGGACTAATAATATTAGTGTGATTTCTGGATATTGAGTTCAGGTAAATAAGGGACAGAAGGAAGAACATTTAGGTACTTTGGGAAAATGATATTTTAGGATCTGGCCCAGCACACTGGTAGCTCTTCTCATCTGTCTCCTGTGTTTTTTTTTTTAAAGGAAGGACAGGCTTCTCTTCCTCTGCTTCTGAACCCCAAATTTCTCTCAAGTCTACAAGGTTTATTTTTCTTTTGTTTTGACAATGTTTTTCAAGGTATCTAGGGCTTCCATAGTGGTAGAAGTAGAATACTAGAAAGAAGGAGGCATTTGTAGATATAGGCCATAACTATATGGTGGTATTTCTATGCATGAAATGGTATTATTTAGGTTTTTCTTATAAGCTTTAAGGAGCATATGTTAGCTTACTACTAAATTAAATATGAAAGGATTTATAGATTTGTTGAAAATTGCCATTTTGGATGATAATCTTATTATATTAAAGCAAAACTTGGTCCCTCCACTATTTTTGTTACATAATCAAGAATCACTTTCCTATATGTGTTTTTAAATTCCTGTAAAAATATGCAACATTTGCATTTTAGAGAAGAAAGTAAATATTTTTAATTAAAGGAAAATTCAGAAAGTAATTTCTTCTAATTTATATTCAATTAAACATGAAAACTTAAAGTATAATGAATTTTTGATCCATTAGATAGCAAGAAACACTACTGACAAACTAGTTTGGGAGAATTTCTCCCCCAACACAGAGATGGCATGGATCTACTCAAGTGCCCAAAAGCAGTCATGCCACCGATCATTTATCTACATTATCTCTGTGGTTAACAACTTACCTAGCACAGTTATATCTGCACTAAAATTTTTTCAAATCAAATATCTAGGAGGAAAACATTATGAAATACTGTGATTTTTGCTTGTCTCTGCTTGACTGCAATTTTGTAGCTTTACTGACCAATTTGGTTTAGTTTGTAAGGGAACAATATTATTGACTGATAAAGAGAATACAAGGAATGTTCTATTATCAGATATAAACAGGAGCATTTTAATGCACTACTGTTATATATATATACGTATATTATACAGATTAACCATGTTTAGATGGATGTTACTATTTCCAGAATACTTATTGTAGGGCAGTCTTGTATAATGTGTAACCATGAAGTATTGAAATTTAAACTTTCTAAAATTTTAAATGAAAATATCACCAAAACTTAATGTTTCCATTTCACAGCAAAGGAACACTGGGATTTTTCTTTAAGAAGAGGTTTGTAACAAAATTGATATTTTCAAAACTCTTATGATAGCTAAAAATAGCTAGCATTTATATGGCACTTACTGTGTGCCAGATACAATGCTAAGTGCTTTACAATTTTTACCTCATTGGATCCTCACAACAACCCTAGAAAGTAGGTGCTATTAGTATCCCCATTTTACAGATGAGGGAAACTGAGGCAGATAGAGATTAAGTGACTTGCCCAGAGTCACATAGTTAGTGAATATCTACAGACAGATTTGAAGTCTGGTCTTCTTGACTCTAGGCTCTGGCTCTACCCACTGCATTACCATTAATTAATAATATATTCAATTCACATGTATGAACTGCTTTAAGTTTACAAATCACTTACATAACCAACTGGGCGGGGGGGGGGGAGAGTAGAATGCACAAAAAAATGATCGTTTCTATTTTAAAAACAAGAAAAGCCAGAGACCCCTAAAGTGACTTGGTCAAGGTAACCCATTTAGTAATGCCAGAGTTGGGCTCAGACTTCAATCTTTTGACCTCAAGACCTGTGCTCTTCATGTTATATTGCCCAGCATCTCATGCCCTCTTTTACAAAATCAAACTATTATACTCTTCCTCTGTCATGCTAGCTAGCTAAGACACAATTCTAAGCTTAAGTATCCACAGCAATTTTGTGCTTACACAACTGCAAATCCCATGTATGACAACTCTTTGTTATAGCTTAGCTTTTCAAAAATCAAAATCGAAATACACGGTCCTTGATAAATCATTTGATTTTGGCAGATTTGCCATGGGAAGTATAGAATGTATTTTAGCATTATCTGTGAGAAGGCTATTAAGCCAAATAACATGGCTAAACTTAAATTTTTTATGAACAATGTAAATATTTTTATATAAAAGTTAACATGCATGAATTACTTTGGAGGACCTGTGATTTCATTGGTATGGCTGTCTCCTCCCCAAATGCATGTAGCAACTAACTAACAAACTCACTCACTCTCTCTCTCTCTCTCTCTCTCTCTCTCTCTCTCTCTCTCTCTCTCTCCCTCCCTCCCCACCCCTCCCCTTCTCTCTCATGCTTTATCTACATGCTCTATAGCAGATAAAATAATGATGGTTATAATGAGAGCAAGTATTCATATGACACCTTAAGGTTCTCAAAGAACTTTATATTATCTCTTTTGATCCTTGCCACAACCCGATGAGGTAGGCTCTATTGTGATCCTCATTTTACATTTGAAGAAACTGAAGCAGACAGGATAAATGACTTGCCCAGGGTCACACAGCTAATGAGTAACCAAGATAGGAATTTCAACTCAAGTCTTCCAGACTACAAGTCGAGCACTCTATATCCACTGTTAGGGTAATTCAATAAAGGCATATATATTATAATGGCTTTTTAAATGTATAGCTAGGATTTGGAACCCAACGAAGGAACAGAATGAACTAAATTTAAGATTACCTATAGAGTAATTGGGCATTTGTTCAGGAGCTGTTAGAATATCTTACCAATTTTAGAATTTAAAGAGGTGGTAATGGGGGTAAAGGAGTGGCAGCCAACTTCTACTCTGTGCAAAATCTGCCCAGTGCCCTTTAGGCTCATGGGAACGTTCCTGGTTGGCTCTCTGTAGGTAATCTGACATGGGTTGGATTCTGGCTTCTTAAAGCAACATAATAAAGCTTCATTGTATTTTTGAATTCAGACAATGCTAGAATCTTCTCTTTAGTCATATGAATGTAAGGAAAAAATGTAGGGGTTTTTTTTTGAAGATGTGGGCGAGGGGAATCATAATAGCTTTTGTCACTTATTTGAGGGGCTATCAAGGGAGTGGGATTTGACTTCTCCAGGCTGGCCCCAGAGGGCAGAACAAGGAACAATGAGAATCCCTGTGACTGTAGGCAAGTCAGGGAAATCCTCTGGACCTCAGCCTGCTCACTTACTTCTTTCCAGGTCTTTGTTTACGATCCTCATATCCCACGTCAGGAAGGTTTCTTTCCCCTCCCCTGGGGGTCAAGCAAATGCTTGATGATCCCTTATTGAGAATTATAGAAGGGATTTTAGCACAGGTATAGGTTGGACTAAATCCCCTCTGAAGCTCTTTCCAACTCTGAGATTCTGTGATTCATCCAATGTCATTTGACATCTCAAAATCTGATGGTTTTTGATGTTAGGTCCTTATCAATATGCTTTGGCTGCAAATAAATTCAAATCACACATAGGACCTAGACGAAGAAACGGATTTTCACTATCACACCCTTTTCAACAAATTCCAACCATAAGAGGAAAAATAGGTCAGGGCAAAAAGTTCTGAAGGCTTGGAATTCCTTTTCCTTGATCAAAAGATACAGAGAAGATGAAAGGGAAAGAATGGAGAAATAAGTTGGTAGGAAGAGCCCCCAATTAAAATGTTCTGGATTGCTGTTTTTCACAAGGAGTAAAATAGCCACAGAACAAGGGGGGGAACAAGAAAAATGGGATGTCAGAAAAATGAACAACTGAAAAAGATCAGAATGTAGAGTTTTAACCACCTAGGGAAAAAAGTAATCGTCCCTCCAAATTTGGAGGACATCCATACACACTGTGTCCCCACATCTCAAATGGCATATTTGAAAAGCCAACCCAATTTAATTCTGACCTGACTTTGAATTGCTGCCACTGATGATCTGTGTGTAATTTTCTCAAAAGACAAAAGCAAATATGTAGTCCAAAGTTCTCAATGAAATGTAAATGAATGCCCTGGTTTCAAAGCTGAAGGCCTCCAGAATGCCATGGTCACCAAATACAATGGCTATATGAGACCGTCAAAGTCATTCCCACAGTAATACACCAGAACACAAGAACTCAGGACAGTTTCACTTCTTTTCTTTTTTTTTTTTAACTGTTCTAATACTTGACTGCACTTCATCCATGTCTCAATTTAGCATTTAACATCACCCTTGTAATTACAAAATCCTAGCTCAGCATGTTGTAGGTAGAATAATTTGGTTGGCCTTTGAGACCACTGAAGAGCTAGTTCAACATTCCCCATGCCAACATATGCAAGCCATTTCAATGCATTTCTCCAGAACACTGCACAGGTAAGAGATTACAACCATTACCTGGCTAAAAGACTTAGGAATTCTAGAAGTTTCTTTTAGCTTTTACATGAGCCTCAGATTTGAACCTAAAAAAAACCCTTTCAGATCATTTTTAACTTTCAAATTTCAGTAGTCAAGTTCAAGGCACCCCCCCATGGAATTGTACACAAAACTGAGTTTCCTATGTAAATGTTCCCAGTTTGCCAGCAACCTGACTGGTTCTGCTCAATGTTCATAAAATAACTATCTTTCTCCTCGAAAATTGAGGGGGGGAGAAGAGAAGGAGAATTTTGATGAAATTGTAACTGAAAACTAAGAAATATGGCAAAGAAATAAATCAACATTTCAATTACGTGATTTATAAAATGCAGCATGCATGTATTTAACAGGCAGCTACTGCAACACATTAAGATAATATACTAAGAGTCAAAAATTTGAGCATTCATTTGCAATTCATTCAGTCATATTCTCTTTGTGCTGGCAAAGCTGATGGGACCAGGGCTGAACAAACACAAAATCACACAAGGTTACTTCATAGGCACCTATCAGACAATTAGACAGGTAGAACCTAGGGAATTATTATTAATTTCCAATTCTATAAATGATTATTCCAGATTCACAGAACTGCATGCCAATTCAATCTATAAAGACTTCAAAAATCTTTACAAAACTTGCTTTAAAAATCTTAATAATGGTAAAATATTAAATTCTAGAAGAATACAGTAAGTACACCAAGACGTCACTATAGTGTGATCTAGTGCATCAAAAAAAGGAAGTCAGAATAATTTTCTATCTGTCCTAGAAGCTACTGAAATGTTTATGCACCTAAAGGACCTTGCTGCTTACTATATAGTCCTATAGCATGGACATAAGGACTCCCATTATAGCAAGGTATGAATGTACTCTGAAAAAAAGAAAGTAAACTTCATCTTCAAAAGCAATTCACTCTCTTTTTATCCATCAGAAATACTAAACTGCAACAGAATTTCTACTGAGAGTTTCAATTACTTCTAGCAAAATTCATGTTTAAAAATTAAAATAAAACAACAAATCTGCGTCCCCCCCTTTAAGTTCCTGACCACTGGACATTACATCACAGAGAAAAATAAGGTTATATACTTCAAGGTAACTTAAATCAATGCCAAAGAAATGAGAAAAAAAATTTAAGTCTGAAGGAATGTAAGTATTCAATCCTTAGTCGTAAGTAGGTAATAGAAAAGTTCCATTTCTATTAGATTTTTTTTCTTCCAGTTCTAATAGTAAATGGCATTTCTTTTCATTGTAGATTAGAACCTGGTGTTTATTTGACTTGTTAGCATTCCTAGATGATCTTATTTTGTAAGCTACATTTAAAACTAGCAAAAGTTACTTAAACAATCATCTAAATTTAGTGACCCTTTGACAAGAGTGAGAACCTCTTTACTCCTTCTATGAAAAAAAAAAAGCCCCGACTGAAATGCTTGAAAATTGAAAAAGCAAGCTCATTGGAATGGTCTTCTCCTGAATGGATTTTTTTTTTTACCATTTTCCTTTAAATTTTCCCAAGGGAAAATACCATACAAGTTATACACAAAATGAATCAAGTAGATTTAAAAAGAGTGCCAAGTGGTCAAACCCATTTTCATTTCTGGCCAATTTGATCTTCTGATACCAGTTGCTTTAAAATGTAGCAATATCCCTTCTCCAATGGGGGCTGCCTCTATATAGTGTTTCATTATTGATCACATGCTAGGCTAAGTACCTGGGAAAGGGGACACTCCTTGGCCAATGAACTCTGGTTCATATCCTTCAGTAAGTCCTTCAGAGCATTTCTTACGGTTGTGTGAGACCATTGTTCTGGAGGCAAGTCTTCTAGTTTAGGGCAACTATTTGAGACATAGATTAGAAAGGGGATTATTACAAGATTGCATCCTGCTGCAGAACATTCCTTTAAGACAGACAGATTTCATTTTGCGCATCAAGCAGATGCATCTGGAGATTGCTCTCGGTCTCCTGATTGTTCCGATTAGTTAATTACTTTATACAACACATCTGCTGTATTGATGCATGAATTATACATCAGCTGCATGTGGTGACTATTTTTTCATGTTACTTCTACCTTTCTGCTCTGATGCGCTTGGTAAGACAATTTAAGGTGTAATGCTTTCTCATGACCGATCAAGAAAAGCACTAATATATTAACTATTTTCCGTTCATCGATGTTCACATGACTTAAAATATAATAAGAATATAGTCATAGTGAGGAAGTCATTCTATCACAAAATGTACACAGATGGCACTGTTCATGATATGCAAAAATATTTTTCTCTTAAGTAAACTTTATGTAAAATGCCTTCTTGTAATGCATCATTTAATTGACTAAATGCAGCAGAGTTGCAATATGATACCTACAGAAACCAATCAATTAAAAGCTAGAAGAAGAAGGAGGGGAAAAGTTCTCTTTAATAGGATAAGTTGGAGAACAGCAGGACAAGATTAATTTGGACTTACGCTTTCTAAAAAACCATGCCAGATTTCACTCTGAATCTGAGTAGCCATAAAGGACTAGGGAGGCAGGGTTCTCTTTCTCACCTCCTGCCTGCCATCTTGGGACTCACCTGTGTAACTGGATTTTCAATGTGACCACATGATACACATCCTGCAGCATATCTGCGACAGTCGCATCAGGGGCATCTGTCACGTAGGACAGTGGAACTGGATTCCACTTTCCAACTTGGATTAGCCCTATACCAGACAGAGAAGAGATTGTAGACTCATTAACCCTCTAGTCAAAAAATTATACTGGGACTTTTCCCTATTTCCACTCACTGTCCCACCCCCCTTTCCCAATAATACTACGATTCCTACCTGGATCATTTTAATCCAAAGAGTAGTATGCTAACGAAGATATTTACACTTAGGTTTCCAGATCATGAAAGAAATAGTACCAGATTTTTTTTTAACTCTCTGGAAATAAAAGTCTCTCAATCAAATTTATAAATAAAGTCATATTTTCCCCAAATTACAGAAAGTTCTAATCCAACAGAACTGAACCAGTTCTGAATGGCTTTACAATTTATATAAGAATCCCTACTGCAATGGGAACCAGCACTGAAAAATACTTTACAGCCCATAAAACCATCAGAAACAGAATAAAAGAAACAGAACTAGATATTCAGTCATAAATGCAAATTGACTCTCAACAGTCCATCTGCTCAAATATGCTCGACACTTCCTTGTGGATCCTCAGTGGAGCAGATTATTAAGGTCAATAAGCATACTAATGATTCAGTTGAAGCAATTTAAAAAAAATCTACCTCAACATTCCACATGAGCAAAATGTGTGTTAACTAAACCAAAATGAATTAAGCCAATTTTTTAAAGTCACAGACTAACAAAAATATAACCCCACCTCAAATGTATGTCTAAGAAGAAAAACATACAATGTTTCTTCCATAAAGTACACATAAAACATGGGACTTTTTTTTTCTCCAATTGCATAGATGTATTATTTACCTTTGGCTTGGGCAGCAGAGCTGTGAGAATATCCAAGAGACAGCAATGCCATTTCTATCAGTTGGTTGAAAAGCATGTCCTTTCTTACCAACACAAACTCTGCATGTTCCTCCTTGCAATCATATTCAATGGAATTTTCATAATGCTCCACCACACAGAAAACAGGTAGCATTGTTCCTATCAAAAAGGCCAAAAAGACAAAAACAAACACAAACCAACAATTTTCACCAACTCATTCTCTGTTGTGGGGGGAGGGGTGGAGGAAGATGGGGTATAAGGGAGTTATGAGAGTAAGTCCTTGAGGCAGTGAGTCAGAAATGGGGGCTACACTGGCAAGGTATAGAGCACTGAAGCAAACGTGCATTCATTCACACATTCTCTCTCTCTCTCTCTCTCTCTCTCTCTCTCTCTCTCTCACACACACACACACACACACACTTGCATCATTATCCAAAAATAAGCAAATAGAAACCAAAGTATTTCCTATGAAATTTGTTCCAGTCTATTTATAGAACTATATTTTCTAAACAGAAAGAATGTTCAATTACCTGTCTAGCAAAAGAATAATGTTGACTGGAGAGGAATAAGTTGGCTGCCTCTGTCCTGTCTGATTTGTTGTGACTGGTGTGCAGACTGAGAACCCCAAACACATACTGCAGATGTCTTGTGAGTAAGACATTTTAGTCCCATCTAGATAATTTTGTTAATATTAAATGATCTCATTTGGGTCAACATCATTAAACTGAACCTCCTTTAGGTAATGTATCTGTCCTAATCTGACTATATTATTAAAGAAGAAGAAAATCTTATCTAAATTACTCAAGATATTGTCTCTTTTGAATATATCCTGAATGCTAAGGTACATTTGTATATCTGAGAAACATAACTTTTAATTTTATATTATCTGTTAAAAATATATGTGGGTAACATGAGAATTTTTTGATAAATATTCTTTTTTGGTCCAAAGAGAAAAAAAAAGGAAGAAAAATGAACCTTTTTATGACTTGTGTTAAGATCTAGGTATTTAGGTAAGATTTGTGATTTTTTTCTTCTCCACATTTATAGTTAGTTCAGCATTATTAATGAACTGTGGCCAAGAAAATAGCAAATTCAGGTTATTTATTATTGGAACAGCAACTATTAAAAAAAAGAAACATTTTTGTACTTAGTACACTGGCTGAGCACCTTATCGTTAAAATTTTACTGGTTAAAAGAAAAGGGTTAAAAAGCAGATGCACAAGAACTGTCTTGTGGCAAGCTGCCAGAAGGGTAGCATCTTTAGCATAAATGATGACAAGGGTTACTTTAACAGGGCACCCAGGATCTCCAATTAGTCCAACAATGTTAATGCTTCCATAAGTAGTGCCTTCTGCACTTACAGAAGCCTCCTAACTTGCAAAGGTGTCAAATATGTACTGTAGCTAGAATTATGATTTCTTATTGCCAGTAGAGATGGCCTTTATAATTCTCGACTTATGTTTCTGCATAACAAAAAGTGACCAAAAAAGGCCATTTTCAACATGTAGATTTTTCATTGAAGCTTCAGTGACCTGTCATAAGAGATTTGTAGCTCTGAGAAACTAGCCCCTTTAGGTTTGCTTAGGAAAGCTCACAAACTCACTTTGGTGAGTTAGTGCCCAACAGGCTCAGCATGAAGAGCCAGCTGAAAAGCTTGCCAGTGTTCACGTAGTTCATTCAGCTGTTTTATATGAGTGGGAGATTGGTCAGGAAGAAAGAAGACTTGGGAAGACCACGGCAAAAGTGGCGATTTCTTTATTGGTTAAAATATTCTCTGGAGTATTTCACAAAAAAAACAAAACCACTGCTCTTCTTTCTAAGGTAGGGTTTCCTAAGTTTGGCTACAATGTTTACCTGCCACCTGCCAAAAAAAAAAAAAAGAACCAAACAAACCAGAAATCCTGCACAAAAGATAAAAATATCAATCTTTCTAGCATCTTTGTTGTTGAAAATAAACATTTTTATTAAGTAAGGGAAAACTGTATTTGTAAGTGCTTCTGAAAAAACCCAAAGCATTTGGGCAGGAAGTGAAAATACTTTGATTTCCCCTCCCCCCATGTCCCCCTGACTTCAAAGAGTTATGTTAATATAACAAAAGCACATGCATTGATTTTTCATTTCATGTAATGATACAAAAGTGTGCTACTCTAGGCTGCTTCTTGCAGCTGGGAAATGTTTATAGGCGATGTCGCTATTCAAATAGACTGCATGTCTTTAGACACAAATAGGAACATACTGACCAAATTTAGATGTATGCTGGAGATAGTAAAGGTAGATACTGATAGTGCAACACACAAGGATCATCTGACTGCAAATCAAGCCGCTAAATCTCTTAGTGAGCTGTCACTGCTGCTCTCCTGTTTACGTAAAAGGCAGCCAGCCCGCTGGCTGCCCGGGCTGATCACTCTTGGTAGGGCTTGGCTAATCCTCCAAGTGCAGCAACTTTATAACCTTCTAGTATTAAAGAGGAGCACATTGGTCAGTGTTCAATGCTAAAAATATATCATGACTTCAACCTGAAGGCAGGGCTAGAGCTTTTGCTGAAGGTTTACGAGTCTGTGTAAACAGCACGTCTGCCATAAGGAGCAGTGAAGTCTGTAGAATCCTTGTCTAAAACTGTCCTGGCATTAAAGTTTGCTGTGCAAATATCACATAATACCAGAGACAGCTGAAATCTCCTATTTAGGAATTTATGGAACTTATATGTTTGCAGGCGTCAGAAAGTCTTTTTTATAGAGCCCCAGTGCCTCACAGTACAATATTAATGCACTCTGTTGGAAAAGCTGTAATAAATTATATTTTTAATGCTCTTACCCTGGCTTTCTTAAGATGCATACATTCTTGGCAAACAATCAATAAATAGGGTAATCATGAGCAGAGGCCAAAGAATTTGCTGAAGTGCTGTTTTCCCATTTTTAATAGATAAAGATCTAACAATACGGACTGCTGTGTCTGTTCATTTCGGGATCAATATATTCTTTGTTTTCGCCAAACCAAGGAAAAAATAAATGATTGTATGATAAATGTTATGCATCAAACACAATGAAATTCCACTGCCTTCTAACTTTATCTACTTAATATTCTTGGTTGCTAAAAGGTTGCATTTTTATACTCTGCTTAGCAAATGCAAGAAAAATCTGAATTATAAACATATAGCAATTTACAGAGAAACAAGGACCATTATGAGACATGCTGAATTATATCCAGTACATTATGCCTTGCTTTACATGAATCATCTTGTTGAATATGGTCAAAGTTTTAAGACATTGTCATCAATTTAATTTAAATTATTTATATGAACACTCACACAATAGAATTCCCAAGAAGCTGGTCTAACATTGTACATCCTTAATGAAAATGCCCAATTGTAAAAAATTTGGGACTAGAAAATATAATCATCTGCTCCTTTATTTTAAATAATGAGTCTACTTTTAAAGATTAAAATGGAAAAATTGATGTTAGGATAATGCAAACCTCACACACTGTAGAAGTTATTTGTGAAACCACTTCAAAAAAGTTAATAGATACCTTTCCGACAATCAGCCTCATGAAAAAGCTCTGCTAATACTCAAATGATAGAAAGTTCTAGGATCCTTATTTCTACTCAATGCTACCTTGGGATGACATCCACCAGCATCACATGAGTTCCTAACATTTTGGAAGACTCAGACAGATATCTAAAGTCAAAAGACTCCATCCAGTAGAGGAAGATGCTCCACCCAAATATGAAGTTCACATTGCCCAAATGTGATTTACATCTGGGCCAAGCAATGCCAGTCTTTTCCCAAGTGAAACAGAAGCAAAGAAAAGGAAACACAAAGTATGGCTTTTCTCGATAAATAGTCTTGGAGAGTATTCCAAGTTTTCCATTATGTATCTTTAAGATATTTACCTTTTCTAATGTTTGTTTTCATCAGATGTCCAGAGTGTTTTAAAGGCACTCCTTGCATTTTAGCTCCTGTACTCCCAAGTCTTCCTCTTCCTAATGGGCTCCCATTCTGCTCCAAGCGGGCAATTTTGGCTGGTGGACCCTTCGGATCGCTTACATTGTTAGACATTTCTGAATGTTCTTTCCCCTGAGTTGTCTCGTTCAAATGATCCATACTCAGTCCCGCCTCTAAAAATCACCTGCCATGTTTAAAAAAAAAAAAGTTGTATACATGTGTAAGTACATATACATGTAAATATTTTGAAGATTTTTGTCTCTCTAATTTATGTTCTTTAAAATGAGCACTTGCCTGATCCCAATCTATGCAAATAATATTAGAAAAAATAAATTAATCAAAATTGCTCATTTTTTCCCTAAACTGCTCAAATGCATCTGGGTAAAGGTATCCTGTTTTCTATTTACAGAACTATGTTAAATACGTGGGTTTATCTATGGAACAAATGTTATCTGGAACAAACATAGCTACAAAATGACTAAAGTAGGGTATAAACAATGATTTTTATTTTCTTTATAGTAATTAAAAATTAAAAGTTCATTAATAAGTCAAATATTAAAACTTTAGTCAAGGGTACAATAGACATAGTATAAGATATATCTACACACACACAGACATACTCTCTCTTTCTCTCTCTCCCTCCCTCCCTCCCTCTCTCCCTCTCTCTCTCTCTCTCTCTCTCTCTCTCTCTCTCTCTCTCTCTCCTCTCTCTCTCTCTCTCTCTCTCTCTCTCTCCCTCCCTCCTGGCAAGTTCATCAAGACTTTCTATTTTCCTCCTTTACTTTCAGGTTAACATAAGAGAAGAGTTTGTCTCCTATTGAGGTCCTGAGATTCCTACTACGTATTAAAAATGCAATCAAGTCTATATCCAAGATGTGACCAAACCCATCTGTGTTCATGAAAATATATTCTAACAGAGAGAAGTAAAATATTTAAAATCAATGAATTCTAGGTGTTGGTACACTACAGTCTTTATGTTTAATTAAAATTTAGTAGCCTATTAATGATATAAAAGTACTAATAATTTATGAAACAGAACATTTTGAAAAATATTTTTCATGTATTCTCTCATCTTAAATGTATAGCTCAGCTTAAAAAAATTCAACAATACTGATAACACTATATTCCTAATCTTCAAATAAAAAAAATATTAATTTAAAATAATAGCTACCATGTGTAGAGTGCTTTAAGGTTTGCAAAGCATTTTGCATCAGTTATCAACTTTGTTGCCCAATAAGAACAATCTTAAAAATCAGTTTCAAGGAAACAAACAGATACTAGTTTATGGGAATTGTTAATAACAGTAGTTTATAGGAATTATGTTACATCTTTAGACTTGAAGTATCATCTCCTTTATGAGGAAGACAATTTGTGACCATTATGCCAATCACATATGCAAAATAGTCAAAACTATGGTCACCAAGAACAGGTGAAGAGAATTGTTTTATGAACTGCTATAGTAGCTACAATTACTGTGAATACAATTTAGAAAAAGTAAATCGAATTTTGATAATTGGGATGTTCTTCTAGCTACCTTGCAATTCAAAACATTCTTTGCAATTTTTTTATGACACCAAAGTTATATAGGTCCAGATCTGTCAAGAGATATCACTCATTACGATAGAATTTGCTGTAAACATTTTTTTTCCTGCTTCAAAATAGACTACATTGTCCTATATAGTCGAGGTGGGGGGGGGAGGAAAACGTTAATTTGGAGATTTACAAGCAACCTTAAGAATGTCAGTTGAATGACTGTAAAGTTTGTGAAATAATGGTTATTTATTCTTGTACTCTAGGGTGGCATGCTGAGAACCGAAGGTTTAGCATTGATTGTGGTCCCATCTGTTTTTGGTTATGAGTCTCATTAACAATAAATGTGCCTATTTTAACCACTTTTTACCAAGATTACTCTTTTCCATTAATATCAACTGCAGTGTAAAGCCAAAAAGAGAGCTATGATTATTAACTTCTAAAAGCATTCCTCACAATATTTTATGTACTGATACAAATTTGTTTTTCTGAAACTGTTTTACCTTGATAGAAATTAGGGATTCTTTTAAAAATATATAGTGTATAGAAATATATACATAAAAACATTTTTAAAGTCTTGAGATTTTGGGTAACTTACAAAAATACATACATCATAGCATCAAAGATAATGTTATGGAAACATGCAGGTGTCATAGATCTGAAGAACACAACAAGCACAGTAAATGAAAGTGATAGGTTGTAATTTAGTCAGCTTATTGACTACTATCAAAACACCATATAGGTCATTTTACTAACTCTTAGACTACCCACCCATAGTCATCCTTTAAATACTCAGTTATCTTGTAAAAAGCTTTACATTACAAAGCAAAATTACATGCACATAAAACACCTAATTTGCTCATTTAAACTCCATGCCCAAGGCTAAAGTTCACTGAAACCTCAGTTAGGAATAGTGCTGAGCAACCCCCAGCATGGCCTGCCCAATATGACAGCAGCAAAATGTGCCTGTTATCCTTAGAGATGTCAGAGAGTTTCTTTTGAGTTTCACAAAATCATTTCAGGGCAATTTCTTGCCCACACATTTAGAGAGGGGTCACTGTCTCACACATACACATATATACATCCCCCTCCACAAGTATAAAATAAACCACAAAACTGTTTCCTAAGGAAATTATGTACATAATTTCTGAATGAAATACAAAAGATCAGTCATAATTAATTTTCTTAAAATACTCATCTTTTAAGAATATATTATTTCTGCACTTCAAATTCGTTTTAAATTAGTTATCCCTTAGATCATCCCCTTAGCCTCCACATAACCCCATAATCACATTGGAGAGACTGTTCTCTTATCCATTCCATATGGCCGTCACAATCCAGGCCAAGCTTTCACTGTGACCTTTTAAAGAGACAAAGAAGCAAAGTACTATCTAGAAACAGAAACACTGCAGTTTTACTGAGTGAAATTAGCAAAACCAACCTGAAACTCACCACTTCAAAACTTGACAGCACATAAATAATAAAAACAAAGGAGATTTCCTTTGCAGCCCGAGATCTTGAAGAGGAAGAAGTTCAAGACTGATGTTTTTCTATATCCTCTTTTTTTTATTAAAAAAAAAAGCAGCAGACCTGAAGGCGACTTCCCCCTTAAATTGTATTATTTTGTCTCCCCCACCCCCTTCCCCCCCTAAGCGGGGGAAGGGCAGAAATAAACGTCAAGATGAGGAGAAGCCATGAGGGCAAAAATCAGAATTCAAAAATTGTTATTTTTTTCAAATGTCTCTTGGAGAACAGGTTTTTCGATGGGGGAGGAGGGAGACTGGGAAGTGAGTAGAGAGAAGATAAAATTGATCTGACAAGTGAAACGTTGAAAAAAATCGCAAAAACAAAGCAAAAAGCGCTATACGGTCCACAATGAGATTATGTTTGGGGGTGTGGGGTGTGTGGGGGGGTGATGGTCGCTGATTATCTTTTCTTTAAAAGCGAAAAAATCACTGCGGACAAGGTCTGAGGGGGAAAAAAGGGTTCTCTTCTAGCTCTCTATCTCATAGGCTCTCCGTCGTGAAAAAAGCAGAAAGTCTACTTCTGGCTGTCACTTGGAGTATTATTCTCCAATAACCCAGGAGAACCACAGGGAGGAAAGAAGGGGGGGGAGCAACCTTTCTCCCACCCGCAATCCCGCCCCCCCCGAAACAATTGACAGTAACATTAACAAGCCTAAACTTTCTCCCTGAACCTCCAAACCCAAGCCAAGAGCTCTATCGGGTAGTAGGAAGGGCGGAGGGTAAAGTGTAGCGAAAAAAATACGGGAAAAGGCACTAAAATACCACTTTTAATTTAGCCTTCGCTCTTCTTAAAAATAGCAGAGAGGCTCTGTCCTTTCCTATTTACCCGGGGCTGTTGTGTGTGCCTGAGAGAGAGTAAAGGGGGGGGGGAAGAGTGGAGAGAGAGAATAAGAGGCAGAGAGAGAGGAGAGAGAGGGAGAGAGGGAGGGGAGAGAGAGAGAGGGAGAGAGGGAGAGAGAGAGAGAGGGAGAGAGAGAGAGAGAGGAGAGAGAGAGAGAGAGAGAGAGAGAGAGAGAGAGAGAGAGAGAGAGAGAGAGAGAGAGAGAGAGAGAGAGGCAGGCACACACCACCACCTTCCACCTCCACAACGAATAACTCCTCTCCCCTAGCCAAAAAAAAAAAAAAGTGGACCAAATTTCACTCCTCTATGTCCGAGGGAAGCAACAATAGCTACAATGACGGTATTTTAAAAATCAAAGACCCCAACAAAACTGCTCAAGAGTTTCTCAAAATGAAGGGGAGGAGGGGGGTGTCCTTTTAAATCCTACAGGCTTTATTCTTGTTTCCCTGGCTGGATAATATGATTATTGTGATTAGGCCGTTTTGGTAGTTGTTGCTGGATGTTACAGAGATAGATGTGTGTGTGTGTGTGTGTGTGTGCGCGTGTGCGTGTGTGCCCGGACTGAGCCGTGTGTCTCCTCTCTCTCTCTTTCTCCCTCTCTCTCCCCCCCTCCTTCTCTCGTCTCTGTCCCCATTAAATTATTAGTTGACTCATCACTCCTCCTCCTGCTGCTGCTGCTGCCGCCGCCGCCGCCGCCGCGCTGTCCCCAGCTCCTGGGCTCCGCTCTCAGCCAGAGCTTTCGGCTGCTGCTGCTGCTGCCGCCTTCGTTGTCGTGGCTGCTGCTGCTGCTGCTGCCGCCGCCGGAGCTGTTGCTGTTGCTTCTTCTTCCTCCTCCTCATTTTAATACAAAATAACACCGAGGCCACCGGCTTTTTACCGCTCTGAACTGGAGGACGCAGCCTCCCTGCAGCTGCCCGGAGCCCTTCCCCTGCGGCCCCAGATCATCCGGCGCGTCCTGGGAGAAACAGAAAGACAGACAGAGAGACAGAGAAAGGGAGAGAGGGAGAAAAAGTGGCAGAGGAAGAGGAGGAGGAGGAGGAAGAGGAGAAGGAGGAGGAGGAGGAAGAGGAAGGGGGTGAGGAGAGGGATAGTTGGAAAAGGGAGAGTGAAAGGCAGAAAAGGAATTAAAATTTAAAAAAAAACGGGATGGAGGGCAAAGATGGGGGTTAAGGTTGGGTCTGGGGGAGGGGGCGGAGGTGGGGGTGGCGGAAGAAGAAACCAGAAAGACAAGTAACTACTGAATGAGTGAGAGAAATAGAAGGGGGGGGGAAAACGTGTATGGGGGGGGGGGAGACTGCGATTTCCGGCACAGGGCGCGCAAGAATTTGTAATCAGCTTGATTAGAGTGAGGCGGCTCTGCATTTATTACACACAATACCCAGAATAACAGGGAGCAACGCAAGAGGCACCACTGGCGGCTGGCAGCGGCGGCGACGGCGGCACAGGCGAGGGAGGGAGGGTGGGAGAGCCCGGGGCTGGGGCCGGGGCCGGGGCAGGGGGAGCGGGGCGGGGGGCTGACACCTTCCCTATTACAGAGGAGGCCGAGACAGATGGGGCAGGTGTGTGTTTGTGTGTGTCTGTGTGTCTGTGTGTGTGCATTGGGGGGGAGGAAAACGAGGAAGATTAGAGATCATCATCTTCGATGAAAAGAAAGAAAGTCACAAGGAAGAGGGAGAAAGGGTCAGGAAAACAACCACAAACAACCCCGAGGAATGGGGGGGGGACCTGGGAAGCTCTCCCCTCTTCCCGCTCCGGGGCCAAAGAGAAAGCCCCGGACTGGGCACAGAGCCTAGGGAGCGCCAGCCCGCCCACTCGCCAGCATCACCCCGGAGGGGGGAGGGAAGGGAGAAGTCCTCCGGCTGCTGCAGGTGAATGGAGCGATAGGAAGCCGTCGGGCAGCCACTGGAGCCAGTGCTCTGGGCCGGGCTGCCCAGCCGGGGAGGGCGGGCTGTCTGTCCAGCAGGGGTACAGAGGCCTGAACCCTTCAGGACGCTGGGGAAACCTCCTGGCGGGGGCTGGGGGCACGCGGCCACGGAGTGGGGTGTGGTGTGTGCTGTGGCTGGACAGTCCCGATTGCACACCAAGGCAGCATAAACAGGTGTAGTGGGAACAGCGATAAAACTTTTGTCTCCTCTCTTCTCGAGTGTGATAGATGGGCTTCAAAACTTTGAACATCCAAGATTAAAGGCACTGAGTGGAGACAATCTTGCTGTTTACATAACTGGCCACAAAGCTGCTTAACTACCTACCCAACGTTTACCCTGACCCAGGAAAGCAATTTTAAAACAAGAATGCCTTATTCACAATAGCACAGGTGGTTACAAATTTACTTAGGTCACTAACCAAGAGAACTGCTAATGCAGAGAAAAATATGACGTCACTCTTGATTTCCTGTCTTAAAGCAAGGCCCAAGTAAACTTTAGAAAGTTGAGAAATGGGAAGTCTAGATCTAATGTGCTTTACACAGGACTCCCAACTATAATATGAAGGAAATGATGACATTATGGAGAAATGACACAAAGTATAAGCAGTAAGAATGAGCCCATAATGTAATTCCTCACATAGGATACTGTTAACCATAATACATGTGAAAGTGAGAAATATTATAACCTTGACCAACATAAACATCATCTGCATCGTGCAGATGCCTAGGTTTAATGTTATCCGGTCAAGTGTTGGGCAGTGAAAAAGGGAAATTTAATACTAATATCCTCATATAACAATAATACAGGAAAATGAGGATGTTAAATATTGTTTAACACAGTATACTAGTAGGAAGAGGAAACCTCTTCAGGTAAAAATTTGATGCACAGAGTACCTCCCATTCACACTGTCTTACCTCTTGTATGTACCCAGTTAGTTAGATGTTGTCTTCCCTATTAGAATGTGAGCTTCTTGAGGGCAAGGGACTGATTTTTGCCTGTCTGTATATCCCCAGAACTTAACACAGTGCCTGGCACCTATTAAGTACCTAATACTTGTTGATTTACCTGACTGACAATCAAAAGATTCAGCACAAGTAAAGAAATAAGAAGAAAATATGCAAATTAATTTTATTTAAAGCTACCAACACATGCATGTAAACATTCTGTTTACTTTAGAAGCACCTGAAAAGTAAAAGATAAAGGCAAGGTTAACTGGCATAAAGATGTTTTCCTTTTGGGAAGGATAAGTTTCAAATAAAAAGCAATGCAAGTATTTTGGAATAAAAGTCCATGGTTCAATTACAAATCTAACAGGCAGGTGATCTAGAATTGTAGAACATACAAACTGAACTCTGGTACAAAGTTAGAAAGGAAGCCAATAGAAGAGACTAAAAAGCACCATGAACTAGATATTATTGAAAAGAAAAAAAAAAGGGTGTCAGAACCTAGGGAAAAAAGTATAGTCACTGAAAATAAATAAATACAGTAAGCCACATATGCCCTTTAAGAAAAAAAAAACAGCAAATAGCAGATCAAAATAGAGGAAGCTACTTAACATATTAGGCAAGATACAGTGTACATAGCTCCTTAATAAACAAGGGGGGAAGCAAAAATAACGCCTACTGCTAGTCAGAGTTGGTTAATTCAAACATGTAGAAAAAAGGGAAGGGCAATCTATTTGAAAGGAAAACTTATAAAAATGTAAATTCCAACTGAATTTGCATATGGCTCACTTAGAAAATGATTTTTAAAAATCATACTGATTTTATTTTTAAGTTTTTAAGATGGAATCATTCAATCACACTAATTTATTTAAGAACAGCTGATTTGACTGCTACAGCCAAACTTTTATTTTGCAGAAGGTATACTTGCTCATTACATCAGTTTTCAACAGTAGCTAATAATACATTTTAAACTTTAAATGAATTAAGAAAGATTGGCCACTGAAGAATACAATGTTAAAAACGTGGAGTAGGCAATCGAAAAAATTTATGTATGCATACAATCTTATATCAGGTTTTACTGGGGAAGATAAAGAATTCAGAATGAAAGGGAAATACAGATATAATCTGGGGGGAAGGGGGAACCAATGGGGAAAAAAAAACTACTGGGAAATATAATTATCAAGTCAAATAGGGATATATTATTGTAAAAATGTCTATCAGAGAGATCATTTGCACAACCACAAGAAAACCTACAAGTCCTTTATGAAAAAGTATATTTACCCCACAATCCTAATTACTTGATTAATGGAAATATAAAAGGGATAAGTAAAAACTAATAATCCCACTTCAAATGTACAGGAAACCTTTTATCCAGGGATCAGAATATGTTTTAATAAATATGAACCACACAAAATAAGTAATATAAAAAAGAAGGGGCATATCAATAGAAAATGGAGAAATAAATCCAGTAATAATTGAGAAGCAAGGTGTTTATTAATGACATTATCATTGGACAGTAAGCAAATTTAGTAATATCATGTATCCATTAATCACATAATCACATTAATCTTACATCAGACACTTCCTCTACGCCTGAGATATATGATTACAAGAAATACCTTGGAGGAAACAGCACATATGCATTTATACCTTAGAAGTTGTATACAGTGCTGATGAGCTTAATTACTATGTATTATCTACCTCTGTTAGAGTATTCATTATAGCCTCTGAACATTGACCAGTGTAAACCCTGGATTAAAATGAAAGAGGGAAAAATGATAATTAAGAATATATATTTTGCTTTGCATATATGAACATAAGCTAGCAGAGCATTAGAAATAGACAAAAATGTACATTAATTTGCACTATGTATGTGTCTCTACACTTTTCAATAAGAAAAAAGATAAGCTTAAGACTACATAAACTACATACTAAAAATTGTTATAAATAATAAGGAACTTCAGTGATACATTTAAATATTACTTAATATCTATAAGTATGGTTCAAACATTAACATTTATTTTAGAAAAATAATATTGGTTTTTATGATGAAATAAACAATATCAGCTACCATATCAGAAGAAAACATTGAAATAAATCTGCAATATTTTTAATACTTGATAATACTATACTTTTCAAATGGTTGCTACAGTAAATAAATGACACAAGAAATCTGAGGATACATTAAAACAATTACAGAGTAATGAGAATTCAAATAAATCTCAAACTTATTCTTAACGGCGGTATATATACATTCTTGGTAAACAGAAAGAAAAAAAGGGGGAGGAGAGGAGGTAAGGTAAGCATGTGATCCTTATGATTTGGTTACTGTCTGAGTATTTCTGAAGGAATGTTCACACCAAACATGGCCCTTCCAAAGGATACATTGATGAGCCATTTTTCCCCCCACTCAAACACAGTTTGGCCTGTATCTCAAGCATATAGGATGCTGCTCTTTTTTTTGCCACATCAATTCTTGGTGGGGAACTTCACTTGCAGGTGGTGTTTTCCATATATGTGTGTCTGGAAATGTGGTTGGTGTTGGCCATCTAAGGGGGCTTTTGGGGGGCCCATATGTTTAGCTGTCACGTTCCTCATTTTCTCTGTCTAGGATGTCAAGTCTGATTTCCTTGCAAAATCTTTGAATGGACTATATACCAATTAGCACAAACAAGAGAAAAAATCTGGGTCCACAGCCCAAACAACTTTTTTCAGCATATGTCTGAGAGGAAATACAATATCCTGTAAACACTTACACCCCTTTCTCACATCTTATCTGTAACTGACATCACTATGCATTCCATATAACTTCAGAGCACAGTCTGCTTCAAGTGGTGCAGAAATTTCTGTTATTTCTACATGCCTCCTAATGATAAAGAACATGACAACAATGAGATATCCAGGGGTCACGATGTCATGTTACTTTATCATACACTAATGGCCCTACCAGTAGACCCATGCAATGTTCACCATACCGAATTAAGTAGGGGGTGGGGAAAGAAGTGGGTAGGCTATGGGTTAATTTTTCTTGTGCTTTTATTAATTAGCTAAAGAGAGAAAAAAAATCTTACATTGGTAACTTAAAAGAATAAGCATTTATTAAGCATTTAGTATTTGCCAAACATGGTGCTACATGCTGGGAATTCAAAAACAAAAACAAATATTGTCCCTGTCCTTAAGGAGACTACATTTTAATGGTGGAAACAACATGCATAGGATGGAAGTGGCCTGGCAGGAGAGCTTTGGACCAGAAAATTGTAGGGACAGCAAGTGAAGTCATATAAAGATAGACTGATCCGCCCCATCCCAAAACAATGGCAGAGTTGATTTGATGATAATTCATGGTTCTAAAAGTGGATTTTACTTGCATTGCAATTTAGTCACCTAGAAATGGGCTTATTAGCCATAATCTATCTCTCAGACATGAAGGGGATGGTAGTGGTGGCAAAACGGTAAAGGGAACACTGAATGTACAGTTCTTATTTCGGTTGATGATCTAAACATCTCTCAATGGCTATCACACTTTCATAGGCTGACCCAAAGTGATTACTTTAACATTGTAATTTGTGTACTGAAAGACAGAGTCTTGGATATAATGAATAGAGACCATAGATCTTAGAGTCAAGGAGATCTGTGTTCAGGTCCAACTTCTGATCCACACTGGCTTGTGACCCTGGAAAAATCTCTTACCCTTTCAGTGCTCCTAGACAATCTCTAAGATGATAATTTGCACAACAGTTGCATTGGTACAGGAAGTTCCCTCACCACTAGGGGTTCCCTAGACCAGTGAAATCACAGGTCCCAAGGGGGTGAAAAGCCTAAGAACCACTGGATACAAAAAAGCAGTATGGAAATCAGTAGAAATTTTACTACTGACTCCATCTTCAATGAGACATTTGAACTATTTATGTCAAAATCATGTGACAATCATACTCCAGTGCTTTTTCTTTTTCTTTTTTTATATAAGTAAGCAAATAACTAGTGGGTCACATCAACATCAATAATTTATCCATATACCTACCTACCTTTGTATCTCTCAAAGGGCATCCATGAAATAACTATTCCTATCCTTAGGCATGCTTATTTGAAAATATTAACATAGGTCCATAACCAGAGACTGGTACACGAAACAGACATCAAAGAGAATGAAAAATAGAAAATAGTAGCAAAGAATTAAGGATTTGGGGGATTGTGGAAGAAGGATGAGGAGGTAGTTCAAATGAATTTTAATCTTTCCAGTCAGTCTATGGCTGGTTCCAGTATAGCCCACACTGGAAGTGGTCAAAAGCTATAGTTATCTGAAGATAGACGGGGGCAGGAAGGAGGGCATTAGTGAATGACTTTGTTGATTTCAGCACATGATAGATGGCCATAGATTTTTAAAACTAACCAAAGTCCTTTTTAAAAGAGTTGGGCAACCTGGTTGCTTGTAATATGACTCTCACTGGCTTCAAGGCTATGTAAAAGTATCTGAGGGATTTCCCCTAAGGCACCTGTTGCCTCTTCTCTATCATGCAACATTTTCATATAAAAACATAACCTCTGGAATAGGAGGCAATTTTTAGTCAAGGAGAGTGATATTCAAAGATGCCTTCATTGCTTTTCAGAAGAAGGGAATAATAATGATAAACTTCAGTTCTGCTTTCTACTTCCATCAAAACTGGTGCAATGGACAGAGTCCTGAGGACCACTTGTTGTGTTCTCTAGGACAGGTCGTGAGCCAAGTGGAATGCTGGCTGACAGTGTTAGAAGGGATATCTCGGGTTGGGAGCTAGGTCAGTGTATCTGAGGTGCATCTGAAGTTGAGACCGCTGGTAGTTCTGACTAGTTCAAGTCTGAAGATGAAATAGACAAATTTAGCCTATAGGATATTGTAAGGAAAAAAAACATGTAAGAAATGTCGATATAGAAAATTCACTTTTTAAAAAGTAAATAAGAATGGAAAATTATAAGAAATTATGTTTTAGAATTTGGTAAATGAAAGGGTAGTATTTTAGGGAGTAAGCTGAAGTATTATTTGGAAATTTTCTTCAGGTTTTCTATGGTGCCAACAATCCTATGCAGATATATTATTTAACATTACAAATATAAGCTACTAACCACAAATTATACATGGAAGTACAATTATAAAACCCATCTATTATTTACTGGAGCCAGAACTAACATAGTTTCCTTCACTGCTTTACAATATAGCTGTGTGTGATTTTCTTCCCAGAAAATTGTTCAATGTATTTCTACACTTTATGCCAATACGTCTAATCAAGTTAAGAAGTTTTCATGGATTTCTAGAGCTGGGAAGACCCAAAGAAGTTAATTTAGTCCAACATCTTCATTTTACAGATGAGGAAACTGAGGCCCAGGAAAATGAACCTATTTAGGTATAATCAGTGACAAAGTGAGGTCTCTGGACTGCCAATACAATATTCTTTCCAGCTATACCATGATGCCATGACAAAAGGCATGTTTAAATACATCACAGCTCTTAAAATTATGATTTTAAATATCCTCAGTAATTTTAGGGATTTTTCTTTCAATTAATTTGAACAGCAGCAATCCCCAAATTCTGGTCAAGAGTTTGTTTTTTTTTTGTAATATATTAATATCCCTGAGAAAAGCCTGTTGATGCATCTTTGCCAACTAAATTATAGGGGAGAAAATAGTTTGAAGTACAATGGACTCAAGTCATATCCTAGGCAATTTTATGGAGACTTTCTATCCTAGCAGCAGCTGACATTTACCGAGTGCCCACTGGCTGCGTGGCACTGAACGAAGCATTGTCCCAGCAGTATGGGAAACTGAACCACCATTAGAGCTGAAATCACTACACTATGGGTAAAAATCAAATGTTCTCATGATGCTCACGATTTATAGAAGCGACATTGGAAATTGAATTCAAAACCAAAGTATCAAAGCACAGAAATCATTCCTTTCTCCCTCAAATAATTCCCAGGGTTTTGGGGTGCTGGCTGTTTAACCCAAAGCATCTTGAGATGAAAACATTAGGTCAAGAGTCAGGAAAATGAAGCGTTAAGCCGCATTTTCCTCTTCTTTATAAACGATGCTTTGCTCCTTCCTCACCTGCTAACCTGACACTGTCTATGGTGGGTAAAAGAGTTTGAGACTGGTAAAGACATCTATCAAATAATGCGGACTAGAAAAGCGGGATAATGCAAATATTAAAAATGATACTTAGTTGTGGAAATGAGGGATAATAAGTAATAAATAAGACATTAGCCCTTGTTTCATGTTGTTTTTTTTTAAATTAATACCTGTTTTGAGCAACATGAATACAGATAGGCATTCGGAGAGCAAAATCTCACCAAAACTGAGTTCTTAGATAGAAGAGGGCTTTTCATTCTTCAGATTTTATGCAATAGACAAAATGCCTCAGAAAACAGAGAAAAGACATGTCTTAAAATCAAAATATTCCCTAAATCTAAGGCTTCATTTTCAGGTATATTTAATGAAGTTAGGGTGGGTAACTATTCAAAGAATGAATCCCATATACTTCAAAAAGTTGTTTTTTTTTCCCCCTGTGGCCTGGGGCAGTGGAAAGAACAGTGTCTCCATGGAGTCAAAGTATCTGACTTGGAATCCCATCCCTGCTTCTTACTGTGTGACCTTGGGCAAATCACCTCAGTTCTAGACTCAATTTACTCATCCATAAAATGAGGGGCTTTTGCCAGATGACATCTGAATAAAAAGTTATCTTTTCATGCATCTTATTTATATGTATGTATATGTATGTACATATGTATATACACATAATACACACATGTGTATGTAAACATATACATATGGAAGAATAAGTACACAGTGGGAGGAAGTAAATGACCATTATGTACATAGATGATACACTGGCTTATTGTTTAACTATAGAGCAGCTATTACCTCATCATATATATCAAGATCTAAATGATTATTTTGGGAAAAAATAGAGAAAAATTCTTCTTAAGCAAAGACTTTTAATTTATAAGTTCACAAATTCCCACAGCCAGGGGTTATCTGTGGCATTATGCATTTCCACGATTAAATATTTTTGTCACATCTGTAATATTACTTTTTTCTAAACTGCATAATTGCCTTTACCAACAATATTTATTGATTTCTTACATGATTTTATAAGTTTTTTTGTATATTTTAAAAATGAAATTTTCTTGAGACAAAAATTCATGCATAGATTATATATTCATATATATACATTATTCTGACCTATAACTGAGGACAGGAAAAAATTAACTGAAAAAAATTATTTCATTAAAAATAATTAGATAAAACAATTCAAAGATTTTCTGGATGGATATAGCTAGAGTATAGGAACCTACATTATATGCCTAATTTATCTACTGTAGATGACTTTCTCTATCAATAAGTAATTTGACAGCTAGCACACATTATCCATGTATATGTGAATTTCTATTTGAAAAGAAAGAGAATTCATAATAAAATTTATAACTTACTATAGGACTTAAAAAGAAAACCTAAACTAGCATTCTTATCTCTAGCAATCCTTGAGGCTATTAAAAAAAATTACTCTTGTTTGTTCCATGACAATTAGTTGCCTTCTCATTTCTTTTTAAAAAAATGTTAATATCCTTTGAACAGAAGCATTCTATTTGTCATTTATTTTGACCAGTACCAGTTTTCTCCTTTACTGGGAACCCATGTTCTTAGTGACGGACAGAACCGATCTGGTTGATTGCAAGTTGACTGCATTGCAGGGCCATTTTAAATAACACTGTAAGACAGTATAATACTATGCATCTTATATTTATAAAATAACACAGCGTTTCTTTGATGGCATGGGGATTCTTAAGAAGGCTACTTTTAGTTTTCATTTGTAAAAGAGGTCCTCTATATTAATCACTTGTACCAGTATTAACCAGCACAAAGAGAAGGCTTTATAAAATGGCTTAGATTTCATTTAGGTAAACAAACTAAGTCTTGCTGTTCCATCTATTGGTTTAAATATTCAGTTATTGTCTCAACAAAAACATATCAGTTGATGCATATGGATACATAAGTATAATAGACAAAACTCAGGCAATATATATATATGTATAAGTACATATATATATACATTACATATATAATAAATAATATTAGCACACATTCATATAGCATTTTAAGTTTTCACAAAGTGCTTTCTGAGGAACCATGTGAAATAGAATAAGAATTATTATGCTTATTAAACAGCTGAGGAAACAAGGCGTTAGAGGAAAAGTGACTTGCCCAAGGTCCCATGACAGGTAACTGTTAAAGCCATCACTTAAACTTAAAAGTTCCTAGTTGGAGCCTAGAATTCTTTCAAAATGTCCTCCTTTTTGGTATCTCATACCCCTCATGGGAAAAAAACAAAAAACAAAAAAGAAAAAACCAAAGACTTCCACCCTACAACTAACAAAGAAACCTTTTAAAGTTAAAATAGCCCAATGAGCAGATCATGGATTCACTGAAGTATCAGAGAGTCAGAAGCCAAATACGATGAAACGCTCACTAGCTTGGTAGCTGGGAAATCTTAAAATGATAAAATGGTTTAAAATTTTAGTTATTTAAAACATTCCTGCACAGTAGTAATTTTGTCTCTGCTATAAACTAGTTATGTGATTTGGACAAGTCCCTCCATCTTTCTGGTCCTCATCTCTAAATGGAGGGAATTGAATTAGAGATGTCTACTCTAAAAGTTGTACTAATCTACATTGAAAAATGATGGAGCCTGGGCTAAAGTGGAAATGAAAATATGAGAAAAGTCTAATCTGGACTAGATGTTTATTGATAAATGAGCTCGCTCTCTCCTCTTCCTCTCTCTCTCTCTCTCTCTCTCTCTCTCTCTCTCTCTCTCTCTCTCTCTCTCTCTCTCTCTCTTTCTCTCTCTGCCTGTCTCTGTCTCTCTTGTTCTCTATCTCTGTGTGTCTGTCTCTGTCTATCTCTCTGTCTGTCTCTGTCTGTCTCTGTCTCTTTCTCTGTCTCTGTCTGTCTGTCTGTCTGTCTGTCTCTCTCTCTCTCTCTCTCTCTCTCTCTCTCTCTCTCTCTCACACACACACACACACACACACACACACATGCATATTCACACAAAAGAAATCCACCAAGCCAAAGAGAAACTTTAACTCACCAGATTCCATCTGTTTCATCTGAATTCATGCATAATTGATTATCCATGACTGGTAAGTTCTTTTCTCACTAGCCTAACATGGTTTTCTAAACACTATGTATTAAATCACTACCAAAGTAGAGACTGCATTTCTGAAACAGTATTGGGCAGAAGAAGAATATTTTCAAAGAAAAATTACATGCCAGTTAATAATAATACAGCTGACCTATATTTAAGAGAGAGAAATTTTAATCATGCACATATTAAATATTAATAACCTATTCTGTTATTGTTATAATAAGGTTAAGTAGATGTCTCCATGCTTAAGGAAAAAAGTAGATGTGTACAGGACTGAAAAAAAGAGGTACAGAGAAATGGGAGGCAGACATAAGGCAAATGTGTCAACAATAACAAGAGGAAATGAGAAAGAAGGAAAAGATGAAGGTGCAAACTAATCTCTATGTGTCATTGTGCCTGCCAGAGTCCTGGCAAAGAGGCAGCATCCTTTTATTTCAATTTTAATCATTTCTGAATTTTAATACCCTACTCCTTTTGTAACTCTCCTGGCATCCCCCATGTGCATCCCTCTTAGCCAAAACACCAGTCTAAATGAAATGGCACGCCACCACACCACTGAGATAGCCCTCCCCAAACAGCGTACCAGGTGACTAAGAGCAGAAAAGGTATGTCCATCCTCTATCTCGTAGGACCTCTGGCCAATTAACTAGTTTCATGTTCTCTACTTTCTTTACATTTGAAAAGGACAGCAGTGAAGTAGGCTACAGACAGAGAAGCATTAAAAAAAAAATAAAGCCAGCCAGTAGTAATACAATAATCAGTGACCATCAGGGCCTGGAAAAATGAGTTTGCTCTCACTGGCACTAAGGAGCATCACATGATTATTTAATTACAGCTCTAATTTTTGTCTCGTGGATGGCAACATATCAACAATTAATAGGGCAAATAGAGGAGACTGCATTTTTAAAGAGACAGAATCTGCATGGAAATCTAGAAGGTCACAAGCACTGAGCTTCTTAAGGAATGATTTTCTCAATACCACACAAGCAAATCTGCCATGCAAGTAGGCATAGACAAGAAAGAAATAATGTTTTCAAGGGAACATTAATATAGGATGTCTGGAAGTGTTTGGAACAGCAGAGATTTACCAGTGTTACCTCCTACTAACCTAATACCCATTGTACAGTGTGAGGTAGAAGCCCAGTATCAAAAATGAAAATGGCAGCCAAAAAGGAACAAAAATCTTTATAAAAATATATCTTTATAAAAGGGCCTTACCCGTGTCCATGTACACTCTGATATAGCAGTAGTCTTGATAGAATAATTCTATCTGTCTGGTGGTCTGTCTCTCTGTTTTAGATTGGAAGGGAATGCAGTAATCTAGTCTAACCTCTCAGGAAACTTAGACCAATAGAGGGTGACAGTGACTCGCTGAAGATCTCACAAGTACTGGGCACAAGGGCTAGACTAGCACATCTTGGACCTTACACACAGTACTTGCGCTAAAGCTTCAGGCAGACCAATATCGAAAGGAGAAGCAGTCCATAAAATGGTATTTTGGTTTGTTTGTTTGTTTTTAGTATGGAGCCTGTGACCATTGTCATATTTAGATTCCAATCCAACCCAGAAGCAGCAGCAATGGCCGATCGACTAAGACATCTTTGTCTGGCAACAGAGCCCTCACCCGAACGCCATCTACCATACTGGTGAGGTGGAACACACGCCAGGTGGGCTCTGGCCGGGACTGCCCGGGGAAGAGCCTCACGTGTTAAAATTGATGGCTTGAAGATGGAGAGTAACCATTCACAACAAACTAGAATATCAGAAAGAAAAGTGAATTATTTTTGTCTTTACTTAGCTATATCCATTATGGATATTTACATGATTTGTGTCCATTCGCTTTACCTTCATTTATTCATTGTACAAATACTGAGCACCTACTATGTGCAAAGCACTATGCTAGATGCGGACAGAATTAAGAATTAAATCCTTAACTTCTGAGCTATAGACTTGGGCATGAGTCACATAACCTCTCTGGCTCTTGTCTCATCATCTGTAAAATACAGATAACACCTGTGCTTTACGGATTTCATAAGCATATTAAAAATGCTTATAAAGCATGTTGAGGTTTTGGCCCTCTCTCTCTCCTTATCTCTGTCTCTTTCAAGCTGAGTCTGGTCTATACAGTCAAAACTGACAAGCTAAGTCGCAAAAATCTCCATTTTCTCTAAATTAGTTGCATAAATTGAGGGGAACAGCTCTGTAGTCTATTTTTAACTCAGCTAGGACTTCAGTCTTTTTCACATTTTTTTTGACTATTACAAATTCATAATGCAAAAAAGCGATCGCTCTAAATAAATAAGCACCTACTATGTGATAGGTACTGTGCCACCTTTGGAAATAAAGTCATGTTAGAAATAGAGCTGGAAAGAACTGCCAAGGGAAACTTTAAACATGATCATGGAGTTTTATTAAGAAAGCTGCTACACTCTTATCAAAACTCTTGAATCCAAAAATAAGTTTTCAGAGGTACTAAATCAAAACAATAGGTTATCTGGCTTATGCTGGCTAAAGTGATCTGAAAACAAGAAAATGTAGGCGTCTCAAAATACTATGCTGGAAAGCAAAAACCGCTGAGGGGCACTGATCTCTAATGTCATTGGCAAAAACTGCCACACAACAGCAACACATTAAAAAGGGACTGGAATCATGGATTCCACTAAAAACCTTCAAGTCTGGTTGTTCTTAGAGAAAAAAAAACTGTCATGACTCTGAACTGAAGATCTGACTCCACACGCTTAAAAAGAATTTTTAAGAAGGGTTGGCAAGCAGGAGCTTGTATGTAAAAGGATACATCATTCTTTTTAACATGATTGTTAATACACAGTTAACATGTCTCAGAAAAGACTGTAATTAAATGTCTACTGCACTAATAACACTAATAAGCATGAAGTATTATTACATTACAATGACTCCATACAAACTAAAGCTGTCATTTTTAAACTTTTAAGATAATGTTTAAATTGTTCTTGGGACTTCTTATATCATCTAAAAAAAGGAGCCCACCTCCGAGCAAGAAACATTCATAATTCTGAAAAGAATGCATTCCCCCTATCAGTAGCTGAGAAAATCGGTCTAGCATTAAATATCTAATGTAAATGTACACTTTTAGTAGTTAAAATGTGGCTACATTTATGGACATGTTTAGCTTGTTATTTGTACTATTTGTAGAGATTACTTCAGAATCTGAAATACTGAGAGGTTTGCTATACATTGCGATTTTCCTAGTTCTGCTATTAATCACAAATCATTTCAATTGTCTGGTACCTGGGAACAGGAAAACTCAACTACACTCAACAGCAAACCCAGGCAATTATTGATATAAGCAATTCAGAACTATCTTCATTTTAAGAGTAAACCATATTCCTTAGGTTCTAGGTTCAACTTCATTAATACTAATAAGAATTACTAGTATTAAGTAATATTTATAACTTAAAACTCCATTTAGCTCAATGTCCTCAAAATCAGCCAATCAATCAGCCTTTTAAGTAGGTCTACCATATGCCGATATTATAAACATTAATGTACCAAACTGTCATTTATATGCTCTTACAGTACACATGAAAAGTACTTGAGTAAGAAGGGTAAGAGAAATCACCAGCCTGTCCTCCTTGCTTCCAAGGAGAACCAGACCCAAATAAAGCACTCTCCACAAAGAAACTACTTCTTTCTTTAAATATCACCAGGAAAAAAAGGCTTAATAAGTTTTACAGATAACCTATTAGTAGGTCTAGCAACCCACAGAAAGAATACTCAATAAAAATTCTCTTTTAACAGCTAGGAAAATGTGAAAATCCCAGAGATGGGCTCAAAAACCTGCCATTACAGCTGTTTGGATATCTGATCCTGATCCTCTGTGTGGTACTGGTGAGAAAAACCGCCAAGACACTTACCCTCAAGATAGTGGAGGCCTCTCTTAGAATTTAGCAAAGCACCATGTACAGGCAAGTCTTCAATACACTTCAATGATAGTGATGGTTAAGAGTCTCCCTCTGATACTGTTAGCAAAGCAACAGCATCTCCCGAATGAAGTGGTTATGAGTTGCTACTGAAGCAGCTGGACCAAACCTGCGGTTCTGAGGGTGGGTGTGTTATAAATAGGGTCATGGCTATGGTCTGAAAGAATACGCCCACTTCACCTAGTCTGATTCTCACTACTTCCTGTACACCTGGGCAGAAGGGGAGGGTGATCCTAAGTGTAATATCATCTCATAGACCTTCTAGTAAAGATGCGAACATCTGTTTATTCCTTCAGGATTCTAACCTTCATTTGGTGAGACCTGTATCCTTACTTAGGTCATATTACTTTCAGAGATCTGGTTAGGACTAATGTATCTTATTATGGCCATTTTCAAGATGATTAATTAAATTATTTATCTAATACATCAACTGTTGGATTGGAAACTGAAGTTAACTCTTAATGGTCAGTTATCACAATCTCTTACACTAAGGGCTAAGTAACTGTTACTTAAAACGGGAGAGAAATTGGAAAGTGAATTTGGTAGCGGCTGTAGACTACTCTTTTTTTTTGAAAAATCTCCACTAAAGAAGACCATCTAGCTCAGTGAATGCTAGCTTTTGAAAGTCCACTGAATCAGGTGGAATAAAATTGACTTTGTGAAGCTTCAGACACATCCCAAACTGTGGAAATTGTACAGAACAAGTGTGAAAGAATAAAAATAGGCCAATATATGTTACACTACTAACTCTCACTTTGAACAAATATACACACAATCTGTATCTATTTACTTTGCAATGAAATATCGGATCTGAAATGCTTTTAAAAAAATAAACAGCAAAAGGTACAGTTGGCATACGTTCAAAAGTACTAAATAACGTGCATTGATGTGTGGATCACACTCTATGAAGACATCAAGTTTAAATATACTTGCCATTGAGAACAGCACTTAGGGATGATAGATAAATTACCACACTAGATACTTTTTCTTTGGTATAGTGAAGGGGAATAACCTTGTGTAACTGATTTGATTTATATGCTGTATTAAGACCCTATTCTACTCTAATGTCAATGGAATATATGATTGCAGATTGACAGTCCTCTGCAGACCGAGAGCTATAATGGATACTTATAGAATATTAGTGAGAACAAATATTGCTCAAAGTGAATCTTGAACCCTGGAATGCAACATTTTAGCAATGTTCTCAAATGTTTCATAACTTTATTTTTGAAGTAGGATTTAGAGGGAGAAGTTTAACTTTACCTGCCTCTTTAGGGAGTTGGATACTTTAAAAACAAACTTATTTATCTGAGTTATCTTTAGGTTGAGAGCGACAACAGAAAGCACTGACTCATTTGAAAAATCATGACAAAATCATTTTCAGAAAAAAAAACTGAGATATTAATCACAAAGTATTTTGTAAGCACCTACTATGTGCAACATGTTAGCATAGTGTTAGGGAATCACAAATCTTAGAGTTGCAAGCGATCTCAGAAGAATACAGTTGGAAAGGACCTTAGAGCAGTACAGTTAGCCTATCAAACCTAATTATACAAGGAGGCACATAGTTTAGCAATGCCCACAATATTTGTTATAAATTCTATTTAAAAAAATTAACCTTAAGACGAAAATGTATGTTAAAAGATGTCTAATGTTGTAGGAAGACACCTATTTTAAATGGAAGCTTATGCTTTTCTCCTCTTAAAATATGGTCCAGGTGCCATATTTTGGTTCATGGAAAAATGGATCATATGGTATGGTCCAGGTAAAGGCAGATTTAAAAAAAAAATTGGTTTCCACATGACAGAAAAAGGAAAATAGAATCTGTTTGATTAAAATTCCCTCCTGCTCCTCCCACACTGGGAATAAGACAACTCTCCCCAGACTCCCTCCAACAAGAAAGTCAGCTGCCTTGGCTAACAGCACACACAGGTAGATATTAAAATGGAGACAGAGGCGTTATTTAGTGGTGACAGGAGTATAAATACACGCACTAACCTATAAACTGCTATTTACTTCAGGAAAGTAAGTACTATTTTTCCTCTGGTTGCTGAGCCGTCAGTTTAATGCAGCGTAAATAAACAGTAGGTGCTTCCTAGCTTTAAGTAGGAAGTGCTCATTCCACAAGAGGAACAGCTCGTTGGAGCCTGATGCCCGCAGCGGCAACACAGAACTTTCAGTTTACCAGAAAAATACACTGTCCTCTCTTTGTCCAGGTACTTGATGCCTGATCTATTAATGAATGCAGCTGTTTTCTAGCCAAAATGCAACCTCTCTGCAAAATGACCATCCGTTCTAAGTATAAATCAGTTTTTAAAGAATAACTCATCTGTAATTTTATCACAACAGTTAGAAATGAACACATATGTATATCCTTATTACGTTCAAAATGTGAGGTCAGAATGACACAGCATTATAAAGCTTAAGTTGTCAAATGGATACCCAAATCTATATTCATTGACTTAAAACATTCCAAAAACTTTAATGTTTCACAAACACATATTAATTTGTTCTATTCAACACACACACACACACACACACACACACACACACACACACACACACATATATATATATATATATATATATATATATATTCTGTCCTAAATAAAGGCAAAACTCAGACTATATTGTATTAAAAGCTAGAAGTCAACCTCCAACATCCAAAAGATTATTACTAAAGAACCTCTCGAGAGAAAAGTTGGGATAGTAGTTGATAATGGTCTCATATCATTCAAATGTAACGAGGTGCTAAGAAATGGAACTAAAAATTAGCCAAGGTCAGTTTTCCTTCTATTCTAAATATACAATGTGGCTTAAGAATTTGACAATACATGCACCTACCTGCAGAAACTATTTTCCTCTGTGGTTTATATATGCGTTGCTAATGACATTTAGCCATCCATTTGACTTAGAAGGCTAACTGTTCTTAGGCATAAAAGTCAATTCCTTTGGCCTTATTTAAAACAACCACAACCCAAAGCTGGTTTAGTTTACTTGCTTGTTTCATTTATAAGAGAAAGAGTAGGGTAATGAGAAATATTTTATAGTAGATTTCAAGATGCACAGGAACAGTCCGAAGATTGATTGGTGAATTCACATTCAGTCATGCCATATGGTTTGACGATCCCAATTATTAATGCAAGTTATAGTAACCCAAAATCATCCTTGTGAAAGAATAGATGGGCTTGTAGTTTGAATGGGCATAACTGTCTGCACCACATTTGAGACTTTATAAAACAGATAAAGTATTATTACCTTCAGCGCTCTATGGGTGGGATGTTGGGTTAAACTTAATAGTGTTTATATAACTGAAATATTTTTTACAATAATGAGGAACAGGTGCTTGTCACCTGACCACATGGTCCTGAATTACAAACCATAACCTGTCACACCAAACACAATGTTGAATCTCCTGCAGGTATTACTTTGGGCTAATTTAATATATTCTTTCTTACTTGCCATGGAGCATATCCTATCTTATTCATTCACAAGTTCAGAGAGCTGACATTATACCTTTTGTGTGATAAATATAAGCCACTTAAAAGATTTCTGGGTTAAAACTGGCTAAACCAAGGAGCGAATGACTGCATTTTACAATGATCATCAATAAAAAATATAAAGAGGCTAATTTATTAAAACAACTGAACAAAAGGCATTCCTTTTGAATGCTTTTGTCTCCATAGGCTTAAAAAAAACAACCAAGGAACTATTATTTATTGCATATCTTGGTTTATGGGGTAAGTATAAGGAATGCACTGATTCCAGAAAGAAAGAAAAAAACAAACAAACATAAAGGCTTTTGGAAGGCCTTTGCTTTTCTATCTCTCTTTCATCTTTCCTTCTTTTCAAGCCACTACTTTAGGAGGGAAAAGGGAAAACCTTTCATTCACTGGTTTCTTTTTCATCGTCACTAGTATTCAGGATTCAGGAAGGAACACAAATCCTAACAGTGATTTTATTTCTCCTGATTCTAGCTGTAGTCAAACATAACAATGCTTTCTTCTTTTTTATAGCTACTGTTTACTTATTATGTATTACATGTGACTGCACAACTCTGTGCTTAAAATATTGTTTCCATTAGAAAAAATGGGAAGTAATAAGTGTCAAACTGAAATGAGGAATAAATGTATATTCTGTATTTAAAAAAATGTATAGGCATTAAAAACATTTGCCTATAAGATGCATATTTTACCACAGCTATGTCTGTATATGATGTGCACATTGTTGAAAGTTTATTTAATGATGTGCCTAACCAAGTTAATTAAAGTATTTATGTCTAGTGATCGTGTTAAACACTTGAAGAGGTAGTGAAAGCTACAACCAGCTACTTCTGCTAACTAAAGTTGAAATTATGCACTTATTATAACCTTTCCTAACAATGTGAGAAAAACAGAGTAAATATATTAAATTTGTTTCATAACAGATGCTTAGGTTGTTAATATTTAAGATGCCTATTCAAGCTATTCCTGTCTGCACATTTGTCAAAAATGTAAGCCTGAATGCTAATGCTTGCCAGCAGATTGAAGCAAACAGTATATGAATGTACTACTGTACTACTCAAATCATATGCAGAAGAAAGGACTGTAGCTAAATCATATCACTGGTAATATGGAAGAGAAGAAAGGGCTGTTATTAGATCTTATACCTGAACCTTAACATCTTAGAATCTAGAATTATGCATCCTTAGCATGATAAGAATTGCCCTTGATTGGAGAGAATATATCTGACATTTGCTTCTGCCATTTTTTTACTTAGCTCAGTTTAAAGGGCAATGTAAAATAATTCTGTAAAGTTTTCAATGGGATAGCTTCCTCTGCAACACAAGTACTTTAGGTTTCAGGTGCTGCTGAGGATAAAACCTAAAACCTTCGGTCATATTTCACCAACTCCTCTGCTCTCTTCTCTTCTTGCCTGTGCCTGCTGGCCTCCAAAGACGCATATGTGGAACCCAGGGCAATTGGGACAGACCATCTCTCTACTCTTACAAGGTCTTCCCAACCCTCCCATCTCCTCCCCCCTCTGTTTTAATCATTTTGGAGTCTCAGTCACGGATCATTTCCCTGGAAACCCATCTGGAACACTGCAGAAAGTTAGCCGAGGAAGGGCGCAAGGGTCAAAGTCTCAACCCCCGGCATATAGTGATGCGACCCTGTGGTTGACACTTGTAAGTGAAACTCCCAACGCCCAGGTGAAGATGGGTCCCGGCCATAGGCAGCTATGGCTCAGTGGTGAAGGCTCTTCCTCGCCCTCCGCTTTCTCTGGTCAGTCTCACCCTCTCCCCACCCCGGCTCCTGCGCCCAGAAACCTCAGTCCCTATTCCCCAATCTGCCCGACCTGCCACGATTCGCGCAGCTCTCTTTCCTCTCCTAAGCCCTTGGACTTAGCTGCCTAACATCAGGTCTTGCTGAGGGGGCACGATGCTCCGCCACCACGTCCGAGGCCAAGCTGCTAGCGTGAAGCTAGTGCCGAAAGTGGCCCTGGTATCCGGGGTGCAAGGAGAAGGCATGGATGCCCACACTACCGCACCCGTCAGGATCGCGGCCCGACAGGGTGGTGAAAGACCAGGAAGCGGAACGTGCTGTCCCAGGGATCCCCTCCTCTATTTGCAACACACTCCTTCCTTCCCTACCTTCCTTGATCCCTTCCCAGCCCAGTGAAGCCACGGTCACGGTCACGGTCACGACCACAGCGGTGCGGCCGCAACTCCTTAGAACCAACTTGCAGCAACTTCGCGGCTCGGCTGCGGCAGAGGCGGCGGCGGCGGCGGCTAGGGCTCCAGAGATGGAGAAGTTGCCACAAACTTCTCAGGCCAATCCACCGGCGCCGCTCTCCCGGCCCGGCCAAGTTGGGCTGGGCTGGGATGCTCCAGGGCAGTGCCCAGCAGACCCCCTTGGGGCTGTCGGGGGTCCACAACACCTAGTCTCTCCACCGACCCCCTACCAGAACGCACTCTTCTCCTGCTCTTTTCTATTTCCAGGAAGGGACCCCCCCCAATTCCTACGTCTACCTCGGGTACCAAGCAGGGGTGTGTGTGTGTGTGTGTGTGTGTGTGTGTGTATGTGTATCTGGGTGTGGGTGTGCGTTTGTGTGTATTTGTGCGCGGGCGCGCGCGTATGTGTGTGCTTGCCGTGGTCGGGCGGACTGACACACTCCATCCCCACACCCCGAGAGGGAATGAATGGCATTCCCCAATCAGCCCTCCTGGCCTCCTTCACCTGCCCTCCGGCCCATCCCGGGGTGGGGGGCTCCAGGCCCACACCGGGTGGCGCCGACGGTGAAGAATGCTCCCAACCCGAGGGGAGGGGAGGGAAGAAGACCCGAGAGGTCAGCCCGAGTGCGGGGGGCGCCCGCCTGGGGGGCTGCGAGGAAGAAGTTTGTAAAGACATACTCACACACAGACACCACGAACGGCCCAGCAAAGGAGTAAACAAATGAGAGCCAACTCACTCAGGCATGGGAGCTGCGGCGGCTGCGGCTGCGGGAGGGCTGACAGGCGGCGGGCGGCCAGGCGGGCGAGTCCGGGGCAGCAGCCCCAGAGGCTTCCCGGGTGTCTCGGCGGAGGCGGTGGCAGCTCCTGCTGCTGCTGCCGCCGCCTGTGCTGCTGCTGCCGCCGCTGCTGCTGCTGCTGCCCCCGTGGCTGCGGCTGCCGCGGAAGTTAATTGCAACTTGACTTCAAGTTGTCTTCTTCCCCCATCAGAAGTGGGCGTTCAAAGGGGAGAGAAAGACAAGAAGCGAGCGAGCGAGCAAGGGAGAAGGGGGGGGAGGGAGCGAAGAGCAAGGGTAATGTGTGTGTGTGTGTGTGTGTGTGTGTGTGTGTGTGTGTGTGTGTGTGTGTGTACGGGGGGGGTAGAGGAGGAGGCAGGGCCCGAGTGGGAGGGGAAGGAGCGGGGGCGGGGGGGGACAAGAGAGGAGGAGGGGACGGGGGCGGGGGCGGGGGGCGCAGGCGGGGACCCGGGCTCGTCTCCGCTCCGCTCGCCTCGGCTCGGCTCCGCTCCGCAGTTGCGGCCGTCGGCCGCGCTCCTAGCCTGCTGGGTCCGCGGAGGAGCGGCGGGCAGCCCCGGCTGGAGAGCCCGCCGCGAGCCGGCCCTGGGGGCTGCCGCCGGGCATTCAGACCCCGGGTTTCTCGGGTGCCGGCTGCCCTCCGGGCTCCTCGGATGCCGGCCGCCCCCCGGGCTAGGGTGAGCAGGCGGGAGCGGGCCGGGCAGCGCGGCTGGGCTGCCTCTGCCTCTTTCACCCGCGCCTTGGCCGCCACTGCTCCCCGCCTCGGCCCCCGCCTCCGCCGCCGCCGCCGGCTCAGTGCGCGTCTGGGGCGCCGGGGTCTGGATCGCCGGGTGCCGAGGTCTCGGTCCCTCCCTCCTTCGCTCTCTCCTCCTCTCCTTTCCCTCCTTCTCCCCCTGGCGGAGACTCCGCGGCCGCCCGCCCGGGGTCTACCGTGTGGAGCCCTCCAGCCCGCCTGGCCGAGCCTTGGCCGCCGCCGCCCGGCTCCGCTCCTCCCCGGCTAGGTTTGTGGGAGGCTGCGAGCCTGGGCTGAGCCGGAGGGGAGGGCAGTGGAGGGGAGGCAAAGGAGGAGGGGGTAGGAGAGCAGGGAGGGGGGGAGCCGGGGATGAGGAAGGAGCAGGGAGAGGGTAAAAAGAGGGCGTGGGGGGCAGAGGGCGATCTGCCCGCAGGTTTGAGGCGAAACCTGCACCCTAGTCTTGGAGGGGTAAGTGGGGGAACGTCTCGGTATCTGTCTGATCCTCCTCCCAGCGCCCCGACCCCCAGCCCTAGTTTCCTGCTGTGGCTTCCTCTTGTTGTTTTGGGGGGGCTGACTCGTGTGTGTGTGTGTGTGTGTGTGTGTGTGTGTGTGTGTGTGTGCGTGTGTGCGCGCGTGCCTGTGTGTGTGCTTGAGAAGAAGGAAGTCAGGTGAGAGACACAGGCAGACACTCCTCTCCCACCCAGCCTCTAGAGATGGAGCTAATCTCCCGGCTTTGATGGGGCTGGGGCGGGGGGTTGGGGGGTTGGCTCCTAGTTTCCTCCCCTTTCCCCTCTTGCTTCTCTTTTCTTAGGGTTAGTCTTCACTTCCTGGGCCCCTCTTCAATCCCTTCTTTCTCTGTCCTCTGCCCCTCTTCGCCTTGGGCCCCCACTCCCAGCCCAATCCTGGAGAGCAGCACCCTGCCGAGAGCACGTGGTGGAGGGAGGGTCCAGCTCGTCAGTCCGTCCATCCTCCCACCCCCACCCCTTCGGCTCATTTATTTCAATATTTATACACCACATGCCTCGCTGTCAACTGCTGTACACTTCAACCATGTGAGAAGGACGTGGGAGCCTGGGTCCCGTTTCCCAAGGAAGCCAGGAGGGAAAGAGTGATCAATATTTCAAGGACAGGAGTCAGGCAAGGACCGGTACTAGGGAGCAAGCTCCGGGTGGGAAGGATGGGCTTGTAAAGGAGCCAGCTTTAAACCCCCAAATAAGCCCCATGACCACTTGAGGAAACAAGCAGGTTTCTTATTTTGTTTTTCATGTTTTCCCCATTTGGGAAATATGAATTGAGAATTTACTTTTAGGTTAAGAAGATTTAGGAAGGAAAAAAAGTCTACTTTTCTGGGCTTTTTTTTTTTTGCAAGAATCTGACTTGTTAGGTTTATGCCTTGCACTGCAAAATGTCAGTTTGCAACAATAAGGGCTTGAAAGCTGCTCTGTGTATTTTTAGAAGCTGCACTTACTTGTGTTCTTTTCACACAAGGCTTGCTCTCCCATTAAGTGCCCATAAATAATTGTATTTAGAGAGAAGGAAACTATGGAGGAGAGTAGGAAGGAGATTGCCTCGATCCTCATTTCTCCCAGTCTTGTGCAAGGTTGGTAGTCAAGTTCCTGGAAAGTCAGGAATTCAGTTTTTCCTAAAAGCTTCCCAGGTTCTTCCCTCCCAGGTGTCTGTGAATAGCTCACTGGGAGAATCCCGATAGCAGGCCAGTTTCATTGTTTGTTTTTTTCTTTTTTTCTTTTGCTTAGAAACAGATAGAACTTTGAAGCTGCCGTAACAGACAAATCTAATAAACTGTGTTTTCTCTGATATTTAAATAAGGCAGAGGAGCAGACAGTCTTAAGTTCCCATGCTGCTTAAGAGCTGAAATTCATTGTTTGGACTTTTTCAAATGATCATTATTTTCTGCAGAAACACCTACCCCCAAAGATAGAGAATCATACTCATTAAAAAATTATAAAGTGGGATGCTCATTTGAATAATATACCTGATACTTCCTTCTTCACAAGGCATAAGTTCTTGGAATAATCTCTCCTCCGCAAATCATCAGATACATCAAGTCTTTTTGCCTGTTTTATGCAAAAATATCAAACTGCCTAACCCACACCAAGCTCTCCATCTGGGAATAACATCCCACTTGGAATGGGAAGGGGAGAATAGTCTATAAATGATTTCTTTTCCTACATAGTGATGGTCCTATGAATTTTTTGATTCTGAAGACTAGAAGTGGAAATACAAAGCAAAGGAATGTTTAAAAAAACAACATAAACATTACTTGTATGCCACCCATCTCTACTTAGCTGTTAGCTAACGTTCCAGACTTAATATGGGACATGTTTCTTTTGAGACAAGTAGTTCAATTAGGAGTACATTAATCAAGTACTTACTACCTGTAAGTCTTAAGCTAGGTGGCACAGTGGATAGACTCTGGAAGATTCACCTTCCTGAGTTCAAATCTGGCCTCAGACACTTACCAGCTATGTGACCCTGGGCAAGTCATTTAACCTTGTTTGCCTCAGTTTCCTCATCTGTAAAATGAGCTGGAGAAGGAAATGGCAAACTATCCACTATCTTTGCAAAAAAAAAGTGTCAAGAAGATGTACACAACTGAAAGTGATTAAACAACAACAACAACAGATAAGACACAATGCAAAGTCAAAATCCAATATAAGGCATAAAAGACAAATGAAAGGAATATGACACAGTAGAGAATTTGATAAAGGCAAAGGAAAGAAGGAGGGTACTCAAAGGCAGAGATCCCTTTCAGATGAGAGTGGGTAGGCCAGAGGGAAGGAGAAGACAATAATTATTTACATAACACTTAGCACATAGTTGCTTCACCAATTTGACTTGTATATTAATTTGTGAGGTAGGTGTTGTTATCCCTATTTTAGAGTTTATGAAACTGAGGCAAACAGAAGGTAAATAACTTCCTCAGAGACACGTGTCTAATAAGTGTCTGAGGCTGGAATGAACTGGATCTTGCTGCATCCAGGCTCAGCATTTTATCCATGAATCAATAGGAGGGGATGCCACCTGAGGAGAGTTTCAACTATCACAGCTGAGAGACTGTCTTCCAGGAGTGAGGTGGCGAATGCATGGGAACAGAAAAGTGCACTGTGAAATTGTGCAGCTGGTTGTCCAAAGAGACTGGAATGAAAAGTGTGTAAAGATGGTAGTATCAAAGAGGGCTGGAAAACCAGATTAGCTTTCCAGCATTGGGGACCTTAAATAGTAGGCTCATTTGTTTTCTGCTCCACAGGTAATAGGGACCCACTGAAGGTCTTTGAGGAAGGGAGAGACATGATCAGAACTACAGCTGTTTGTATTGTTTGGAGTGGGAAAGAATGTTGAGGCAAGGAGGCTGGTTAGGAAGTTTTTCAGTAGTCCAGATGGAGTAATTAAAGGCTGAACTGTGATTGTGGCTATGTCAGAACTATTAATAACTCAAATTTAAATCACACTTTAAGGTTTACAATGTACTTTCTCCACAATAACCCTTTGAGATAATTTGTGTGAACGTTATTATACCCATTTTACAGAGGAGGAGTAGCTGGTCACACATAAGTGTCAAAACTGGAGAGAGCAAAGGAGCACTTATGCCTGAAAAACAGGTATTTCGCTGGGTCTGCCTTTTAAAATTAACTTTGTAAAGAAAGTCCATCCTACGTATATAAAACAATCTCAGGCAGTAATACACCAGGACAGCAAACATTTACAAAGTAGCTATTCTGCAGAGCACTGTGTTGGGCAGATACAAAGTTTAGAATACATGTTTCCAGATCCCTATGAGCAATCATTGTATCCTTGTGAAGTCTGAAGACCTCAGAGACATAAGTGCATCTGAGAGTTAGGAAACAACACTAGAAGAGGTTTGTGGAGGAAGAGGTTTGTTGAAGGTCATTACCAGAGAGCAAACAGGGGAGAGTTTCCCCAAAGAGCTGAGGTTTGAGAGGGCCTTTAAAGAATAGGTAGCAATGAAACCCTTAAAGTCAGGGAGAGAGGGCATTCCAGGCCGCCTCTCTCTACAGTCTAGCATTCATGAAAAGGAGCAGTAGAAGCTATTGCTGGGAAATTAGGATGGCATCCAAATGTGGATAGTAATGGATTCCAGTTTGAACTTTATGCAAGTAATAAGTGGTTTTTTCTTTTTAAAGTAGAGGAGTGATACAGGCATCAGAAAGAATATCCTGGCTATCCAATGAGGAAGAGATTAGAGGAAGAAGAATATAGAGAGAAGAGCTGTAGGAAGTTGTTAGATCAGCACATACAGATGACAATGAAACTCTGCCCCAGAGTGGTAACAGTGGGAATAAAGAGGAAGGTCGGGATACAAGACCTGATGAAGGTGAAAGCAATAGTGCTTGGTAACTGATTAGGTATGAGACTGGAGGGAAAGGGAAGGGTCAAAGATAATCCAGGATTAGAAACATGGGAGGAGGGGAGGGAGAGGTAGTACAACAGTCATATATAAGGGCATTAGAAGGAGAAACACGTTTAAGAAAACAGATGTGATCTTACTTTTGGACATATTTCAGATGAATTTGGAGATTCAGGTTTTGATGTCCTATAGGCATTTGAAGAGGCAGGCCTGGAGCTCACATGAGAGATCTGTACTAGAGATATAAATATGGGAGTTACTGGTTTAGGGATATTAGCTGATGGGAGTAAATGAAGAAGTTTTTTTATAGGAATAAATAGGACTGCTGGGGTAGAAAATACCTGGAGAGATGAGAAGACCAAGGATGGAGCCTTGGGAATACACTCCAGTTGAGGAATTTTGAAAAGCCAAGAAGACAGAGAGCTTCTTAGGGAGGGAGGAGGAAAATGAAGAGTTTTTAAGTGTCTGAAGCAAAGGAAAGGAGCATATTCACTAGAAAGAGGCAGTAGACTATCCACCATGTCAAAACAAAACAAAACTGAAGAGAAGTTGAGGAAAATGCTATGGGTTAGGAAGAGAATTTCAAATTCCTGGATCTCGGAGGAAAGGCAATTAATTTCAAGAGCTGATATGTTCTAAGGTGTGAACTTGTTGGCCAAGTGGGCTGGAAAAAGAGGTTGTTAAAGTTGGAGAAAATGAAAAGTTGTGGTCAGGTTCTTAGAGGGATCATTGGCACAAGTTTTGCAATCTCTCAGGGGATGATGGTAGAGGTAGGATGGAAAGGAAGACAGAGAATCAGTTACCAGTCATTGAAAAAGAGTTGGGGGTGGCACAATGGAGAGAGCACCAGCTCTGAAGTCAGGAGGCCCTGAGTTCAAATCTGGCCTCAGACCAAACACTTGACACTTACTAGCTGTGTGACCCTGGGCAAGTCACTTAACCCCAACTGCCTAAAAGAAAAAGAGTTGAAAGAATGATCTAAAAATGAGTAAATGGTGACACCAAGGATGAAGAGAGGGTGGCAAAAGCAGACAACACAGGTCTTGACAGTGGGATGGTCATTGAAGGAGGATAGTGGAGGAATCAACCCACCCACAAGCATTTTTTAAGTGTATACTATGAGTCAGGCAACTAGGTGGCTCAGTGGATAGAGCTCTGGGCCTGGGATCTGGAAGATTTGAGGTCAAATCTGGCCTCAGACACTTAGCAATGGTGTGCCCCTGGGCAAGTCCCTTACCTTCTGTTTTCTTTAATTCATGGAGAAGGAAATAAACCATTCCAATGCCTTTGTCAAGAAAACCCAATGGATAGTATTGCAGTTGTTTGTAGACAAGGATCAATGACATCACAGGTGGTGTCTTGACTTGCGAGTGAATTGGATTTGAGTAAGGTAGAATTGCATGAAGTTGTTGGCCTTAATTCTCCAGAATCATCTGAGTCCAGTGGCAAGACAAAGGTCAATACAACTGTAGTGGGTGACCTTGGCCTTTCTAAATTAAGGTCTTTCCTAGGTCTCAGTTTGTAAGGGCTAGGGAAGAAGACAGAAGATGACCCAATTTACCATCCTAAAGATATCATTTTGGGAGTAGAAGACCTTCAGAATTTTGGGCCAGAATAGAAAACAATCAACCACGGGGTTACAAATGGGCATAACGAAACAGCAGCAGCAACAATGAACCAGCCATGGTGGAAGGTATTGTGATACAAAGACAAAACCTAATCCTTGTCCTCAAGAACGATCTAGAAATGAGGAGAACGAGGATATTTACCCCAAGTCGTGGCTTCCATCCAGTGCCACGGCTGTATCTTACGCAGGGGAAACTCTTTGGCATCTTTGTTATATTGAGAAACTAGATGGCATGTTTGGTTGCTCTCAATTCCCAAAGCATTTCTTAAGCTTCTGCTATGTTCCAGGCACTATTCCAGGTGATGGAGATAGCAAAACACAAAGGAAACTACTTGCCCTCGAGGAGTTTACATTCTATTAGGAGAAAACAACAGCACATAAGCAAACATACTATAAGGAAAACAAATAAAAAGTAATTTCCAGGAAGAGGTGGAGGTGGTGAGAATACTAACAATCAGGGCAATCAGGAAAGCCCTCTTACTGGAGGGCTATAGTTGGACTGTACTTGGAAACTAGGGTGGAGATAGAAAAGAAAGAATTCTAGTCATGTTTCCATGTTCAGTCACTTCAGTTTTGTCTGACTCTTCATGACCCTATTTGGGGTTTTCTTGGCAAAGATACTGGAGCACTTTGCCATTTCCTTCTCCAGCTCATTTTACAGATGAGGAAACTGAGCCAAACAGGGTCATGGGGGACCACCAATGACAAGGGAAAGAGATAGGACATTAAATATTATATGAAGAAGACAGGAAGTAGGCCAGATTGGCCTCTCCCCACCAGGAGATCTAAGAAAGATATACTTTATCCATTCCATTATTGGATGACCTTTCATAATCACTATCAATTTTATCAATTTGATTTTATATAGTCTCTCTCATGTAGGTTTCAGGCACTCTGAATCAGTGTCATCAGAAGCCACATGACCAAGCTCTCCTTGAACAAGAGTCCCCTCCAAATACAATCCCCTCCAAGTGGTTGATCAGTTTTTATCCTGAAGATTTCAAGTACAGGAGAATACATTGCCTCCCAAGACAGTTCATTTCCCTATGGGAAAACTAGATCTACTGTACTCAAAATATTTTCATGTAAGTGGCTCTATAATCAATCATGTTTAGTTTTACGACTGTGTAAATAGAGACACCAAAATGGTGAGGTAATTCAGAGTTACAACACAATTAGAAAGAGTGAATAGTGAAGGAGAGGGTCTGAGAATGGAAATGCAGCTATCCCTTCCACATCTTGGGGTTTAGAGGAGTGGTGCCCCCTAGAGCTGGAAAATTCAAGTAAAAATTTTTGCCCCTTCCTTTGTACTAGAGAAGAAATCTGAATTATTATGGTATTAGAGGACAGACTACGCTGATATTATACAATACTATACATATATTTCATGCATTTCTGAGTTTCTAAACTTTTTCTGCATTGTCTGCTGGCCTTTGTCATCTGCAGCTTCTGCAAAACTCCCCCAAATTCCCATTTAATTTCTCATGCTGACCCGCAACATATTGAAACCATGATAGGGAAAGTTGAGATGCAGAAGGGAAAACTGTATTACTTTAATCTGTTAGATTTTTTTTTATCTTTATGCGTGACAAACGTTATCATTGGGTTAAAATGCATGAATCATTAAATTCAGGATACAGAGAGATCAGCACAGCATATAAATATCTATTGTCTAGAACCAATCTTGGTGATCCTCCCACATTAGAAGGAAATGCCTGGCTAAACAGATGGGTCTTGTACCATGTCCTGAAACCCAGCACACTAGGGCTCTGTCAGACCACGTTGTAACCATTTGGTTTTTTTATGTATGATTCCTTTGAATGCAAAAAAAAAATCTGTCATAATTAGACTGGTCACTATGTAGATCATGGTTAACTCTATTTTCTGCTCTGTGCTCCAAAGTCTCTTTGTGGATATAGGTTTAAAAAGAAATCTTCAGACACACTCAATTTACATTGACCTTCATACTTATCACTTCCTCCTGCTTCTGCCCTGGAACAATGAAAACCTCTAGGGAGCATAAATCTGAATAATAATAATAATAATTAATATTTATAAAGTACTTTCGGGTTTACAAATACTATCTCATTTTGATCCTCAAAAACAACCGTGGTAGTGAGGTAAGTGCTATTATTATTTGATTTTATAGATGAGGAAACTGAGGCAGATAGAGGGTAAGTGACCTAACCAGGTGCTATTCTTTTCTCCATTTTGCAGATAAAGAAATAAGTAGCTCAAGATGAAGTGAATTGCACAGGTTCATAAAGCTAGTTAATGTCTGAGGCCAGATTTAAACTTATCTTCCTGCCTCCAGGCCCAGAGCTCTAACCAGTATGCCACCTTGCTGCAGTGGTATGAGAAACTCACCTCTATTCTAGACCTTCCTCAAAGCCTTAGTGTGGTATGGAGGTGACCCTAGGTTCTCAAAAACTTTGTCAGCAGAGCACAAGCTTTGGAAGCTCCCTTACCTAACTGGAAAGACCCCAAGCATGAGCCTGGTTACCTGGATGTTTGTTGTTCAATAATCAGCCCTGCTAAGTCCGGAGAGGCTGCGTGGTGATGAGTTGTTCAGCTACCTGCTATGTTACAGAGGTGGGGGGAATATGGAAGAACTGGAAATTACCAGTCTTTAAAGGATCAAAGTATTAAAACAACTAACGGTATTTTAATAAACTTGTTTGAAACTCTGTGGATCAATTTCCTTTATTCCTTATGAGTTTATTAATATCTTTATCTCCTACACAGGCAGGCAACAAGTTTTTATTAAGCACTTACTAATATCAAGCAAAATGCCAAGCCCTAGAGATACAACGACAAGCAAAAAAGAGGACAGTCCCTGCCCTCAAGGAGCTTACAATTCTAAGTCAGAAGCTTAGTCGGGAAAATAATGAAACACATCCTGCCTGGGCCTCCAGTCCCTGGAAGGAATTCAAATGGAATGGAAGGAATGGAAGAACCCAGCCTGTATAGTAGAGGGCTGTTCCAGAGTAAAAACACCCCAGAGGCTGAGGGAAGTCTCAGAGTGAGAAAGCAGTTGGGTCACAGTGTCAAAGTCTGTATGATCAAAAACACTGTTAAGGAGAATGACTTTTACACTGAAAATGACAGAAGCAAAATGGCTAATAGGATATTGTACTTGATGAAGTCTAGTCATCAAGGCCCAAATGAACCACATTGTTGGATCCTAAAAGAACTGGTCAATATGATGACTGAGCCATTGTTGGGAGTATTAGAAATAGGGCACCGAATAAGAAAGGTGCCACAGGACAAGGAAATAGAACAAATGCTGTGCCACTTTTTTTTTAAGGGAAGAGAACAGTGATTGTAAATCATAGTCCAGTGAGCATGACTTCTGTTACTGGGAAAATTTTAGAACAGCTCATTAAAGAGATCGTGAACATTTCTATGAGGAGATGGTGATTAGAAAGGGCCAATGCAGCTTCATCAAGAATAGGTCATGCCAGCTTGCTGTATTTCTTTTCTTTTTTTTTTTTTACAAGTTTACTAATCGAATACACTGTAGATATAGTTCACCTAGATTTGAGCAAAATATTTGATAAAGTATCTCAAAATATTCTTCTTGAGAATATTGAGAAATATAAATTCAACAATAATATAAGTGAGTCGATTTAGATTCTGGGAAACGGCCAGACTCAAAGAGTGGTTGTTAAAGATTCAGTGTTAATTTCATGGGTCTCCAACCGAGTGTCCCAGAGATCTGTGCTCGGCCTTATGGGGTTTGATTTTTATCAGTGACTCACTTAAAGGTCGACATGACATTCTCATTCATTTTTAAGCTGATACAAAGGTGAAAAGGAGAGCAAACATTCTTCATGATAAAGGCAGGATCCAAAAAAACTGTTGGTAGGCTAGAACATTGGGTTAAACTTTATAAGATACAATTCAGTAGGAATCAATGCAAGTTCTTATAATTGGGGTTTAAAAATCAATTTCACCAAAAAAAAGCAAGCCAAAACAAAACTCAGAACCATGTTTAGATATCACCTTGTGTGAAAAAGAAGATGTCTAGGGTTTTAGGTTGATTGGAAGATCAGTATGAGGTAGTGTAATAAGGCAGGCAAAAAAAAAAGAAAAAGAAAAAGAAAAGCTTAATCTTGAACTGAATTAGGAAGACAAGTAGCTTCCAGGAATAAGGAAGTAAGAGTACTCTTTCCTAGGCTAACCATATATGAAGTATGCTGAATTCTGAACCCCACAGTTTGATCAGAGCATTGATAAACTTGTGAGCTCCCAGAGGAGGTCAACTGGGATCAACTAGGTCAACTAGGGCCTTGAGTCTATATCTTATAAGGATCAGTGGAAAGAGGAAGGGAATAAGCATTTATATAACACCTTCTATGTGCCAGCCACTCTACTGAGCATTTAAAAAAAACATCTCATTTGGGAAAATACTATAATATTTGTAAGGCAAATTCCCTCCCCCTTCTCCTTTCACAGTAACTCTATGAGGTAGGTGCTATTATTATCCCCATTTTACAGTTGAAGAAACTGAGGTGAACAGAGGTTTAAATGACTTGCCCAAGATCACACTACTAGTAATATCTGAAACTAGATTTAAACTTGAATCTTCCTGACTCCAGGGTGCCACCAGCTGCTTTTATGAAACTAGGGTGGAACTAGGAATGTTTATTCTAGACTGTAGAACCCAGAGAAAAGAAGATTCAGGGGGAACATGACAGCTGTCTTTAAATATGTGAAGAATTATCACATAGAAATGTTTTAGGCATGGATGATGCCATGGCCAGAACTAGGAGCACAAGGTAGAAGTTGCAAATAGTTAAATTTAGGCTTGATGTCAAGAAAAATTTCTTCATAGTTAACACTGTTCTCAAGTGGAATGGGCTATTTCAGGTAATAGTGAGGCTTTCCCACATTGTGCGTCTTCAAGCAGAGAATGGATGACCACTTGCCAGGTAAGATGGACAGCTAGGTGGCGGCTAATAAGTCACTGGATTTGGAGTCAAGAAAACTCGAATTTGAATCCTACCGCAGGTACTTATTATTTGTGAGACCATAGGCAAATTTTTCAACTCCTTTCAGACTTAGTTTCCTCATCTGTAAAATGGGGACAGTAGTAGAAGCCACCTTACAGGACTGTTGTAAGGATCAACCAAGATAATATACTTGAAGCACTTTGCAAATCTTAAAGCACCATATAAATATTAGCTATCATCATTGTTGTTATTTTTATTATTATTAGTTACAGTGAAGATTCTTTTTGGGTAAGGATTTGGCTAGGTGGCCACTGATTCCCCTTCCTACTCTAAAGTTTTATAGTTAGGGTTTTTTTTGCTTGTTTTTTTAAAGATTGTGGCCACAAGTAAATTTTTAAGTCTACCTAACTGAGCTTGAAGTCAGATCTTCACATTCTTTATGATTCCAGTTTTACCCACTATGAATTCAAAAATTCAGTTTCTGAGGATTATAATGAATCTCAAACTAAATGTGAAGTGGTCTCATCGGGGTGAGGAGGCCTGTCATGTACTTGTACAAAGAAAGAAGGAGTCAAAATGGGGAAGGTAGATAACCTTTCCATATTGGCTGCTTGGTTCACCGGAATCAAGAAAACGGGAAGGTAAAGATGGTGTAGGGTGAAACAGAACAAATAATTAGAGAAATTTAAAATATCCTGTTTGGCTGCCTGTACTAGACAGTTGTTAAAAGTTCATGTCATTTTCTGCTGTGTAGACATGCTTCAGAGTTAAATAATCATAATACTAGCATCTCTCTCTCTCTCTCTCTCTCTATTTATATCTATATCTATATCTATATCTATATCTATATCTATATCTATATCTATATCTATATCTATATCTATATCTATATCTATATCTATATCTATATCTATATCTATATCTATATCTATATGCGTACATATCTCTGTCTCTATCTGTTTCTCTGTCTGTCTCTCTATCTACCTATCTATAATACTTTACAATTCACTGAACATTTTCCTCACAAACACAGGTGAAGTAGATAATGCAGATATTGTTATTCCCATTTTACAGATGAGCTCAGTTTTCGATTTATCAAAGATCACATAACTAGTAATTATTGGAAACAGGACTCAAACATAGGTCTTCTAAAGGAAGACAAATGTTCTTTATACCAAAAGTATTATACTCCTGCCTAAATGGACAGGAGGCTGTATCCTCATCACTCCCACATATTGAAACCTTATAATCAGCCAGGTTGGGTTGATCCTTAACCCAGATTTCATTCCAGATTGGTTGAGCCACTTGTCTCAGGCTCCTCTGGTGACTCTGACCTACAATGTCACTAAAATAAGTCCCAATGTATTCACCTTTTCAAATATAGCCTGCTATGCATCATCTCCTTACGTTTTGGGAATCAAGAACAGGATATTACATCGAAATTTTGCAATGGGTTGCTGATAAATCTGCATCCTTCAAATCCTGTTCTTTCCAACCAGGATGATGTTTGGGTTAAGTGTCTTAGAAAGAATGATCCTCCTCACTCATTTGGCCTGACTGGACCCTCTGAAGCGCTTTTCTAGCCTATCTCAGAATACAATCTATTATAGCCAAGTGGCACAGTGGATAGTATTGGACTTTGTGTCAGGGAGATGAGTCCAAATGTTGCCTCAGAAGCTTACTAGTTGTATGACCCTGGGCAAGTCATTTAACCTCTGTTTACCTCAGTTTTCTTATCAGCAAAATGGGGATGATAATAATTGCATCTTCCTCACTGGGTTGTTGTGAGAATCAAAAGAGATAACATAGGTAAAACACTTTGCAAACATCAAAATACTATAAACATGCCAGCTGTTATTATCAATATTAGCAGGTTCTGAGTCCTTGTACTTTTTGGTAATCTAGGTGGGATCTCAGGCCCAGCTAATTAGAGGGCACTCTAACCTATAGAGAGGGCCTGCACGAGTGTGATTTAAGGTGAAAATAGAGTAAAATAAGGAATTTTCAAAGTTTTACTGCATTTAAAAAGAGCTCAAAGATAAGTGAATTTTAAAAAACTTGACTCTGCTGAGTTAAAAGATAAGACAAGTTTTTTTTTTAAAAAAAACCTTTTAATAAGTTAAAAATAACTTTTAATACAAATGCTTTAAAATTCTCTGTTATTCAAAATAATTAATGTTTGCTAAGCTAACAAAAACCTGAATCAGGTTTTTGTCTATATTTGTCTGTGATGCTGCCAATTAATTTGCATATCTGCAGGCCATTGCAAAAAAGCCAGTTTCTACATGTGGGCCTTAACACATTCACCTTGTCATCAGCTAGGGGTTTACAACTAGGAATCTTTCATAAGCATCCATAGGTGGTAATAGTATAGGTATATGCTTCTGCATATAGCTTGCAAAACATATGTTAGGTCAGTTCCAGCTTCATGTTTGTGTTCCAGCCAGAAAGCGTATTGTATCCATGAGGATACCTTGAAACTAAAAACTCATCACCAATATTGTGTTAAAATTGCTAATGACCCAATCTTTTAAAAACTCTTCTTTCCCTAGCTCTCAGGGATGCATGAATTTTTTTTTCTGAATCCCCCATATGACAAGCTGAAGAACAATGGGAAATTGTTTAAGAAATGTGACATTTCTTGTGAATTGCTTTCTTTCTGAATTGAGCACCCCAGGAGTCTTGAAAATGTGCTTTAAAACTTTTTTCCCCCTACCTGACAGATCCAAAACATTGGGAAGCTTTTTGTAAAATTTCTTCTTTACTTGAAATGCTGTAGTTCCATTGAAATTGTCAAAAAGCACTGTTAAAGGTGCCAAGATTTATCTCTAGCTGTCTTGGTGCCTAATGAAATGATAAGACCTTATAATAACCCCTGCCAATTAAACTGACAGGCACTTAGCAAATAGGATCCTGCAGTACATGTATGTAGAATTGATACAAATTGCTCATTCATATTTGCTTGGGAGGAAGCATCTTTGATGTGTCTATTTGATTTCAAGCCTTCCACAGGCTTTGGTACTTACAAGGATATCAATTGTAGGACCTACAGGTGATTCTAGCAGAATCAGTATCATTTTTTATTTGAGACTGTCTTTCTCAATGCATTATGACAAGTCCAGGAAACTATATTCTAGGGCACTGGCCTTATTAAGTATTGATTGACTTTCCTGATAAGCCATTAACCAAATTCTTTCAATAAATTGCTCAGAGCTTAAGCAATAATTTTATTTTCAAAGTATTTTTTCTATTTTCTTTTTTTAAATGGTGTTTTATTTTTTTCCAGTTACATGTAAAGATAGTGTTCAACATTCATTTTCATAAGAATTTGATTTCCAAATTCCTCCCCTCCAGACCATAAGCAATCCGATATAGGTTATACATGTGCAATCATGTTAAACATATTTCCACATAAGTCCTATTGTGAAAGAAGAATCAGAGCAAAAGGGGAAAACCATGAGAAAGAAAAAAAAAACAAAAAAGTGAAAACAGTATGCTTTGATCTGCATCCAGACTCCATAGTTCTTTGTCTGGATAACAAACATCATGAGTCTTTTGGAATTATCTTGGATCATTGCATTTCTGAGAAGAGCTAAGTCTTTCTTAGCTTATCATCACATAAACGTTGTTGTTACTGTGCACACTGTTCTCCTGGTTCTGCTCACCTCACTTAGAATCAGTTCATGTAAGTCTTTCCAGGATTTTTTGAAATCCACCTGCTCAATATTTCTTATAGCACAGTGGTATTCCATTACATTTATATACCACAACTTGTTCAGCCATTCCCCAATTGATGGGCATCCCCTTGATTTCCACTTCTTTGACATCACAAAAAGAACTGCTATAAATATTTTTGTATGTATAGGTCCTTTTCCCTTGTTTTTTTTTAAAATGATCTCTTTGAGATATAGAGCTAGTAATGGTATTGCTGGATCAAAGGGTATGCACAGTTTTATAGCCTTTTGGGCATAGTTCCAAATTGCTCTCCAGAATGGTTGGATCAGTTCACAACTCCACCAACAATGCATTAGTGTTCCAATTTTCCCACATCATCTCCAACATTTATCATTTTCCTTTTATGTCATATTAGCCACTCTGATAAGGTGTAAGGTGATACCTCAGAGCTGTTTTAATTTACATTTCTCTAATCAAAAATAATTCAGAGCTTTATTTTCATATGATTATAGACAGCTTTAATTTCTTCATCTGAAAACTGCCTGTTTATATCCTTTGACCATTTATCAATTGGGCAATGCATTTTTCCTATTTTCAAAGTTCAATTTCATTTCTTTTGCTAATAAGTTGAAATTGAGAATTAACCAAAGTATAATGGAGAGGGGCATGGTAGACAACAGACACAAGCAAAGAATTGCACAGGATAAGCAGGCTGAAAATGATCATCAGGGGGAGTATGTGGTTGGAAATAATAATATCATAATAATAATGAAGATGATGATGATCTCATTATGTAGCAAGGGAGAGGGCTAGCATATGGATGGCACACACACTGCGATGATATCTGCACAATTTCAAGAGAACTAGGTAAAGAAACTTAGTATGGTGGGTGAGATCTCCTGTGCAAGATTTAAGGGAGACCACGTATAGAAGTTGTATATAAAGGGAAAGCAGATTATAATTGCTGTGGCTGGAAGGAATGCCCGTATTGTTGAGATCACGGGTCTATTGGAGTACGAAGATTATAAAGTTGGTCATAAAGCAGTTGCTGCATTTCTGGCTTTATCACTTGTTGCCTCTTTCCATATGTTGGCACTAAGGATGCCTTAGCCCTTTTATACTATCTTGACAAATATGGGAATATTCTGATAGGACACGTATTACTAGTTACTAAGGGACTTTGCTTTATTCTCTGACCATAGTCTGGCCCCTTAACTGTGGAGAGCTGTCTCATAGCTTTATGTCACTGGTCATCAGGAGGACCTGCAGAGAGAATATGGCAAAACCCAGGGAAAACCTGGTCCCATTCCTGAAAAAAAAAAGTAATGGCTCAAAGGACATGCCTGACTGCTGGGGTTCAGCCTCACTATCTTTGGACCTGAGGGGCAACATTATTACTTGCTAAAAAAAAAAAGTAATATCATGGGTATTATTATAATACACAATAAATCACTTATGGGCATGGAAAAGCAGGCAATTTTCCCATGAAGCTTCACAGCTTTATGTCACCTTGAATGCATTCAAAATTCTTATTTATGGAAATGGAGGGAAGAGAAACATGGGGATTCTGCTTTGGTTTGCAAATATTATCTTCCATTGCTCAACTTGTACCTAGCATCATTGCATAGAAAAATAGAAGGCATGAGGTACCTCGAAGATTTCATAATTTTGTCTTGGAGAGAGAGAGAGGAAGGAAATATTGGGAAACCTGCTTTATCTGACAAGTGCTGAGTTCAGGATTTAAAGTTTCCCTTGTTCAACTAATATTATCAGAAGCACCTAAGAGGCAAAGCAAAGCAGGCATGTTCCAGCCACTGGTGAAGCCCTCTACAGAACTGCAAAGAACAAGCGAGATGTATACTCTCTCTAGCCCCATTTGAGGAAACTGGTCCATTTTCAAATCCGGTAGTGAATAGGTCCATTAGCTCTAACCAAATTTGAAAATATATCAAGGACTATTTAAAATCAAGTAAAACTGTCAACACATTTTGAAAGAGTCTTATTATCTATGCAAATATCATGTTATCTGCATTTATAATAAGATCTGGTCATGCTTCTCCTGGATGCAAACCATTTTCAGTGGTTCCTTATTGCCCTCTGCCCCCTAAGTAAGGTTCAATGTCTTTCCCTTGACATGTAAAGTCCTCCACAATCTTGTACGGCCGAATCTTTCTAGCTTTATATTATCATTGTTGAATTCCTCCTGGAAGCTCTATGTTGAGGAAGGGCTAGGCTTTTGTTTTTCCTCGTTCTAATATAAGTTCCTTGAAGACAGGAGCTATCTTTGTGCTTATATTTATGTTCCTAGCATTGAGCACAGTATGTGCATACAGTAAGTGCTTAATACAAACTTCTTGACTTGACTTGACTCTCCTCCATGTACTTGATGCTCCAGCCAGACTCGATAACTCTCTCTACTCCTTGAATGTGTCCTATACTTTTGCCCCTCTGAATCTCTGCTCATTTCACCCCCCCGTGCCTGAAATATCTCCTCTCCCATTTTTTGTTTGTTGATAGTTTACCTGTTCTTAAAGCCCAACTCAGATATCCCCAAATCATCCTCCATGATTTTCCCTCATGATCATCACTTTCCCCCTCAGACCTCCCGAAACACTTCCTTTTGTAAGACTTCAATGTGTTTCTCCTTCATTAAAGTTGTCACTTAGTATCTCATACTGGTGTTGAGGTAGAGGCTGAGTTCTCCGTGGCTGCGGAGTAAAATGCTCTGGCAGGTCCTAATAAGCTAGATGCCTGGAGATGGCCCAGGATGCAGTGGGTGACCTTGGCGCCTTTGATGTCTGACCAAGATCTAAGTGCTCCACAGTGCTCATTTCAGTCACCTTCATGGCCATTGGAATAAATTGTTTTCTTTCTGTGGGGGAAATCTTTCACATGCTTGTGGTAGACATCCTTCTAACTAATCAACAGGTTTGAGGCCTGTCAGTTACCCTCAACCTGGTTTGGCCTGTCTGCCTAGACAGTTTACCAGGGTGTGGCTGCTTCACATACTCCAGCTTCTTGGGACTGCAGGTGAAAGTTGGGTGAAAGTAGACACAAAAAGCTTCATCCAAGTATTGGCCTAAGCAATTTCTTATCAGGTACAAAAGTGTCTTCTGCTCATCTAATTCGTGGATTGTGTTTGGAAATTGCTTCATTCTTTTAATGATCTCAAGGTGCTCCCTGACACAGAAACCAATAGCATTATGGGATTGGAGAGTTGGAAAGAACCTCAGTGGCCATTCGGTTCATAGGTGAGAGGAAAACCCACTATTCTACATGCTAAAAATGGTCCTTCATCTTCTCCAGGATGGTTCCCATTTAGGAGGAACCTACCAGCCCCAGGCGCCACCCCAGGCAGCTCATTCCCCTTTGACCGCCCCAAGCATTAGTGAGCCTTTCCTGACATCAAACCTAAACTGGCTTCTTTGCAATCCCACCCATTGCTCCTGGCTCTGCCAAACAAGTCTTCCAGGCTTATACACGGTGACCCCCTAAATATTCGAAGAAAATTATTGTCTCTTCCTTGAACCTTCGAAACTTCTCTTCCCCAGGCTGAACATTCCTTGTTCCCTGAACCAATCCTCATAAGACTTGGACTCCTCCTTTTGGCTGCCCTCTTGTGGATGCTCTTCTACTTCTTGGTGTCCTTATGTTGTCTTGCCCCAAATGAGCATAATACCCTAAAAGTGGTCTGCTTGGGGACCATCACTTCCTTATTCCTGGAAACAAGGCTGCCTTTGTTAGTGCAGATTCAAATCACTTTCACTCTGTTGACTTTCATATCATCCTGCTGTATCATAGTGAACTTGCAATTTACAAAATAAACAGATCTCTTTCTTTTTTTTTTTTTCCTTTTCTTTTCTTGGGAAGCAATTGGGGTTAGGTGAACTTGCCCAGGTTCACATAGCTAATAAGCTGGCTGAGGCCAGATTTTTACTCAGGTCTTCCTGACTCCAGGGTCAATGCTCTATCTACTGCCCCTCTTAGATCTTTTTCAAACTGCTTTCTAACCATGTCTTCCCAATCCTGAACTTGTAAAGTTGGTTTCTGGACTCCTGTGTAAGACTTCACCTTCATGCTTAATGCATTTTATCTTTTTAGATTTAGCCTGTTTTCACCTGTAAAGGTATTTTTGATCTTATCACCCAGTCTGTCAGTTATCCCCACCCCCAGCTTTGTATCTTCTGTACATTTAATGGCAGTGTAATCTATCTCTCTATCCAAGTCAAGTCATTGCTAAGCGGTGTTAAAAAGCACAGCTCTCTGGGAGCACTCCCCTGCATACCTTCTGTCTAGGTGACATTGTACTGTTCAGGACCATCTTTGAGCCTAGAGATTCATCCAATTCCCAATCTATCGAATTCAGTATTTTGTTCTCTAGTCCACATCTCGGTTCCTCACTCACACTCACCCCATATACACCGTGTGTTGTCAAGTCTTGTCCTTTAGACATTTACTTTTCTTATATGTCCCCTTCTCTCCATTCACAGAGGCATCATTCTAACAGGGCCCCATAAACTTCCCATCCGGACTATTGTACTGGTTTCTTTATCTTAAGTCTTCACTCACTCAGTTGCCGAAATAATTTTTCTAGGGCAAAAGTCTGATCATGTCACCCTCTACTCAAAAAACTCCAGTGTCTCCTTACTATCTCCAGGATCGGTTATAAAATCTTCTGTTTGGCATTTAAAATCCTTTATAACTTGCCATCTTATTAACTGTCAGTCTTCTTACACTTTTTTGTTATTCAGTCATTTTAGTCACATCTGACTCTTTGGGACCTAATTTGGGGTTTTCCTGGCAAAGATATTGGAGTGGTTTTGCCATTTTTTCTCCAGCTTATTTTACAGATAAGGAAACTGAGGCCAACAGGGTTAAGGGACTTGCCTAGGATCACTCAACTCGTAAGTATCTGAGGCTGGATATGAACAAATGAAGATGAGTCTTCCTGAGCCCAAGCCCAGGGTCCTATCCACTGTGTCACCTACCTGCCTTGTTCTTGTACCTTGCACCACCATATATATATATATATATATTATATATATATATATATATATATATATATATACTCTACACTACACCTATGCTGATCTCTTTGCCTATCCTCTTGTCTGTATCTTTTCACTGGCTGTCCCCCTTTCACAGAATGCTGTCTCTCCTCACCTATACCTCCTGTCTTTCCTGGTTTCTCTTAAGCCTCATATCAAATTACATGTTTTGCAAGAGGCTTTTAATTATTCTGTTCCTCCCACCCCCAATGTTAGTGTCTTCTTCCTTCTGAGATTACCTTTCTTTTATACCAAATATGTCTTGCATTTGCATTTTATTTTGCACGTTGTCTCCTCTATTAGAAAGTGAATTCACTGAGTGCAAGCATCATATTTTTGTCTTTCTTCATAAGCCCAGTGCTAGGTACAGTGCCTGGCATATAATACATGTTTAATAAATGCTTGTTGAATGACTCATTGACAAATAAATCTATATGGCTCAAAATACAAAGCTATTACATGTGTTCATCTGGAATGACGGGCATAACACCCAGTTACTCTCTAGGAGTAAGTTAAGCTATTTTAGAAGTTTAATTTGGTCCTAAGGAAATGTCATGTCGTCTAGCAGCATTCCTTTACCAGCAGTGAAAATTCCACATTTTCTGTGGAGGAATAAAAGCTCTTTGAGTTTCTGAGTTGTCTTATGCAAAGCCACAGAAATCTGTTCCCTCCTCTAAAAGTCTCAAATCAAACTGTGGTTCATGGGAAAGTACTTGTCAACTTTTGAGAGAATGGTCCTAATTTTAATGAAACATCTTTCAAAAACAGGCCAGAAAAGACATAAAGTCCCTTTTGGATTTTAAAGCATATGCTTTGGAGTTTGGGACAGATACTGCATTTGAAACACTTCATGGTGGAGGGGATGGTGTTGTTGAAAAGAAAGTGGTATCCTAGGCTTAAATTAGGATTGCCTTAAGTGCAGTTTAAAAAGTTTGATCAGTGGTTTTTAAATATACATATTTAAAATCCTGAATTTAATGAGTACCCAAAAAAGAAAACATTTACATATACAAAGTAGAACTTAAAAAGAGAATTATATGTGAAACCACAGATCTCTATTATGTACAACTTGCTTTAAAAAATATGTGTGTAATAAATTCAACATATTGCTTTCAAAGCTATCCTGCTTATCTGTGTTTTTCTCTGAATGTCTTTCTTTTCTGTGCCTTTTTAAAAAAATACTTCAAAGACCCTTTTCTTTCTTTCTTTTTTTTTAAAAATACTATTCCTTGCTCCCCTCTCCCCTTCCCCTACTCCTGCCAGTTCTTCAGAATAAATCAGGAAAATTCAATCCTTGTAATAAAAAGCACAGTCAAGCAAAACAAATTTACATAGTTGCCATGCCCCAAAATGTATGTTTCACTCTGCACCTTGAGTCTATCACCTCTCTGTCAAAAATCAGTCAGTTGATAAACATATATGAAGCACCTACTATGTGCTGAACATTGTGCCAAGCACTGGGGACACAAGGAAAGGCAAAAAAGAGTCCCTATTCTCAAGAAGCTCACAGTGGGAGACACCACGGGAACATTTATGTGCAAACAAGCTACCTACAGGAAAAATTTTAAATAACAGAAGGAAGGCACTAGAATTAAAGGGTATCAGGAAAGGCTTTTGTTGAAGGTGAGATTTTATCTGGGACTTAAAGGTAGCCAGGGAAGTGAGGAGGCAGGGAAGAAGAAGGAGAACTTTGCAGCCATAGGTGAAAAGCCAGTGAAAATGCTTAGAGATGGAGTTTCTTATTAAAGGAACAGCCAAGAGGCCATTGTTACTGGATTCAGAGTATGTGGAAGAGTATGTAAGGTGTAAAAAGACTGTAAAGATAGGAGGAGGCAGGGTTATGAAGAGCTGTGGATATCAAACAGAGGATTTTATAGTTGATCCTGGAAGGAGCTATTAAGGTCATTGAGTAGGGGAGCTGCCATGGTCACACCTGGGCTTTAGGACAATCGCTTTGGAGGCTCTACAAAATGTAGGGTGAACTGGAATAGGGAGAGCCTGGTGGCAGGCAGAAACACCAGCAAGCTATTGAAATAGTTGAGATGTGAGATAATGAGGGCCTGTACCCAGAAGGGTGGGAGTGTCGAGGAGAGAAGGGGGCATATTTCAGAGATATAGTAAGGTTAAAATCAACAATACTTGGCAACAATTTGGATATGGGGGATGACAGTGAGTGATAAAGATCTTATTTCTAAGATACATAAGGAATTGATTCACCTTTTCCACTTGAACTCTTCACCATAGAGTAAAAAGGCAGTCTCACAAAGTTCGCTTCCACTAGGCAGGGAAAGAGACTCAGTCTCATTCACTTGTTTTATTCTATAAGTTAAAAATAAAATTTAATAATGAAAAAAAAATCAGTTTTCATGCATTGAGAACAGAAAATGCAGGGACATATAAATCTTGATTCCCACCCTCCCCCTCTATATTTCATTTTAAGTTAAGTCTATTGGGGGCGGCTAGGTGACACAATGCAAAAAGCACCAGACCTGGTAACAGAAAAACCTGAGTTCAAATTTGCCTCAAATACTTCCCAGCAAGTTTCCTGACCCTGGACAAGTTTCATAACCTCTTTTTCCTTCAGTTTCCTCATCTGTAAAAAAGGGTTGTTGATGGAATAAAATGAGATAATAATTGTTAAGTGCTTTACACAGAACATGGCACATAGCGGTATATAAATGTTAGCTATCATTATCTTTCCCTAGAAATCTCTAGGCATAAGGTGATAAGAGTCTGCACCAAGATGGTGGCAGTGTTATAAGGCAAGGAAGCATATGTGAGAGATGTTAAAGGGGTAAAATTGGTAGGCCTTGGCAACAGACTGGATATGGGGTATGAGAGTGAGGAGTTGAGGATGACACCTAGGTGATGAGCCAGAGTGATTGGGAGGTTGGTGGTACCCTCAACAGTAACAGGAAAGTTAGGAAGAAGGGAAAGGGTTTTTTTTGGGTGGGGAGGCTGGGGTGGGGGAGATGAGTTCAGCTTTGTTGTTGAATTTAAGATGTCTAAAGGACTTGCAGTTCAAGAAGTCCAGCAGGTAGTCAAAGATATGAGACTGGAGGTCAGCAGAAAAATTAGGGCTGGATAAATGAATTTGAAAATCCTCAGCATAGAGATTGTATTTGAATCCACTGGAGCTAAGGAGATCACCAGGTGAAATAATATAGAGGTAGAAAGGGAGAGGGCCCAGAACAGAGCCTTGTAGGACACCTAAAGTTAGCTAGTGGGCATGGCCTTGATGAAGATCCAGCAAAGGAGATTGAAGAGCCATGAGATAGGTAAGAGAACCAGGAGAGTAGTGGCCTGAAAACCTAGAAGAAAGAGAATATGAAGGAGGAGAGGACGATTGGTATTATCAAAGGCTGAAGAGAGATCAAGAAAAATTGAGAAAATGTCTTCAGATTTGGCAATTAAAAGATCGTTAGGAATTTTAGACAGGGCAGTTTTGTTGAATAATGAGGTTGGGAGAGTGAGTAAGGAAATGGAGTCACCTATTGTAGATAGCCTTCTTAAGTTTAGTCACAGAAGGGAGGAGGCGTATGAGACAATGACTAGCTGGGATGGATAGATCAAGAGAAGGGTTTTTGACAATGAGGGAGAAATAGGTGTGTTTATCTGCACTAGGGAAGAAGCCAGTGGAGAAGGACAGGTCAAAGATAAGTGGGAGAGTAGGGATGATTTAGGGGCAATTTGCTGGAGAAGATGGGATGGAATGGAATCACTTGTGCCCACAGAGAGAGGGCAAGAGAGAGGGCCTTGGCAAGGAGAAGGCCCACCTCATCATGTGAGACAGAGGTGAAGAAGGAGATAGTAGCAGAAGGCATTAGGATGACGAGGAGGAAGAGGAGAGAAGAGGGAGCTCCCAGTGAATGTAGTCAGTTTTAGCATTCTTCATTATTGGTCTTCTGGAGTCACGCTCGGTCATTGCACTGATCAGAATTTTTAAGTCTTTCAAAGTTGTTTGTCTTTATGATGTAGTTGCTATATAAATTATATAAATTGTTCTGCTCTGCTCACTTCACTCTGTATCAGTTCCTGCGAATCTTCCCAAGGTTTCTCTGACACCATCTTTTGCATCCCATCTTAGAGAGCAGTACCATTCCTTTACATTTTAAGCTATCATTTCTTTGACCTTTCTCCAGCTGTTGCACTCCCTTTGTTTACAGGTTTTTGCTCCAAAAAATAGCATTTGCTATAAATGCTTTTATGCATATGGATCTCTCCCCCTTTTTTGGGTAATTAGTAGCCTTGGGTTTTTTTTGGTGTCAAAGTCACTTCCCAAAATTTTTCCTCCCTCCACCCTTGAAACAAAGAAAAACAATTCACCAAAAACTATTGACAAAATTAGAGCCAGTCAGCACATGCAATATTCTGCCCCTGTAGTTCTCCTCCCCTCCCCCCATATCCCTAGGGAGAGGAGGACACTGTGTTTCACCTGTTCTATGGGACAAAGATTGTTCTTTGCAATGAATTCGTTGGTTTCAAGTTGCCTGGGGAGAAGCGTGGAAACAAAGGTAGATACATAATAAAGGAAAAATGAAACAAAAAAAAAAGAGGAAAAAGAGGGAGTTTGGAAGAAAAGATTATGCAACCACAAATGTGGAGATAACAACTAAGGTCTAAGGACACTTCAAAAATTACAAATAGCTACAAATTATAAATTATGTGTATGTATTCTCTTTTTGAGATTTCTGTAAAAGCCAATGCAAGCATTTGATCTTTATTTAGAAAGGGATTAGCTGGCATTTTTTAAGTCTCTGAGATATACAATAAATGTACAGTATATCTATACTGGAATTTAAATAGAAGGTCGTATTTCCCCCCCAGATTTTAAGTCTTATTCAACGGTAACATGGACATGCTGGAAATTTTATGCATCATTCATAAATGTGGTGATATGCTTGACCAGACTAGACATGGCTTTGCTAATGACATATAACTTCTTTCATCCAGTATTTCTTCTCTTTGGAAGTGATATTGTTTGTATTTCAGTACATGTTATACAGTTTGCAACAAATACAAATAACTATTCCAAATAGTAAAATTGGATAATATATGCAGATAACTGAGTCCTTGTGGGCACCTTAGTATTTAATAATAGCTTTTTTTGAACCCTTGCCACAGGCAAACAGATTGCTTATGCAATCTTTGACTTTCTAAATGTCTCTTTGGTGATCAATAAAGGGTTTTCTAGACGGCTAACTTCATCTCCCTTTAAGAATACTAGTTTAAAAGATTGTTCGATTTAAAGCAACCTTGCAAAGATTTGCTCAGTGCTGATTGATGCTTGGGCGAGTAGGAAAAAAGCTAGGTTGCATCTTACTGTGTGTGCATAGGACTAACTAGCATGGAGAGTGCCAAGTGAAAATCACTGGAAAAATGTTTTAAGAATTGTAGTCTTTGTCATGTTTCTGATTTTTAGCCACACATGCATGTATGTGTGTATGTATATATACACCTATGTATATATGTATGTTTAGGTGTATAGCACCTAGGTTGATTTTTCTCTTAAGATAAATGTTACTTACATAAGTCAGTACTGAGGGAGATTGCTTTAGTTTTTTAATTTTTGCTTAAAAATTTGAGAATTTCATTTTTCTAGAAACATGGAACTTTTTTTTTTTAATTTGGCAATATTGTACACACTACGTATAGGAATTACTATAAGTAAATCCTAGTTAGAGGAAGCTATCATCACATTCCTCTCTCTCTCTCCACACATATAATAAGCAATCTATATACCATATATGTATAATATATAATATGGAACAGAACTGTTAACTGTGTTTATATATGCACATATAATACACAGATGGAGAGAGAAACAAAGACAGAGACAGCTAGGTGGTGTAATAGGTAGAGTGTTGGTCTTGGAGTCAGAGTATAAATCTTGTTCCAAATAAATCACTTAACCTCTCAGATTCAGTTTCCTCATCTGTAAAATGGGTATAATAATAACACCTAGCTACCCAGGTAGTTTTGATGACCAAATGACTTATGTAAAATACTTTGCAAACCTTAAAGTGCTGAATAAGTGGTAGCTATCACACACACGCACACACACACACACACACACAATTTTAAGGACAGACTTTATATAACCTATCTCATTTAATAGCTTGGGGTTTATTACTCAAATATGTCTGTTTATTTTTAAAAATTGTCAAAATTTGGTTCTGAACATTTTTGCTCTTGTGGTTCTTTAAACTTCCTGTTTTTATAAAATTATTCATTTTGCACAGTACTGAAAAAATATTTACATTGAAAAAAATACATCTGAGAACATAGATGAAAATTGTTTTAACGGAATGGATTTACAATGAATTGATCACAATTACTGGGCACCTTTAATGATTAAATTATTGATTTTTGGCCAATAAACAGACAAGTTTTTGCTCGCGTGATCAATTTCAAACAATTTCCCATGGCTCTTATATTGGTTGACCACACATACATTTCATGTAACTGACAAAGGACATAAAGGTAACCTATGTGATGTCTATGCTTGTTCATCATTATGTAGTGATGCTCTAAACTCACTTTTTCAGAGTGAGCCTGGCTACATTACCCCTCAGGGTTCTGGGGTATCCCTCAGGGGTTGGAATTGTCTTTATGCTATTGATTCTAGCCTCTATTCCTGTGTGTTCCCTCAGCTGTTAGCCATCCATACTCAGTGTCCCAGGTCTATTTAACCAATTAACACCAATTAGCTTTCAAAGAGATATTTATTTTGTTGATACAAAACATTTTCCCCTAACTCCCTGGGATAGACTCTTCCTTATAAAACCTTGGTCCCTGGGAAGAGTGGGCTCAGACTTCACAAAGTTTATTCATAGCCATTTTTCCTACCAGTGTGGTAGAAGACCTGGGTGATTCTATGTCTTGGTCCAGAAGATTGCTGATCTAGAACTAGATGCTAGTCTGGCTTACCCCCAAATTTGGCATGGACTCAGGGTCCAGATTTCCTTGTGGCTTTCAGATGTGCTAACCTTATGTTAGCTGATGGTCTCCCATCTGCTCACAAGGTCATAGCCTTCTCCCATCTCCTTCATTTAAAACAGAGAAGAATTAGCAGAGTCAAAGAGTAGACATCTATATTCCCAAGTCCCGACAACATTGTTGGTCATTGTCTTTTGTGAGAATACAGCTAGGCAGAAAAAAAATCCCAATGACCAATGGACTGACTCTGGTTGAGTAGAACCTTTTCAGGGCACTCCAGTTCCAGCCATATGCCATTTAATGACCCCTCTCTTCAGCGCATGTTTGGCATACCTCAACATGCTGTAATTTGAGGATCTTTGTCATCAGTCCTCTAGGTAGTGGGTCATTTATTTCATTGATCAATGTTCTTATGTCTTTCAAAATAGTTTTCCTTTACAATGTTCTACTTTTGTTTACTTTGCTCTGCATCAGTTCTCTGAAACCATCCCTTTTATGATTTCTAATGGTATAATAATATTCCATTGCATTCACGTAATCATAATTTGTTTAGCCATTTCCTAGTTGATGAGCACCCCTTTTGTTTCCATTTTTTCTTTTGCTACCATATAAACAACTTCTATAAACTTATTTCTACCTATGCCTCTTTTTCTTTTTCTTTGGCTCTTTGGATTATAGACATATTAATGGTACGGTAGGGTCAGAGCACATGTACAGATCAGTGACTTTTGGGCTTGTGTCCAAATTGCTTCTTAGAATGGCTAGACCATCAGAGTTCTACCAACAGAGTACCAGTGTGCTTGTCTTCCCATAGAGGACCTTATATTCCAACAGTAGAGACGACCACTACATTTGTAATTCTCAAATTGACCTAATGCTGCCTGATTAACTTCTCTGCATAAATCAGTGTTGGGATATAAAAGCTATATGAAAAGAGATAAAAGGACCAAATACCTGACCTCAGGGAACTTATAATCTAATAGAAAGTATATGACTTTAAGTATAAGTTTATTAAGATGTAGGATTTAATAAGGACAAAGGATAGCACAATATTAAATGTGTAGATAAAATTTGAGGCAGAGAGATCATTTTCTTATTCTCTGAGTACATAGAAATGGAATTGGGCCTTGAAGGAAGAGAAGGATTTCAGAAGCCTAAGAGGAGGAATGAGTATGTTCTGAATAGGGAGGATGACCCACATGATTTCATAGAGGTGAGAAGATGCCAAACAAGATTAAGAAACTGGTAAGTAGTCTAATATAGTTAGAATATTGAGTGTATGAAAGGGAGCTATACAATTATAAGGCTGGGAAAGAGGGTTGGACCTGGACTGTGGAGGGCCACACATGCCAGGACAAGGAGTTTATTCTTTATCCTATTGGCAGCAAATTGTAAATGTAAAGTATACTTGGGCACTTGAGGCAGCAAAGTAGCTCAGTGGATAAAATGCTGGGCCTAGAGTCAGGAAGTCCTGAATTCAGATCTAACCTCAGACATTTAGTAGCTGCGTGACCCTGGGCAAATCACTTAACCTCTGTTTGCCTTAATTCACCACAGAAGGAAATGACAAACCACTCTAATATCTTTGCCAAGAAAATCCCAAGGACCGTATTGGCATGCTATGGTCCCTAGGGTCACAAATATCAGATACAACTGAATGACTGAACACACACACACACACACACACACACACACACACACACACACAAGGTTTCTAAGTATAAGACGGGGAAGACATAGATAAAATAACTGATAAAAAGACTTGGGGGTTGTAGTAGCTTTCAAGCTTAACATGAATCAGTCATATGGAGTGGCAGCCAAAATTAACAAGGCAATCATGGCTTGCATCGCAATGGTTGCATTAGTCAGGGCAGAACTTCCAGGGATAGGGAGATGAAAATCCAGCCAGGTGGTACAGTGGATAGGGTGCTAGATTCAGAGTCAGGAAAACCTCAGCTCTAATCTTGCTTCAGTCGCTAATTTTATATGACTCTGGGTAAATCTTTAGCTTCTCCAAATCTCTGTTTCCTTATCTGTAAAATGAGGATAATAACAGCTACCTCATAGGTTTGTTGTTATGATTAAAGGAAGTGACAAGTCGAGTACTTTGCAAACCTCAGGACACCTCCCCTGGTTCATCCATTTTTTTAAGTGTGGTTTTTTTTCCCTCTCACCTTCCCTTGTATTTACTTAATGTGTACAATTATTTACTTGTGTTGTGAGACGTATCCCCTGAGGAAAATGTAAGCTCGCTGAGGATAGGGAATGCCATTTTTGTTTTTGTCTCTCCAGAATCTAGTACAGTACTTTGCAAACAGTAAGTGATTAATAAATGCTTTTATTTTTGACTAAACCCATGGTTCTGTTGATATTGGGAGCTCCCAGTGAAGGGCAAGACTTGAATCCATATCTTCTTCACTCTGAGGTTAATTCTCTATCCACCCTTGTCCTCAATGATGCCTCTCAAAAATTGTCAAACTGAAGGCAATTGAAGTGAGTATTGAAAATGACAACATGACTCTGAAAATTGTTTTGAATTCAGATTTCTATAAGGGGCCAAGGAGTCTGGGACTGAGAAAAGGTTAAGAGACTTGGCTTAGAAAGTTCATAGAATCATACATATTTCCAGATCTGAGATCTAAAATCTTAAAAAATTCTAGGATTTTTCATCTTTTTTTTTAATTTTTGTAGGTTTCATGAACACCTTTGACAATCTGATGAAGCCAACGGACCCCTTCCTAGAATAATGTTTTTAATTGCATAAAACAAAACACATACAATTACAAAGGAAACAAATTATATTGAAATATACTTATAAAAAGGTTTGAAAAAATTGCGGAACTTCCGATCTAGTCTAACTGAACTACTAGATCTAACTACATAACTGAGATCTGGAAAGACAAGTGATTGGATTAGAGTAAGAGAAATAGTTCAGTCCATGCCACTTACAGATTTTCACTAATGATTTGTGGTTAACATGATAGAGAAATTGATGGGACAGAGGCAAGATGGGAAACAATCTCTTGGTGCTGACCTAGTCAGGACACCTTCCACCACACCACACTGGCTCCCTATGATGACCTAGGCAGGACTGAGGTTCTTAATCTGGGGTCTAGAGTCTGTGAACTTTATTTTTAATTTTGATATCTGTATTTCAATGAAATTGGTTTCATTTGTAATCCTATGTATTTTATTTTATGTATTTAAAAATATTATTCTGAGAAGTGGTTGCTAGACCTCAGTAGACTGCCTAAACAGTGTGGTTAAGACAAAAAAGGTTAAGAACCCGTGACTGAGGTAGATCTTTGAGAGAACAATTTCAGTAGAAGCAGCAGGCAAACCATCCCCACCACAACAACCAAAACCCAATTTTTTTTTAAACCTAAGAGATAATAGAGAGAAAGGATGGTGAGAAAATGTAGGCAGCAGGTGTGGCCCCTCATAATAGCAGTTTGATACCAAACAGGAGACAACAGCAGGGTGGGTAGAATGGGCAACAGGTTAAAGGGAACTTTTCCCCCCTTCTTTTCAAGGTAGGAAAACCATTGCATTTTTGAAACCAAAAGAAAATAAGATAGTAGAGAAAACGCAGAGTCTAAATACTGTTTTACTCTGCCTTCTTGGCATCTTGTAAGTTTTTTTTTTTAAATGAGGCTAACGATTATTGAGTTCCTTGTGAGTTTTTTTGATTTCCTTTGATACTAGCTATGACACCTGAAGTCCCAATTGTTTTGATCCCCTTTGATCTTGCTTGTCTCCTTTTCATTCTCCACTCTAGCATTTTGAGATCTTCCAATGAAAATGAAAACTAAAAAGTTAACATGCCGTGTGTAATAACCATGGTTATTATTAGTTCCTAGAGTAAGGCTGTGTCTGCAGTGAAGAGCTGTTTGCAATTATCTCTAATTTTGTCTGAACAGCTTTTTTTTAAATGTGTGACTCAACAAGGAAACATCTCCTTTGTCTTCCCTGAAGAAGCACTTCCTGGTGGCCCAGACCACTAGACTACTCCCATTACAGAACCCCTTTTTATAGCTTTGACATTCACTTTAAGACTCTAACCTCATCTGACATCTCTCTGTATTTTTCTTGATTGACTGAAATGTCCAATGACCATACTGTTTTGAGAGGGACCTCTAAGGTAGCCTTACATATGCTTGAAATAAAGCTACTTGGACCTTCCCTTTCTTGAAATTCATGGTTGTGAGTTCCATTTGTATAGCAACAGTGCGGTACAATCAGGTAGTGTGCTAGGTGGCAAGGGCGAGAGGCCTAACAATCAAGTTTAACCATCTTGATTATTTGACCATCTTGATATTAGCACTAAATATATATATATATATATATATATATATATATATATATATATATACACATATATATATGTATGTATTTAGAAAAACAGAACCAAAAAAATGTGATGACAGAATACGATGTCTTCCCTCCCCTCCCCCCTCTTCCCATTCCCCTCCCTCCCCTTCCCTTCCATCACCATTAGTCTTCACTGCTACAGCTTTTGCTGGTTATCAGAAAAATTAACAGAAAAGGAATGAAGAAAGATGTCATGTTAATAGACTTCCTCTTTTGATCTCACAGGGAAAGATCTTTTTCTAAGTACCTTGACCTTGACCTCCTTAAAAGGCACAAAGGTCCAACACATATCTTTGAAAAATTACATTCAAATTTAATTTTTTAAAAATTCACTGAAGTCAGAATAAACTTACCTCTCAAAACACCAATCATCAATCTTTCAGGTTCAGGATAGCTGATGGGTGAAGAAGAGAAAATGAGGGAAACCCATAAAAGAGCTGCATGAATATTTTCCATGCTGTGTAACTTTATGAATACCTTTTCTCTTCTTACCACAAAATCCAAAGAAAAATTGTTGACTATTGTTATGATTTTCTAAGGATAGAATGTGAAGTTGCAAATATAGCTCTAACTTGCAAAATGAACTAGCCATTATTATAAATAAGGAACCAAACATTAAAGCATTGGAAAGATTTTATTAAGTTCTCGTAGTTGTCAGCTTGATTACTTCCAATGCATGTTTGCTCCACTTGCTCCATTATTTGCCCTCTTGTGGCTTTCACTCGATAGTGTCATGACATCACATAAGAGAAAATTCAACAAACACTCATTAACCTCCTACTGTGTCTAAGCCATTGTGCTACAAACTTTTCTCCCCAAAGCTGTGACTTCATTTACATACAGAAGCCATTTTTTTTACAAGTATTCTACACTTTATAGTCTTAGAGTATTGGTTGGGGACATTGAGAGGTAAACTGCCTTCCTAGTGTCACAGAACCAGTATGTTTTAGAGGCAGGATCTGAATTCTGGTCTTCCTGATTCCTGATTCTACTGGGGGTGGATGGTGGGTGATAACAGATAGCAAATGTACAAATAATGAATAGTATAAATAAGTCTTTACAAAGTTGTCATCCAATTTAGTATTGCATCAAGCCATTCAGGAGGTTAATTAATTTCACTTAAATAGACATTTAAGTACCTACTTTGGCAAGTTATTGGGAATAAAAACAAACAGTTAACCATCGTCCCTGACCTCAAGGGGGAAGTTTACATTCTATTGGATATAGGGAGGGACAGCTTGTAAATGATAACTAAATAAAAGATGGTTGTTGTTCTTTGTTCTGGAAGGGGACCAAAATAACATCACCGTATTGGGGTAAAGGTACAGTGTGTTCAGCTGTGGCTGATCAAACCAATTTGAGCTCAGAAGGCTCTACCACAAGTTGAGCACAAATGGTCCATATGACCATTTGGACTGGAGATTTCTCTAAATTAGTGCCTCTCACATTTCTTTTGAGCTACTGTAATTCTGCTTTGCTCATAGCACCTTCTTTGATGCAGATATGCCATTCTGGGTGGTCCTATGCCAGTGTCTCCCATAATGTGAGATGGGAGAGAATACTAAGTAGGTGAACTCAGTAAAGGCTTCCCACTGGTAGCACCACTGGAACTGAACCTTGAAAGATGATAAGTATTCTACAAGGAATATGAGAATAGGTACGTGTTACCCTGACCTGGGGACCAGCTAGTGCAAAAGTATTGATTGGGAAAATGGAATGTAGATTTCAGGAGGGATCAAAAATTACAGTCATCCATTCCACATCATTGGGGTTAGGGGCACAGTATCCCCCACAATCTGGAAAATCTGCTTAAAATGTTTTTTGTTCCTCCCTTCATACCAGAGAAGAAGTCTGATTTTTTTTCTTTTTCTTTTATGGAGTGTTTATAGTACCTTATTATCAAATTTGGGTTGATATTATAAAATACTGCACATATATTTTATGCATTCTGAGTTTTTAAACATTTTCTATGTCATCTGAGGTTTGCACAAAATTCCCCAAAAATTCTCATTTAATTTCTTAGGCTGACCCATAACATATAGAAACCATGTTGGGGAAAGTCATGATGAAGAGATAACTGTTATGAGCTTTGTTTGAAGGTAGGCTATGCTAACAGAAAAAATATGAACTAAACCAAGAAAGGTAGGATAGAACCAGGAAGGGTTTTAAATGCCAAGCAGAAAACAATTATTTCTTACTCTTTCACTTTATGTATCCTCACTTCAAATTCCAAACCACTAACCTTTACCTATATCCATCTGATACCTGAACACTTATATAACTCTTTACCTTACCTCCTAAATAAATCCTATCTTCATCCTTCCTCTTAGCCCTATCTTTTTACACATGATCACATGTTAAAGTTGTAACAATGAACAAATACTGCACAAACACGTTGACAGATGCTAGCTTTTTTTTCCCTTCCTCTTTTCAGCTTTTGAGGCAGGGAAGAGTGGTGGGCATAAAGCTGCTGTAGTTAGAATACAAAATGATCAATAACCTAACCACATATTTCACTATGGGGAGTGAGTTGAAATCATAGATTATTACAATCATTATGGTTAAGGAAGAAGCACCAGAGTTTTCTGACTGCTTGAATGAGGGACAGGGAGACATACAGGGAGGGAGATGAGAAATAGATATTTCGAATATCCCTTAAAATTGTCCATTTAATCATTTCTCATAGTACAATAATATTCCATTACAATCATATGCCACGATATGTTTAGCCATTCCTTAATAGGACACCATCTTAGTTTGCAAAAATAATGAAATTCACATGAAGTAACAAAAAGTCAAAAATCTCAAGAGTAATTAAAAAAAGCAAGAAGGAAGATCTCAAACTGTAGTACAAAGATGGCTTTAAACAATTTTGTGTTGGTTGAAAAAAAGGAGATCAGTGAAACAGCTTGGGTGGACAACATTGAAAAGCAAATCTATTATCATAGTGTTTGACAAATCCAAAGACTCCAGTTACTGGGGGAAAGGACTCACTTTTTGATAAAAAACTACTGAGAAAACTGGACAAGAGTCAGTCAGAAACTAAGATTTAGAGCAAAACTTCACATTAAATTAAAGGAATGTTTTTTTACATGTAATTGAAAAAATACAATGTTTTTAATTAAAAAATAAATTAAGAGAACAAAGAAGAAATTAATGTTTGGATCTTAGAATAAGAGAAGAGTTTATAACAGAACAAAAGACTATATAAGATAAAATGGATAGTTTTGATTACATAAAATTTTAAAGTTTTTTTTTCACAAATGAATCTTATATAGTAAAAATGAGACACAACAAATATTGGAAAAGCTATGGGAAAACAGGTACCCTGGTGCACTATTGTTGGAACTGTGAATTTGTCTAACCATTCTGGAAAGCAATTTGTAACTATGCCCAGTTGCCTGACTGTCCATATGCTTTGACCCAGCTATAAGACTGCTAGGTTATACCCCTAAAAAATCAAGGAATGAGGGCAGAGGATGTATTTACCATCTATCTACATTTCTAGCAATTTGTATGTTACATAAATCTAAATGGAAAATTGCTCCACCATCAGGAATAATGAACATGAGGAAGTCAGAGAAGCATGGAAAGAACAGTATATATAATGACTGCAACAATATAAATCATGTCAACAAGACAGAAATAATAATACCAATTAATTCCAATGGTCAATATTTAGTACCATCTTGCTAAAGGTGCCCACTTCTATTTTCTGTTGATGTTTGGTAATTTAAACTTGCTTTCAGAAACATACTTTGTAAATAGATTTGATGGTTTATTGGAAAGTGTCTGATATATCAAAACAAAGTGTAGTAATAAATTTAAAAGGTACCAGACTATTAAATGTATGTCTACATGTACAGGTATGTACATGTATGTTTACATGTGCATGTATGCACATATCTATGGGTGTGTGTATATGTTTATATAGTTTTTACATGTATAATATATAATAAAATAACTATATAATAATATAACATTATATACAACAATAAATGATATATAAAAAATTTCCCCTGCACATGTTCATTTTTATACTTGGAAATTATTTGGGAAACAAGGGGAAAGGAATGGAGCCATTTTGATAGTTCGATGTCTAGAATGTAATGTTCTGATCGAAACACACTATTAAGGAAAAATAAAATTTGCACTGACTCATTAAATACTTAATTTTGGAAGTATGTAGGAATTAACTCAATAACTTGCATAGGTTTGTTACTAGTTGCCCATCCAAGGATGTCTATTTTCATTACTTTCTGATTATTGTCTCAGTGTGCTAAAAATTAAACTACCTTTTCTTTATTCTGCAATTATTTTGAGGAGCTAAGAGCATCATGTGGCAACTTTTTAATCTAATTGATTAAAAGAAAAACTCATTTTCTTAATCATGGGTTGCCTGGCATTGCATATCTTGACTTGCAATGGGAGAAAATAACACAAATCAAATAAGATATCTTTTTTTTTAAAAAAATAAGTTTTGAATACTAAAAACAAAATTGTTGTCCAAACAATAAATGCTAATCAAATTGTGAATTTGAATTTTAACTAAACAAATAAATGTTTGATAGATTATATTTAAAAAGTAATTATTTCTGGTTGTTGTTGTTTTTTTTTTTTTGGCGAAAGAGAGAGTTTTGCTTCTGAAGAATAGTTCTAGATTACTCCTGTTGCTCCCAGGGGAAAAAAACCAATAAAACATGGTATTACACTATTGCACAGGGAATCAAGGGGTTCAAGACTATTATCCATGTTCTTGAGGATTTTACAACTTAATGGGGGTTGGAGCAGGCACTCCCAATTATTTTAGAAACCCCCTGGAACTTAAGTACATGTTTCTTTTATAGGTGTTCTTTCTTTTCCTTTTTTACTTTTCTTTTCTTTTTTTAACGTAAGTACATTTTTTGGCTTTATTTTTGACACTTCATAATGAAAAAGTTTTGTTTTCATTTTGTGACAGTAAATATTTTCACTTTAAAAAGTTTTGTTGATGTGTTTTCTTTTTACGTTACAAACATTTATATTTTTCACTCCCTAGAATTCTCTAATAACAAAGTAAAATAATAATGAAAATTAATAATCCAGTGACCTCATTGAAAAGGACATACAGCATTCCACATCTGGAACACCACGCCCATCTCTCTGTTAATTGGGCGGAAATCTAGTTTCTCTCTTTCTCATCTCCTATCTCACTAAAAAGAAAAGGAAAAAACCAAATTCCTTGTACCAAATATTTGGTGAAGCAAAGCAAAATTTTTCTCTCTCTCTCTGTCTCTCTCTGTCTCTCTGTCTCTCTCTCTGTGTGTCATCCATCTGTCCATTGTCTGTCTGTCTATCTATCTATCTATCTATCTATCTATCTATCTATCTATCTATCTATCTGTCCATCCATCCATCTGTTCATCTCTTTGTCTGTCTGTCTCTGTCTCTGTCTCTCTGTCTCTGTCTCTCTGTCTCTGTCTCTCTCTCTCTCAATCTATCTATCTTTCTATCTATCCCTATTTGTATGTCTCATTTTGCATCCTATGTCTTGTCACAACTTTGTACTGCAAAGCATGTTTCATCATCAATTCTAGAATCATGAAGCATCATTCTACCCATAGCTTTCAAAAGTGTTTGTTTTTAAATGCTGCTGTGTAAATTGTTCTCCTGATTCTGCTCATTTCATTCTTCAATACTCTATAAAAGACTTAAAACTGGTTCATTTTTATAATATTGATATTATAGAATAGAAATTGTTCTGGGCCTACTTACTTTACTCTGTATCAGTTCATAGAAATCTTTCTGTATCTTTTTGAAACCATCTCTTTCCTCATTTCTTACAGCATACAAATACTTCATTACATTTGTATACCTCAATATATTCAGCTATTCCTCAATTGATGGGCATCTCCTTAGTTTCTAGTTTTTTGCCCCCACAAAAGAAGATATACATAAATGACCTTTGTCCTCTCTTTTGGGCATAGGCCTAGCAGTGGCACAGCTGGATCAAAGGCTATGCACTTTTGAGAAACTGTTTGTATATAATTGGAAATTACTTTTTAGAAGGTAATTTGAAATTATACATAGGTGACTATTTTTAAAACTATTCTCCAGTTTTTATGTTTCCAGAAACTTAAAACTGAGAATTTTTCTCCCTCTTTCTTCATTACCACTCAGATATTGGTGCTATTTCATTGAGATGTTCTGTGGGAAGGAATTTTTATTTGAATCATCAGAATTGGTTAAAAGACAAGAATTTTCAACTACTGTCTTTTCTTATATTAACATCATGAGAATGTTTTCCTCTTTACACAGTATCTTTTCTGATTCTCTCAATTTTTAGCTCTCCTCTGCCAAATTGCTATGTATGTGTATATACAGGTACACATGCATGTATATATACAAATACACAATACATGATAATACATCTATACACATATGCATGCATACATATATAGACATATTAAATGTGTATGTATATATACATATTTACATACAGGTGTGTATACACCCCCAGTTCCCCCCCCCACATGCATATATGTACATGCACACATATATAAAATATAGTTTGCCATTGCTTATCTTGGCATGTGTTTCATGGTTCCTGGGCACACTGAAAGCACTTAGTAAATGCATGGTTAATTTAACTGACTGGTTTCAAAAGTAGAATCATAGGATGTACAATGAGAAGAAACTTTCAAGGTCATCTTGCTCAGCCTTAGCATTTTACAGATAAGAATACCAAGGCCCAGAGCAGTTAGAAGTAACTTGCCTAAGGTCTCACAAATAGTAAATAGAAGAGCTGAAACCTGAATCCAGGTCTTCTGATGAAAGAAAGAAAGAAAGAAAGAAAGAAAGAAAGAAAGAAAGAAAGAAAGAAAGAAAGAAAGAAAGAAAAAGAAAAAAGAAAGAAATGAAGAAAGAAACAAAAAGAAAGAAAGAGGAAGAAAGAAGGAAAGAAAGAAAGAAAGAAAGAAAAAAGAAATGAAGAAAGAAACAAAAAGAAAGAAAGAGGAAGAAAGAAGGAAAGAAATAAAGAAAGAAACAAAAAGAAAGAGGAAGAAAGAAGGAAAGAAAGAAAGAAAGAAAGAAAGAAAGAAAGAAAGAAAGAAAGAAAGAAAGAAAGAAAGAAAGAAAAAGGTAATTCACTGGAGAAGGAAATGGCAAATCACTCCAAGAAAACCTCATGGAAAGATGAGTTCATGGGGTCAGGAAGAGTGGGACATGACTGAATGCCTAAACAACAACACCAATTTCAGACTCCAAGTCCAGTACTCTTTTAACTTAGCCACAGACATGGAACCATTTCTGTCTTTGTTGCTGATGCTGAAAAGAAACTTCCCATGGACCTCTGCACATAAGTTTGCCCCAACTTTCTTGAATATAATGTATATATTGCAAGAGAAGGTAGCCCTCTCTGTTTCAGTGCCCTTCAATAGTATTAAGGACATCAAGCCCTGGTCCTTCATAGTCTCTTCAGTGAAACTCACAGCCCTTAGTTGAATTCACGAGGACCTTGGACAGACATTCAGGATGGGCAGTGAACTGAAAGAAGAGATCAGGCTACAATCTGTTTTGGGAAATTGAACAGGACTTTCAATAACCCCCAACTATTTGCTACTACAAAAATGCATCTCCTTAACTTCAATATTCTACCACTGGTACTATATGGCCTCAAGTTTTGGAACACAATAAACTTGGGGAAAAATGAAAATAACCCAAAAGGAAATGAAAAGGTAAATAGTGATCCCAAATAGATAAGAGTTAGTTACTACTAATATTATTTGGTCATTCAAAGAGGTGGAAAAGACATTGTCAGGGACACATATATGATTTTCTTTTTTACCATATATAGAGAAGACTAGTCAATAAATGAATAGCTCAAGTGATGTATTTATAACTTCTATCTTCTAAAGAGATGTCGGATGGCATAGTGACTAGAGAGTCAGCTTGGGGATTAAAAAAAACCCCTAGGTTCAAATCTCATCTCTGATACATGCTATGTGACTCTCAGCATGTCACAACCCTTCAATGCCCCTGGTGATGCTCTAAGACTATAACTTGCCAAGTAGGCATTGAATTGCATTGATAAGAGCTCCTCACCACATGCAAACCACACCAATGAAAGCACAGACCCAGTTTTTAAAAATCATATTCCAGCACATGGAAGACTTTCAGGGAGTTGGCTGATATTTTATGGAAGATTTATGGAAAGCCATAGACGAAGATAGCACAGTTTAAGAAGGGTGATGGAAATAGAACTGGAAAATATCTTGACAGATGACCATTAGGCTCAATAACATGAAATCAAATAGGGATAAATTAAGTCTTATACATCAGTTCAAAAAATTAACTTCATGAGGACAAAATAGGGAAGATGTGGCTAATGATGTTCAGACATTTCAGTCATGTCTGACTCTTCATGACCTCTTTTGGGGTTTTCTTGGCAAAGATACTAGAGTGGTTCACATTTCCTTCTCCAGCTCATTTTACAGATGAAAAAACTGAAGAAAATAGGGTAAAGAGATTTACCTGGGGTTACATAGCTAGTAAGCATCTGAGGCTGGATTTGTACTCAGAAAGATGAGTCTCCCTGACTCTGGGCCTGCTGCTCTATCTACTGTAACACCTAGCTGCCCTGGCTAGTGAGCAGTTAATCTGGAAAATAAGTGGCTGTTTTGGTGGAGTCAAAATTCAGTATAAATCAGTAGTATTCTATGGCAGCCAGGAAAGCTAATGGGCCCGTAGGCTGCATTAAGAAGAGCCCAGCTTCCAGGAATCAGGAGGTAATTTTCCTCTTCTACCCTCTGCCCTGGTCAGATCCCATCTGCAGCATTGTTTTCAGTTTTCTGTCATATTTTAAGAATGACATTGACAAGCTGGAAGCCATGCAGACGAGGGCAACCAGGACAATGAAAGACTTTGAGTTAAGGGAACATTAGGATCAGCCAAAGGAACTGAAGATGTTTGGCTTACATAAAAGAAGGCTAATGGGGCACATGAGCATTTAACCATTTAAAGAACTGTCACATGGAAGACAAATTAGACTTATTTCTTTGGTCACAGATAGTAGAAGTTGCAAAGAATCCAATTTAAGGTTGATATAAGGAAGTGCTTACTGACAATTAGTGTTGTCCGAATACATTGCCTGGGGAGAGAGTGGGCTCTCCAACAAAGCTGGATAACCACTTGTTGGACATTTTGTAGAATGGATTCTTGAGTTCCCATCAAAGTGAGATTCTGAGAAGGCATGGATGAGTTGGTTGTCATCAGCACTGGTAGAGTGTACCCCAACTGAGACAATAACGAGTACACAAAAATACCAAGTAGCCCTTAATTGATTTCAGAGGGTGAATGGAAATTTTGGCTTCATGTGATAGTCACCTTCATAACTCTTGTAGGAAACATCAAGGCCAAAGCCCCTAGTGCCTTCATGAGGGAAGAAATAAGTCTATAAGAGTCAAATCTGCAGGAAATTGATGGCTCCTATTTGACTCTTGTGATTGTCAACTGGGAGAGCTACCTGCTCCCAACACATTGCAATGCATGCATATGTGCATGTAAATATATAAGTTATAGATGTAGATACAGATTTGCACTGTGTGTATGGTAGGAATTCAGTAAATATTTGTTGAACAAATTCTGTTTATGTACACACAAACATTATCTAGGAAAAGAAAAAAAGGTGGGTAGGGAAGAGAGGGAGGGAGAAAAGTCTATTTAAAGAATAAACTCTTGTCACATGTGTTATCCTTCAGAATAAATGTGTATTGATCAACTTTTGTTTCACGTGAAAGTATGAAATTTTTTTCAACCTGAAGCAAAATTCACATTAATTCTCAGTATTTTTAGCAAACATTTTATTTGGCATTTCTGATACTTTAAAAAACACTTAAAATTTCTTCTGTCTGCAATACAGAGGCATGAAAGGTACTTGCCAGTGTCAATAGGGAATATAGTGACTGAAATTCCTTTGGTTCCACTCAAGCTACTTCCCACAATTTTACTTTGGGCATGTTGTGGATGGTATCATTTGACATTGAGGTTTGGCTGCCTATAGAATACACCCACAATGTGATGTGTTCGGTTAAAAAAGAATAAAAAGAAGGAAGGAAGGAAAGAAGAAAAAGAAGAAGAGAAAGGAAGGAAGAAATAAATAAAAGAAAGAAGGAAGGAGTAGAGGGAGGAGGGAAGAAAGAAAGGAAGAAATGAAGGAAGCAAGGAAGGAAGGAAGGAAAAAGGAAGGAAGGTGAAGGAAAAGGAAGGGAAGGAAGAAAAAAGGAAAGGAAGAAAAGAAGGAAAGCAGAAAAAGAGGAAAATTTAAAAAGAGAAAAAAGAAAGAAGGAAAGGAAAGATAGAAAAAGAAAGAAGAGAGGAAAAAGAGAGAAAAAGGAAAAAAAAGAAAAGAAAAGCCTCAAATATCTAGCTTGGATTTTGCAAACTTGTTTCTTTATGTCTTTTTCAGTCTCAATTTTGTAACTTTAAAAAGTGATATTTGATATTTTTTCCTCATTTGAAACATTGTAGAATAAACCTGGTAAGTTGTAGTTTTATGGAAAATCTAGATCTTCCACAAATCCACAGCCTCAATAGATTTAATAGGGATTACTCCCTGACAGGCATTTCAGATTGGTGAACAGAAAATTCTAAATTCCTTAACCTCCCAAAGTCATATTATCATTCATTTAAAAAAATTAGTGAGAGGGGTGGTACTTAGACAATAACTATATTACTGGGATGGCTTTAAAATATTTCTGCATGGGGCAGTTAGGTGGTGCAGTGGATAGAGCACTGACCCTGAAGTCAGGAGGACCTGAGTTCAAATCCAGCCTGGGACCAAACACTTGATGCTTACTAGCTGTGTGCCCCTGGGCAAGTCACTTAACCTCAATTGCCTAAAAAGGAAAAAGAAAATACCAAAAAAAAAATTCCTGCATCACAATTCTCTCAAACCTCAGACAAGTTTTCCTGTCCCACCAAAATGCCTAGTGTTAAATTTCCCATACTTTCAATTAGATGTTATACTGTTCAAATGATTCATTCCATACTATAATTTTTCACCCAGAAAAAGTTTCTCTTCCAATACAGAATACCTCTTTGTAGGGAGTATCTGGGGATACCACATCCTAGCTGTGATGCTGATAACTTCTTCTAACAACTAAGAAGTAGGCACTGTGGAAATGTTTAACGTACAGGGAGGCTGGCTGCTTGGTGGTGAATTCTTCAGCCATGGTGAACTGGGAACCAGAAAGGAATATGGCGAGACCTTCCAATCTCTGTGACTCCCTCCTGCTTCTGAAGTGCAGACATACATGAGAATTGCCTTCTATTAGAAGATATGCTTTCTAGTTTTTTTTTTTCACATGAGGAAATTGAGTCTTAGAGAAGTAAAGGAACTTGCCTCAAATCACACAGGTAGTAAAAGACAGAACCCAGCATTATTTCCATTATACCAGGATAGACTGCTATCTGCATTTCTGGAGGAAATATCTACATGGATGAGATCACAGTACATATGTATACACACACACACACACACACACACACGCACACACACACACACACACATACACACACACACTTCTTGGCTCAGAATGTGTCCTTAAGACATAATCACTTTGTGTACCATCCCATCCCATCCTCCAGAGAGACCACAGACAACATCAAGAGTAGTACAGTAAAAGTTACTCTTTATATCTCTTAACTTCTGACCACTCTGTCTTTTTGAGTACAGAAACATAGAGGACTTGGAATATTTACTTTGACAACAATAACCAGCCTCATTAAATTTAATTTTTATTAATTTATTTTCGCTGAAATTACTATAAAACATTCTGTGACCAATAGACTCTCATCTCAAGGAATGAATATACTGCTTATGGAATATGATAGAGGTGAAATCCATAAAGCCTTTCAGGACCCTAAGGTGTTACTTAATTCACTGGAGCAGAATTTACTTAATGGGACCCTACTGACCTAAATGAGTCTAATGATTTTTAGGCACAGTGTGCTTACCTCTTAGGATATGACTCATTACATTTTTATATGAAAGTGCTCATTGCAGAGGCCCATCTTACAGGTAATGTTGCCTTATATGAGATCTTTTCTGTCCTTAGGTATGTAGCAAAGTATAGTGGGTAGAATACTGGATGTGTAGTGGAAGAGACCAGTGTTCAGATCCCATCCCAGATGCTTACTAACTGTGTGGAATGGGGCAAGACATCTCACCTCTGTGAATGTGTTTTCGACAGGCCTACTAAGCTGGTAGGTCAGAGGAATATTGTAGGTATGATTTGTTGACATTTTTAGCAAAGCATTTCAAAAAGTAACTCATGCTATTGTGACTAGGCTTCCAACCCAAGCCTGGAGGTATTTTGTACTCTACTGTACAGTGCCTGTGCAGATGGAAGGAGGCTTGACTCTGGATTGTGGAGTGAATGATGACTCAATGCTGTGGACCTGAATGAAGGGTGGAGTTGGTCCAAGAGCTTTTGGGGGAGAGAAGCATGTATAAAGACTTTGGAAGCTGCAGAAATATAGGAGCAGCCAGTTCCTAAACACATCCCTGATTTCTAGTCTGCAACTCTAGAAACTTTGGAGATAGAATTTTCCCTTGGGTGAGATTGGGGCTTCTGTCCTATTCGAGTTCAGAGGTTATCTCATTCCCATCTAAAGAGCTCATTTGCTCTTGCCTGTTTTCTGAAATGTTTTAATTTCCATAACTTCTCTAATTTCTGTTCGCTGATTTGTTGAGGTAAATGAATTTACTCACCATTTGCTATTTGTGATCTTCTTTTGTGTATCCAGGGTTTGGGGCAGAGGAAATAAATGGGCAGATATAAATTGAGGACTAAGGACTCCCTTAAGGGCAACTGAGGAAATTTTGTTTTGATTATTCTCAAAAAAATCATACCTCTAGACCAGAAATTTTTGAGTAGAGCAGATAGATATAAATTTAGGCTGATACCCATCTTGGACATAGTGGAAGGAAGGGAAAAAACAGGTGCCCAGCCCCAGTGCCTGTCCTGATGCCCTCAAGGCAGCAATCACAGTCTTCCTTAGAGAGGGAGTGGGTCAGATTCCAGGGATTTCTAGACATGCTACCTGAAAGTCACATCTATACCTTTAGAAAACCCATGGGGACATACATATCTTATATGGGCTAGTAAATTAGATGATAGAATCATCTAAAAGACCTTGCCAGGCGAGGGAATCGGGTAAAATCTAAAATATGAAATTTAGTAGGGATGAAGTCAAGTCTTACATGCAGGTACCCCACCAAAAAAAACCCTGAGAGTACTAGATAAGGGAGGTGTGGCTAGACAGTATTTTATATGAAAAAAGGCCAGGTTTTGTTTGACGAGGCTGAAAATAAGTTAGTACAGTTATGTGGAAGCCAACAAAGCTTAATTTGATCTTGGATTGCAATAAGAAAGGCAGAGCTTCTAGGAACGTGTGTGCGTGCGTGTGTGTGTGTGTGTGTGTGTGTGTGTGTGTGTTTATGAGAGACAGAGAGACAGAGTGAGATACAGAGAGAGACACACACAGAGATAGAGGTGGAGAGAGACAGAGAGAGACACACAGAGAGACATAGGGAGACAGAGTCAGAGAGAGAGAGAGAGACAGAGATAGAGGAGGAGGAGGGGGAGGGGAGAGAGAGAGAGAAAGAGAGAGAGAGAGAGAGAGAGAGAGAGAGAGAGAGAGAAGAGAGAGAGAGAGAGAGAGAAAGAATAAGAGGAGGAGGAGGGAGGGGGGAGTCAGAGTCTGTCTGTACTATGCCCTGGTTAGACTACATCTGCCATATCATGTTCAGTTCTGGGTGCCACAGTTTAACTGGGACATTGATATAAGCTGGACAGCACGTAAAAGATGGCAGAGACCTGCCAAAGGAACTGGAGCAGGTTATGATAGCTGCCTTTAAGTGTTCGAAGGACATTTCAGTAGAAAAAGGATCAGAAGCATTCCATTTGGTCTTTGATGGATGAATCAAGAAAAATGGAAGAAAATTGACAAAAGGTAGGCTTGATGTCAAGAAAAATTTCTCTTAACAATTAAAATTCTAACAATAGAATGAGTTGCCTCCAGAAATGGTGGGTCTCCCTGCCTTGTAACTTTTCAAGAAGAGATATATGATCAACGATAGTGGATTCCTCTAGAGTTAAGATTTGGATTGGAGAACCTTCAAACTCCCTTCCCACTCGAAAATTCAGTGATCTCATGTTTCTATTAAACTGGGAGTACTAAGACCTATAGCACCAACTTCCCGTGATGGTTGTGAGGATCAAATGAAATGTTCTTTGTAAACCACTTAGCAGAGCTTGAAGCATTATGTAAAATATCAATTATTATTATTACTTCTAACTATTACATCTCTCCAGGAGTTATCTGTCTTAGTCTGCAGTAGAGCTGTACCTAAGTGGAATGGCCTGCCTTAGAAGGTAGTGAGCTCCCTCTTCTTGGAAAGCCTTCCCACAGAGGCAAGAAGCCCATTTGTAGGTTATGTTATAGTGGAAATTCCTTTTGGGTGTTTATTAGGCTAGATGGCTACCAAGGCTCCTTCTATTTCTAAGATTGCATGAGTCTGTGAATTCTTCCCTATAGCAAACACTGTTATGGCCAATGTGCTGCACAGTTCTTCATTACTACCACCAAGGATTACCCCTGAAGGTATTGTGCCTCATGTCATTTGGAAATGATTGTATAAATTGAAAGTGTTTGTTTTTTTCTGTTGGAAAAGGGACTGGAGGTATGGGAAGCCATATTCTTCTCCAGTATACAATATTGATGAGGCAAATACTTTTCGACAAAATATGAGGCACTTAGAATGTTCTCTAATATTTGATCTAAAGCAACTCTGCTATTCTTGAGACTTTAGGGTCCTAGGGACTATTAGTTCTATTTTTTAACCTTTTATTCTGACTTCTAATCTGAACCTTAGGCAGACACATCCAGAAGTTGCCCTGAAATCTATTTCCATTCACTTGGAAACAGAAGGAACTAGACATTTCTCAACCTATGTCTAATTCTGCCACACAGCCAAAATTATTCGTTATCATTCCGTCAAAACCTTGTCTTGTCTAATTAGGAAATTGTCAGTTTATATTAACTTATAGGCACCCCTGTCATACCTTGAAGTATAATGTTTCCTTCTATAGGTTAACCAAAGTTTAAATTACTTTTGATAGTCCACGGCTTTCTCAGTAAAGAGGATGTCTGATTTCAAGATGACTTGGTATGATCCATAGGTATTCGAGTTAAAACAAAAGTGACTCAAGATGACAAATAAACTGGTGATGTATGATTGAACTAGACCTCTTTACGAAGCAATAGGAAAAAAGACACTGAAAGAGAGTCACTATCCAGGCATGTCTTTTGTGTGTCTCATATACTTGTCAAGGAATATGACTCTAAATATTATTGTCTTCCCCAAATTGTTAGGAATGCTCATTTATTTAAAGAACCCATTTACTTCACTTATATACAACATATGTCAGTTAATTTCTGATGACTGCACAATGGTGCTAGAAGATTATTCAGCTCCTGCACTCTTTTCTTGTAGAAATAGACAAAAAGCTGTCATACATACCAACATTACATGGCTACCTCTCAGGCTAGCGCTAGGAATTCTTGCATATGGGGTTAATTCATTTGGAGAGGGGAAAAGGAATAGTCCCCCCTTGTCAGGTGCAGCCATGCTGGGAGACTGGGCAATCCCTCTCCCTCAGTCTTGCTCCAGTTCCCATGGTATGACTGATGACCCAGCATCCAGAGAAGGAAGAAGGAGAACTTGGGGAAGATCATAGGATCTCAAAGGTGTAGAGCTGAAAGGGACCTTGGAGCCTATTGAGTCTCATGCCTCCATTTTACAGATGAGGAAGTGGAGGCACAGAGAGGTGCTATGGTCCTAGAGATAGGTCACATAGTATCTGATGTGAGATTTGAACCCAGATCTTCTTGGGAATGGTACCTCATACACATCCAGAAGAAGACAGGGAGGTATGATTACAATGTGCCATAGGTCTCCTGGAGAAATTAATTGTGCTTCTCTCCCTGCCCCCACCCACCAATGGAATGGAGAAGGCAAAACACCGATTGCCATGTTGTAGTTATAGCCCTACCACTCAGGTCTTTAATTGTTTTGTGCTTGTCACCAAACATCATTTGTTCACAACTCTCACCTCACCTACAGGTATCTTACTTAAATGAAAAAGGATATCGGTAAAATCTCATCACTGAAATGGATTACATATTTTTGCGTCAATAAGTGATAATCCCCCTAACAACAAAGGGAAGTTTATGATACTACTAGAAACAGATCATTTGATTCCATGAGTAAAGATTTGCTCCTGTATGAGGATTTTTGAATGACATATTGAAAAAAATCTCTACAAATTCAAGAATCCATTGAGACTGCAGTAAAATAGTTGCACTGATCTATGGAAGAGACCACATTTATAGAGTAATAACATCTATAATTAAGATCATATCGGTTGCCTAAACAACAGATTAATTCCCCTTTTGAGCTGAGGGCTGATGTCATGAAAGCAATACTCTACTGGAGCAAAATTGCTAAAATCTGTTTGCTTAACAAAGCAATTATTGATAACTCAGGATTGCCTTGTGGGGCCTAAATCACCAACATATGAGTAGAGTCAACAGTAGCATTTGTTTCCTTTGTACAGAAGACTGCCAAATTGAGAAATCTGGCCTCTGAAATTGGCAGCCCTTAATTCCAGAAGTCCTCTCACCATTGGGTACTGAGCAACGGCTCCTGAAGACTTGAGCTTTCCCTTGATGAGTTGTTTGAAGTAGCAAGCATATAGCTTGGCTCTTCATTTCCAGGAATACCCGTTATTGACTATCATTCAGTAAGTCACTTCAGAACAATGGCCCTGGATGATGGAAATGATTTGGGGTGTTACAGAAAATGGAACCTTACTTTAAGACATAAAAAACCAAGGCCGTCTTCCAAGTGAAAATGAATGAACTCATTTTCAAGTAAACTTGAACCGCAAACCCCTGCTTTGAAGCAGTTGCAAGTTCTGCTGGAATACTCAGGCACCCACCCAAGCCTTCCTCTAGCTTAAGTAGCTCCTTTGTTAGCTACCTCAGGCTGAATGGTTTCCTCCTCAACACAGCCGAAGAGGTCAAAGCAGCTTCTTATGACTTCGCAACAGAAGCAGGGTCCTTGAAGTTGGACGATGAGCTTCCAAACTCTTAATGCATCTGTTCCCAGATGTACTCTTGTACTTAGATTTAAATGATATATTATTACATTTGGACTTGAAACTACTTTAAGGCTGTGCTTCATTTTAATGGTAGCAGCAAATGTAGCCAAGAATGAAAAGTATTGTGCAATATTATTGTTACTATTATTATTGTTCTAACTAGACATTTTTCACCCAGAGCAAAGTATTAAATAATCCGAAATGAAGCAGCTCAACACAATCCCTAGGTAATTAGCATAAATCAAGGTCCTCCTAATCAACCCTGTAATTCATCATGTGAAAATAATACAAAACAAACAAAAATCCCCAACAGATGTTAAAACACTGCTTTTACATCTAATTGGGAAAAATAAAATATTATCTTTAAAAAAGAAAATCATACAAAAATAATTCTATTGAGCAGGACACTGTTGAAAGAGGTGGTATGTTTATTAATTTTGTTTTACTCTTTAGATTTGTGGCCTTGCCCTAGTTATGGCTTCTCTAGGCTGACAAGTCACTGAAGGCAGAGACAATGTCATCTTTAATAATAATAATTCACATTTGGTTTGCACATGAAGAGTTGCAAAATGCTTTCCGCTTGAGAAGCTTATGAAGTAGGTAGTTCAAGTTATTATAATCCCCATTTTACTGATAAGAAGACTAAGGCTCAAGAAGCTAATTAACTTGCCTGAGATCACACAACTGCTAAGTATCTGATCCAGAATTCAAAGCCAGATCTCTCATAATTTCCAGCTCAGCAATCTTTCCATTGTATGCTACTGCCTCATTATTTACTTTGTGCATACCTCAAGCTCCTCGGACAATGCTCAGTACATATTTAAGTATTTCATAAATATTTGTTGAATATTGGATGAATAATAATAGTACTTCCTTATACTTATGCAACAATTTGTACTTTTTCAAAGCACTTTTACAAAGAACAAAGTTAGCTGCATTATCATCTGAGGTGACATTAATGGTTTTAAGCTGACTTTTAGCCATTGTAGTTATGTACGGGGGAATACAGATGAGGAAATAGACAAATTTTTGGCAGAAATTGTCTATTATTACTGTATGTGTAATCTTTTTATTATTACAACACCTTTGCCCACTCAGGTTGCATGGTCCCCTCCCATCCTTCCCCACCCAGAGATAGCTCTGCGCAATATACCATATACGTGGAAGGAAACATGACTCCTGATTGGACGAGACAGCACTGAGCCAAAATACTACATACCAGCATGGATGAAGAAGACATTTCTTCAGATTGTTGAAGGACATTGGAGAAGGAGTTTATGTAAGATGGGTCAGAGAGGTAGACTTTTGAGTGGTGGGCTGGATCCTCAGAACCTTAGATATGTAGAGAAAGCTAGCCCTCAAAGTATCCCTTAATTTCCTTATTTAGATAGCTAGGAGGCATAGTAGATAGAGTACTAGATATGGATTCATGTCTAAATCTAGCTTCAGACACTTATTAGGTATGTGAGTGACTCTGGGCTAGTTCCTTAACCTCTATATGCCTCCATTTCCTCAAATATAAAATGAGGATAATACTACCTACTCCCAGGGTTGTTGTGATGATAGAATGTGATGATATTTGTAAATGCTTTGTAAGCATAGCACTAAATAAGTGGTTGTTGTTAAATTCCCAGCATTTGCAACTCCAGAGACTGTAAAGAGTAGACTTCTTCCAGTGAGATCATTCTCTTTGTCTCTGTCTCTGTCTGGTTCTCTTTTCATTTGAACCAAGGATTTATCTTGCTCCCAAGTTGAAGAGCTCAGTTATTCTGGTGTATTCACATCTAGACTCTGGGTATGTTTCCTCATCTATAGAATGAAGGGATTGGGCTAGATTATTTCTTTGAAACAAAACTATTATACATAGTCCTCTTATGTCTAGAAAGAAGGTGGTAGACGTGTCTTCTCATATTTCTTCTTTGGGGCTATGAAGATCCCTGGTCAGCCTCACCCTCAGTTGTTTGTCCACCAGAATGCCAAGTCACAACTGGAGGGCCCATGGCAAATAACCACATCCCACTTATAATTCCCTGAGTCATAATTAGTTTCCTCCAGAGAGACTCCAGAAAATGCCAAGTATATCAGAAGGGCTCCTGAGATAGTCAGGGCTGAAGCTTAGGTCCAGAAGCCTTACCATCACACCCTTATAACTCCCTCACTTAGCCAGATCTGCCAAAATGGTTTTACAGAGGTATGGCTGCTGCACGTGCTACAGCTACTTGGAGCCACGGGTGCAAGTTGGGTGATGGTGGACACAAAAGGTGGATGAGCAGCCCTGAAAAGGGCTTGGCAAACTCTCACGCTGGAGGTGCTAGTCCTTCCTTAGCATCCTATGCACACCTTAAACCCATTGACGAGTTAGGGGGATGTCTAGCCCAAGCACATGGAGACATCTCCCAGTGGAATGAGGGGATGAGAGCAACTTGTTCAAACAGCCACGAAGGCAGCTGAAGCAGGTGTTGTAGAATACTTACAGTTTGGTCAGACATCGAAGATGCCAAGGTCATCTACTACATCCTAGGCCATTACCAGTCATCTTGACTTTTGTCCTGATATTGGACTTCAATGACTCTGGAAGAGAGAGTGAGGCTGATGACTTTGTGTAACTCTGCCTCATTTAAATCCAATTCACGCACAAGTAAAGGCATCATTGGTTCTCTTTGAAAAAAAGAAATGAACAACAGCAATAACTTTCCTCCCTGGCTTCTAAGTATTTCTAATAATCACCATGCATTGCTCCCAGCCTGCTCCCCTTCTCCATGTACTTTTCTTACACTCCTTCTCCTACCAGTGTCTGACCCCACCCCTGGAAACTGCTTTCTGGTTTTCTCAGAAGTGATTGTCAAATAAGGGGTTCTTCCCCAGGTAATTTAGGTTTTCAGGTTGATTAAACACTAAGATATTTAGTTCCGTGATTTCTTATCTACTTCCATTGATTGATTTTTTTTCCTGTTTATAACCAGTCTCCCATTGTTTTGATGATTACTACCTCATAACATAGTTGGAGGTGCTATTCCCTATTTTTTCCTGCTTTTTCTCATTGTTGCCCTTGATATCCTAGACTAGTTTATTTCAAAGGTCTCCTCCAACTTTAGATAGATCATAAGGGTCTCATAGAATTATAGATTCAATGAATTGGAAGAGACCTCAGAAGCCATCTTTCCCAATCCCCTCATTTTAAAGGTTGCAAGATTGAGGTTAAATGAGGTTAAGTGATTTCCCCAAGGTTACACAAGTAGTAATGGTGAGAGGTGGGATTTCAACCCAGGCCCTATGACTATGGGCCAGTCACCTGAAGATCAACTTGGCTAAGTTTGCTGAAACCCATCAGAAGGTTGGCAGTAGAATGCCAAGATTTTTTGGTCCTGATAAATCATAAAAATTGCCTTCCAAAACTCAGAAGGGTTACTATCTATGTCAGCATAGCACCCACATTGTTTAAATCATGCTCTAAAAAACCCACTAAAACCCTAAAAAAATGATGCTGATTTCAAGGATAGTCAGACATGGGTGAAATGAGGGACATGCATTTCATACTGAGGAAGCTGGGGCAGAGGACCCCAGGTCTGGAGAAGAGTTTTGGACGATGATTACCAGTAGGGAGAGCCAGCAACCAAGACAGGGAGCTCAGGGATAGAACAGGAGTGGGCAGGGGAGGAGGAGAGGTGTGTAGCAGATCTAAGCCGCCATGGCGCAGCATTGAAATTCCAAGATCAAAGTAACTATTTCCAAAGGGAGATCGGTAATTTCGATCTTATATTTAGTCACTGTAGACATTGCATTAAAGTATGAAAAAAAGTGAAAGCAGCTCTTTCCAAAGCACTGATTAGCTCGAGTAATTATTCACATGAATGTATGGCAGCATTGCGCTTAAAGTCCCTGAACAATATTACTCTACTATTTCAGGAATGCAGTACATGGAGCAAGACAGGCGTCAGTGCCTCTGAAGCTGACGATGCAGAAATGACACTGGGCTAAGTGCACACAAGCCACTTCCGGATTTCTCCAGCCCTCCATAGAAAGACAGAGAGTTGTGGAGACTAGGGCCTCATACTCTAATAGGTCGTCGAGAGCATGGGAAGCAGGGAGACCGAGGCAAAGCCAGTGGCTTCCCTCTAAGACCTCTCCAATTTATCTTGTACGTGTATTGTTCATACTTTGTTGTTTGCATGTTGTATCCGCCATTAGATGGTGAGCTCTTTGAGGGCGGGCACTGCTTTTTATCCCTAGCATGTAGCACAGGCTTTGACACATAGTAGGTGCTTAATAAATGCTTTCTGGCTTGACTGTGAGGGAGTAGAGTATGTGTGGGCACACACACACACCACATAAGGGCATTGGTTCCCAGTTACCAGTTGAACACAGTGAGAGTTACACAGGAGCTCAGCCATTTTCAGGGGTGGGTCCCAGGGAGACCCTCTGAGATGGAAAACTAGAAGGTGGCTAGCTGGCATCAAGACAAGAAGGAACGTCATGACAGTAACTGCATCTACCTCACAGGGCTGTTGTGAGGATCAAGTCAGAGTATTATTGCAAAGTACTCAGTGCAGCACCTAGCACATAGTTTTGTCTCTGTTAAGTTGTTTTGCAGTCATGTCTGACTCTTCATGACCCCATTTGGGGTCTTCTTGGCGGAGATACTAGAGTGGTTTGCCATTTCCCTCTCCAGCTCATTTTCCAGATGAGGAAACTGAGGCAAACTTGGCCAGAGTCACACAGCTAGTAAGTGTCTGAAGCCAAATTTGGACTCAGGAAGATGAGTCTTCTTGACTGTAGGCTTGTCACTCTATCCACTATACCACCAAGCTGCCTGGCACATAGTAGGCACTTAACAAATGCTACTTTCTTTCCTTCCTACAGACTATATTCCCAGTTGAAGGCTTTGAGTATCCAGGTGCCTTCTCCCCCTTTTGCCCGTGGTTTCTTTTGGGCATGGACTTTATTGGACTCCATCTTAGGGTAGTTATTCCTGCCATCTATCACAGGCCTGCCCTTTCCACATGGGACCAACATTTGTGTGACAGGTTCTGGAAAGTATCCTGGGTCTTGGGTCATGCCACTTATTGCGTATGCCAGTAAGTAGACTGTGAGGGCATTATCATTTTCAACAGCCCTCACTAATTAGATTGGTGAACCCTCAGTATAAATACAGTGAAGGCCTCAGTACTGGGTAGTATAGTGGAAAACATGCTGGAAAAAAGAGTAAGAGAACCCAGGTTTATATATAGGCTCTGCCACCTGCTAGCTGTGTAACTTTGGGCAAATCATTGAATCTCTCTGGCCTCAGTTTCTTCATTTGTAAAATGAGGGAACTGACTAGATGTTCTCTACTATGTCTTGTAGTTCTAGATCTGTGACCCTGTGATCCCATGCCTAGTCTAGGGTTGGATCTTATCAGAGGTCACTGCTTGAGTAAATTCAACTCCTCTCAGATTAGCCCCACAACTTCCTCTTGCCACTCCAATATGTACATAGGCCTTTGGGACCTCACCAAGGAGTATCTCTGTCTTGGTGGCTGATACTATGCATTTCCCCTCCACTAAGGCACTACCTTAGAGGGAAACACATGGTCATATTCTTCAGACATCAGAGGATACTAGGTGACAGGGACCAACAAAATGAAGTTCAACTACTTCATTTTACAGATGAGGAAGCAGGTCCTGGGAATTAGTGACTTGCCCAAAGGAACACAACTCGTAAGTATGTGTGGCAGGATTTGAATCTAGGTGTTCCTGAATCCAAATCCAGCTCTCTATTGTCTGTACTAGGGGTTGGGAACCTGCAGCCTTGAGGCCAATGTGGCCCTCTAGGCTCTCAAGTGCGGCCCTTTGACTGAATCCAAACTTCCCAGAACAAATCCCGTTAGGAATTCCCGAAGGCAGGCCTGCACAACACTCAGCCTACAGCTTATGGCCTGAGTGAAAGGATTTTGGGTAGCCTGCAATAAATATAGAGGATATAAAACAAGCCTGCACAACATACCACCTATGGGCCGCTTTGACAAGCCACAAGACGCCTGTGGGTCATATGTTGTGCAGGCCTGCCCTAAGGAATGCCCTTAGGATTTGTTTTGTGAAGTTTGGATTCAGTCAAAGGGCCACACTTGAGAACCTAGAGGGCCACATATGGTTTCAAGGCCTCAGGTTCCCCAGCCCTGGACTGTACCATTTATCTCTGTAGTAACTTCCCAACAAAGCTGTGAAGGAACCCATCAGAATTTCTAACATTAGGAAATCCTTGATGCTCTGGATTAAGGCCTGTTACTTCTGTGAAGTTATAATGGTTGATTTGTGGACATGGTTACATCCCGTGCCCTGGAATGAAAATCACTGATTATAATCTTCATAGAGTCACAGAATTTGAGAATTGGAAAAGACGTCCTTAGCCATGTAGTCTGACCTGTACACAGAAGACAAGTAGTTGGCTAGGCTCTGCTTGAAGACCTCTAAGGACATACTCAGTTTTCCATGGCTGGGTCCTGGAGCTCCCAGGTCCTGGCCATCGGGCTCCAGTCAGCTGTCAGCTAGGAAACCTGTGAGTCACTAACTTGAAATCAGAAATATGGTGGCTCCAACATTTATTCCAGAAGAGCTAGGCTGGTTAGGCCACTCTCAACTTTCTGTTCTTTTCCCTGAGCCTATGCATCAGACACTCAAGCACATGTAGAAGTCAATGACCTGCTCAGACACTGAAACATTGGCCTTTGCTTTCACACATTCTCAATGAATCTGCCACACCCTTAGTGATTCCTGGGGAATGTGACATGTCTGTTCATTCCTTGGCCATGGATAGTGAGCAGTATATAGATTGCAGAAAAATAAATCTAGAATTGAAAGGGACCCTAGAGGTCATGTCATCCAACCCTCTCATTTTACAGATGAGAAAACTGAGGCAATGAAATGACCTAGTTTAACACCACACAGGTAGCATCAAATGGATGTCGACTCATGTTCTCCAACTCCAGAACCAATTCAGGCTGAATACCAGAGAAGAGGGCAGTGGTAAGACACAGTTGAAGGGAGGGCTAGGGACCCTTGGGAAGGAAGCCAAGATGTTGTTGTACTATCATTCATTACCCGTTGGCCAGGCATTAGCCTCAATCTCTGTGGGATGGCCGAGGAAGGAAAGAAGATACTGTCTGTCCCTCTGATATTACTCTGCAAACAATGGAATCTGACGAGGAGTGTGCCTGATCGGCCTAACGAAATGCATTGGAACCGCCACATGTGATGGTCCACATCAGTGAGCACCAGAAATAATAGTAGCAAGAATCCTAGATGCTGACTTTTTTGACTGCTACTTGGTCCTCTCATTTCACTTCGAGCTGCTTTGGGACATTATTATTCAGCATGAATGGACTGCTTATGGAAAGAGTATTGGATCTGGAGTCCAAGGGCTTGGGTTCAGATTCTGTATTTGCTAAATATTCCTTGCTTGATCTTGGATAAACCTCTTTGCCTTTCTAGGCCTCAGTTTTCCTCATCTGTAAAATAAAGGAATTGGACTAGATCTCCAAGCTCTCCTTCTAGTTCTAAATGTTGTGTTGTTATGTCTGATTCTTTGTGACTCCATCAGGGTTTTCTTGCAGAGATACTAGAGTGGTTTGCCATTCCCTTCTGCAGTTATTTTTTCTAGATGAGGAAACTGAGGCACACAAGGTTAAGTGACTTGCCCAGGGTCACCCTACTACTAGGTGTCTGAGGTCAGGTTTGAACTTAGGTCTTCCTAACTCTAGGCCTGATGCGCTATCCACTGCACTACCTAGTTAAATACTGTGATCTTAAAACTTGTCTGGCTCTTGCGTGACTTTGTTTGTATGATGGGTGTCATATGTCTTGCCTTCTCAATAGGTAGGGGGAGCGTTGAGGTAGGGAGAGAATTTAGAAATGAAAATAAAAATTAAAAAAAAAAAGACTTGTCTGGCTCTTCTTTCCTTAGAAAGCTCCCCTCCCATTCCTACAATACTCCCATATCCTTTTTCCACATGTCCTGTGACCCAGCAGTCTGATAGCTTATGGGCTCATTTTCAGATTAATATTTTTAAACATATAAAATATGTTTGAAAAAGAAAACAATTATTATTAAATTAAGTTCCAAAAATATATATATTTTTAAAAGTTCATTGTTCCCTAGTTAAAAACCCCTGTCTTAGATAGTCTGATGCTCTGTCCTTTTTTCATATAATTGCTGCCTTTCTTGACTAAGCCTTGTAAATTTTATACTAGCCTGGGCAGGATTTTTCTGTCTTGTCCTAGGGAGTATCATTACCTGGTGAACTGCTCAGAGAAGTTTGCCTCTTGGTTTACTCAGTAAGGACAGAGAAACCAGCCATCATCTTATCCTAGCAGAGCTCACTAGCCTTGGTGTTTTGCCATAAAGCCAAGTCTTCTAATCTCTGGCTGAGATCGAGATTGTGGAGACCCACCCTCCCCCCTCCCTTAGTGTCAGGCAGTGAGCATGGTTGGTGATTGGCCTGAGACTCCCAGATGACTAAACAGCAAATAAGTCACTTACCAGGTCAGGGATCCTAACTGATTTCTTCTAGCTACTTTTTCTATAGCATCCAAGTATGGAAGCATTGGGGAAAAGCATCTGCTGGGTCATCAGTTTCAAATTGGAGCCTAAAAATTGGATAATGCTGACAGAGCATCTAATGTTGCTGAAACAAAAATTGAACATTGCTTCTTTCCTTCACATACCATGTTCTGAACAAAAGCCATCAGGAGCTCATCCTTTATGATCTTGTTTCTGAGGTGCTAATTCACAAAACAAACAGCACATGTTACCCCAGGCACCATCATCTTTCAGGGACTCTCCCAAGTTGCCCATATACCATGAAAATGGGTTGAGGCCCACAGAAAGCTCTAAACCTGTTTCAGAGCCAAATGGCTGTAGGTACTAAGGAATTATGCTCTGAATAAAACCTTGGGGGAAAAAAACAAACATGAGATGCCAAACAAAACATCTTAAAGAACCAATGAGGAAGTACTTAAAAGGTTTAAACCACCAAGTAGAATTTAAATGATAAGTTTGTGTGTATTCACAAAAAGGCTGTGGAGGGAATGACCAACTGAAAAAGCGTTAATATAATGATGGCTATTATTATATTAACCTCCCTCCATCCACCCCAACCATATCCAATCCATTCCCAAGTCTCAGCGATTCTCTTTTATACCTCCCTGATAGCTCTCCTATTTTTTAGCTTTCTATCTATTCCCACACTCAACACCTTAGTCAGACCTCATCATCTCTTTTCTGGTTTACTTCAGTAGCTTCCTAATTGATCTCCTTGCTTCCAATCTCTCTTCTCTCCAATCCAACCTTTATACTGCTAAAATATTCTTCTTCTTCTTCTTCTTCTTTTTTTTTTTTTTTGCTTAGGCAATGGGGTTAAGTGACTTGCCCAGGATCACACAGCTAATAAATGTTATATGTCTGAAGTCGGAGTTGAACTCAGGTCCTCCTGAATCCAGAGCCAGTGCTCTATCCACTGCGCCACCTAGCTGCCCCTCACATGTTCTTAAAACAAGGTTTGACCACATCACTGCATTACTCACACATCGTTAGTAGCTCCCTGCTGCCTTTCCTTCTGAAGCTCTGCTTGGTTTCAGCTTCATGAAACAAGATACTCCTTGGTGTCCCTTTCTCCCCAACCCTGTCCCCCACCTCTTCCCAACTTATTTTTGTGTTGTTTTCACCCATTTTCCCCCTGCTCCTGTCAGGCAGGGGCTTTCTTTCTTTTTCTTATGTATACCTCTGGAGCTCAGCAATGGTTTCTGGCACATAGTAGGTGCTTAATAAGTGTTTATTGAATTGAGTTGAATTTAGGATAAACTATAAATTCTTCAACTTGCTATTTAATGCCCAAATGGAATAAAATGTGGGAACTTCTACAAGAAACCTCACTAAAATTACACGACAAATCACAATCCCACAGGGTTACCTGCTGATAGAATCCTGAATGGAGGAGTAACCAGCTGACCTCTAGGCACCTAACCCACCAGGACGAGGGAGGCTGGGAGAGTGAGACCAAAGGGAGTGCTACACATAAATTCAGTGCTTGAGAAATACTTGTTGAATGATTAGTAAAAAATTACAAAGTGGATGGGCTATTGTCTGAGGGGTAATCTCCTCATACACTTGCAGAATTAGGAAAGCACTCCCAAGCTTGTTTTGCTTTAAAGCTGCTTTGCTTTAAGAATACCTGACGTGCAAAAATTTGAACTTAAGAAACCCATTTATTAATTTTATGACATTTCCCCTGAGGTTTCCCTGAAGAATTTAAAATATAACTTGACTTAAAACTCAGCAGTGGGTGCTCTGATACCCCATCATCTCATGGAGGTGATCTGGAGTTTGGAAGGGCTCAATCGGTGGTAAAAACACAAGCATTGACAAGTCCTGCCAATGTAGAAGGGCCTGGTGATGGAGGTCACTTTGTTGTCTAAGAGCCAAGCCAAGCTTGGAGGGTCACTTCACCAAAGCCTTGCCCATTTGGGAAGAAAGAAACTCATGCAGATGTGTGGCCTTCTATAGGGTGGGCAAGGGTCATGATTGCAGAAGGTGGAGGAATACCTACTTGAATGAAATTAGACATTCCTCAAATAATGTAGCAATGACTTAAACTAGTTGATGAACATTCCTTCCCCCCCCTTATGTTTTAACATTTGTATAGTCCTTTAAAGTTTACAAAGTGCTTTTACATACATGACCTCATTTGATCCTCACAAGTCTGTGAAGTCACTGTAATAATACTAAAGACAAATGACAATAACAATAATAGCCAGATATAGCACTGTTAAGTTTTGCAAAGCACTTTAGAAATATTATCTAATTTTATTTTCTCAACAACCTTGGGAGATAGATGATATTATTATCCCCATTTCACATTGCAGAAGTTGAGGCTGAGAGAGGTAGGTTACTTGCTTGGAGCCATTTAGCCAGTGGACTCCTCAGGCAGGCACTGAATCCAGGTCTTCCTGACTCAGTTCAGAATTCTATCCACTGTGCCACTCACGTGTTCTGTGGAAAGCACAAAATGAGGGACTTGCTTTGGACATTTGAGTCCCAAACCAATATTGTTCTGATTAAGTACAGCTCTGCCATAAAATAAGACGCACTTAGCCCAGTGCCTTGCATGTGGTGTACATAAGGCTCAGGTGCTAATAAATCTATGTCAAATTGAAAATACCCTGAGACGTAGGCAGATCTCCAAGCTAACACTGAAGTATTTGAATAAAACTGAAGTCTTATAGATGTGGGCATTCCTCACCTCCCCCATGATGCAGATCATAACCCATCCATAACTGTCCATCCTGTGTGGCTCTTGTTCATATATTCTCATTTGTTTACCATCAAAGGGTCTATCTACCATGCCAGAGTTTTTTCTCTTTCTCTTGGAATTGTGAGGATATTGGTAAATGAGGTTTCCCATCAATTATCCCTTACTTACCACTAGGTCAACCTATCTTCTACTTGGAGGCAGTGGCACCTCTATTTTGAAGCTACGAAAAATAGATGAGTATATTCTCAAGGCACTTAAATGCTGATTAAATATTACGGCACACCAGTTCCCATTTCTTAAAGCACTAAAGATGATGTTCTGATGCACACCAGTCTGATAAAATGGCTTACAAGCAGAGCTAGTTGAATGGAACTTTTGTCTTTAGGTTCTGTGATTTGGAGATTCTTGTGGTAGATTTGTTATAATGGCAGGGTTGGGGAGGGGATGATTCCTTCATTAAAACTATGATATAGACATTAGTCATAGGGTAGTGAGTCCTGAGTGTAAGAGTCCATAAAGGGTAGAGCTGAGGTCTTCTGAATTCTCCTAATATTTTCAACTAAGTTAAATCCAAAAAATCTGCTCCAACCACATTTTCATACACAACCCTCCTGGAGGATATGTGAGGCCTTTGGCATCAAAGCCCTTGAGAAGCTCATTTTCTATAACTTGTAGCTTTAAGGACCTGAGGAAACATTCTCTGATTTCTTCCAAATTAACCAAAAAAAAGTAATCAGTTTTTTCTTTCTGAATTCGCTCTGCGTTAGCTGGAAGCTTTGTTCAGTGAAGCCTAGATCCAGACTAGAAGTACTATCCATAAAGACAGTCCCTTTAGTTTCCTTACCTGGTCTCTCCCTATAGCTTCCTGGCTGGAAAAGCTGGAAAGGCATCACCTGTAATTTACATATTCCTCTTAGAACTCCCTAGCAACCACGTGCTTTGGCTATAGAATTTCCAGAGATAGTGGTTTTTTTCTTCTTCTTTCTTTTAAACAGAACTTATGTTTCTTATCACAGAATATATTTTAACAGTTATAACCAAGACGTTTGCTTGTTTTTAGCAGAAATATAGCTTACTTTCATGATAGAGGCTTTTTATCTTTTTTAGCCTTTGACCATCACTTGTGGAGCTGAGTTTGTTAAGATGGCTACCAATAAGAAAATTGCTTTGATCTGTTTGAAACTTAACTTATTTCAGATTTCAGAGTGGGGAGGGGTCTTGGTAAGACTGAATGCGATTCCCTCCCAATACACTGTTGGAGATGAAATAGCTTTAAATCATTCCACGTTTCTGACTTCAGGGTTGAAATCAGGAGCAAAGGAAATTTTGAATGTGGCTCATATAGAGAACAGACCTTTGACTTGTGCATCCCCCTTACAGGATGTACTCATGACAAAAAGGTCGAGTTCTTTCTTTTACTTTCCCAAGGCTTAGTCATCCAGTCTATAAGCATCACATACCTCAGCAGTTTGTCAAGGGAAGAGAAAGAGAAAGGAACAAGAGTTTATATGGTGCCTAATGTGTGCCAGGCCCTATGCTAAGCACCTTACAAATATTATCTCAATAATAATAACAAAATAATGACAGTTACCATTTATATAGTGCTCAGTTTGTACCAGGCACTGTGCTAAGCACTTTGTGATTATTATTTCATTAATAATAATAGCTATAAAGAACATACGAAGATGCGATCTGCATCCAGAGAAATAACTGATAAATAGATGCATAGAATGATTTTACGTGTGTGTGTGTGTGTGTGTGTGTGTGTGTGTGTGTGTGTGTGTGTGTGTGTAATGGTAGCCATCTCTAGGGTGGGGGGAAGGAAGAAAAAAGAGAAAAAATTTACACAATAACTTTATCATATGTCTAAAAGAAATTTCAAGTTGTACATAATAGATTTGCAATTTCATGTACAATAATATTTTAATAAATTATGCTGTATTATGGAAATGTTTATTTTATTCCATAAATTAAAAATAAAATAAATATTAAAAAATAATAATAGCTAACATGATGTTTACTATGTGCCAGACATTGTGCTAAGCACTTTATAATTATCATCTCATTTGGTACAATAATCCTGACAACTAGGGACTGCTCTTATCCCCATTTTACAGATGAGGAAACTGAGGCAAACCGGTTAAATGACTTGCCCACAGTCACACATCTAATAAGTATCTGATGCTGGATTTAAAATCAGAGTCTGACTCCAGGTCAGAATGTAATTTTTATTTCTGGTCCTGGACTTCAATGTCATTTGCAGCTGGGCTCCTGGGTCCTCTCTTCTTTCCCAAGTTTAAGGTCACTTCTTCAAGATGCAACAGTTAACTTCTTTTTCATGGTGCATTGGGAAATAAACTTTAGAACTGACTTTAGAGAACAGCTTGGGTGGGGAAAACATCACCAAAGATATAGTTGTTTCCATTAGTGAAATTTTTAATTAATAGAATGTCAAGTTTCTGACATTCTGATACCTGATTTTTCAAAAAAAAATTACTAAAAACTTTCCATATGAATTTAAATATTTTTAAGAATTAGAATGAACTGTGGGACAGAATTCAAACCACTGATATTTGGTTTTTTCTAAAAAGGAGAAAACTTGAAATCATTGTTCAAAACAAAGTACATGATATTGCTTTTAAAAAATCATTGTTAATATGGTGTTGGGCTCAGCCTCTCATTTTACTTCATTCCTCTCTGAGTTACTATAAATCCTGAAGACAGAACTTCATGAAATCATGGGAATCAGTGTTTCACAAGACTCATTTTGTGACTGCAATACACACATTTGGGGGAAATGCCCAACAGCAGTAGAAATTAGAGCATGCTGTGAATTCCTGGGTGATGTCACCACAATCTTGTAATGATTCTGTGGCCCAGTAACTCTGCCATCCCACATTGTGTTTGTCTAATTTCAGACCAGACCTTGTCATTACCCTATATGTGACTGTTCACATACATATTTGAACCTGAGATAGGAGCCCATAATTCCTGAATAAAAGTCTCTATTCGCAGGGAAAGTTTCCTGTTTTGCTTTCATAGCTATGCTCTTGGTTTTGCCAGATGCAGAACTTTGTACATCATTTTGGATTTGCTCATGTGCAGTGGCATGAAGTGATAGAAGGACCCGGGTATGGCTGAAAGAGCGCTGGATTTAGGGACAGAGGACCCAGGTTAAAATCCCAGCTCTGATATTCACTAGCTGTGTGACTTTGGGCAAATCATATCATTTTTTCCGGGCACGTCCTCATCAGTAAAGTATAGGGAGAGAAGGGGTGGACAAAGTGTCAGCTCCAAATCATTGATCCTGGGTTCTTCACTTAGAGAAAGAGGGGCTATGGGGTGATGGAAGGAGCCTTGACTGTGCCCCTTATTAGCTGTGTGATCTTGTGTGTAAATTGTTAATCTTTCATAACTTCGGCTTCTTCACCTCTAAAATGGGAATGATAATATTCCCTCATAGAGCTGTTATTAGGAAGATACCTTGTCAACTTTCAGCATCTCTAGGCCTTTACCTTCTTGTCAGTCTACCACTTTCTCATCTTTAGAATTGTTATAAGAATAGTTTATGTACAAGTAAAGGATAACTTAGATGAAAGCTTGAGAAAGGAATAGGCAGGCCTTTAGTGAAAGCAGGTAGGTGGCACAGTGGGTAGAATGCCGGGCCTAGAATCAGGAATACCTGAGTTCCAATCTGACCTCAGACAACTAATAGCTGTATGACTTTGGGAAGTCACGTAATCCTGTTTACCTCAGTTTCCTCATCTGTAAAATGAACTGGAGAAGGAAGTGGCAAACCACTCTGGTATCCTTGCCAAGAAAACCTGAAATGGGGCTACAAAGAGCCAGACGTGGCTGAAATGACTGAATAACAACAACAAAAGGCCTAAGTAGATGATATTTTTTGCATACCATGTCTTCCATCACAGAATTCAGCAATAAATGTATAGAACGTGTGATCCCCCTTTACTTTATATTTTAAGGTAAAATATGTGGTGGGCCTAAGTAGTCAACAGCATTTATTAACGATGAATTGTGCACGAGAAGTGACATAAAAGATATCAGGTATATCTAGGCAAGGATGTGGGCCAACCACAGGTTGAGGACAAGAGATGACCATATGGACAACCTAAACATTTCACTGATCTTCATCAAATATTAAAGGGACTGGAAGATGACCTCCAAAGCGGTAGGCAGAGTCTCTATGGAGAATTTATGGAAATTTACACCCAAGAATCTCAGAGCATAAAATTATTTGTTTTGGTGGAAGGAGTACTCACACTGATGAAGTCATAGATTCATGTCAATATTGATTTAATTGAATACGCATTTGTTAAAGTAAATGTGGCTGAAATTGCCTTTGCAATATGATTCTACTAACTAGTAAATAGAGCTGTTTTTACTAGTAATCGCTATCAGGGTTTTAAAATATAGCTGAATATTTCATCCAGCTATTATTAGAATAATCATCTTTGGAAGTACTTTTTCTTATTATTAGAAAGAATGAAGCCTAGTGGATAGAGAGCTGTCCTTGTGATGAGGAAATTCTGGGTTCAAGTCCCTATTCAGACACAGACTGACTCTGTGACCAATCGTGACCTAGTGGAAAGTTATTTAATCTCTTGGTGCTCTAGGCAGTTTTCTAAGACTGTAAGATGCAGATAGGGTGCCAACTTGCATTGGTAGTCAGTTTCCTCACTTGAGAGAGTTCCTTATATCAATGAAACAACAAGTCCTTCTATTTGTCTGCTTAACTCTCTTTTTTCTTTGTCCATCTATCTAAGCCTTGTTTTTATCATTCATGAATGTTCATTTCTATGACTATATAAATAATACATTAATTAAATGCTCTCATGTACCTATTAATTATTATGATGTATTAATCTATGACCACAAAAAATAGACTGGTTATGTAGTGAGAGGAAGTGATAACTGATAGATGGCTTATGGGTTCCATTGTTATCCATGCATGGTCAGGGACTCTAGAGTCCACATTAGATAGACCCTTTGCAAAAAATTCTCTGGAGGACATGCACAAGCATCACAGAGGATAGGCCAGCATGGCTACATTGTGGTTTTCATCTTTGGAGGGAGCACCCAGATTGATGAGCTCAGAGACCCATCATAGTAGCCAAGTAGTCAAATTGTTAACCAGCGAGATGTCAGTCAATAAATATCTATTAAGCATCTATTACGATCCAGACACTGTTCTAACCATATACAGAGAAAGGCAACAGACAGTCCGCGCTCTTCCAGTCTAATGTCTTAGAATACAGAGTACAAACTGTGCCCAGATTATCACAATATTTAAACTTCCGGTTTAAATCTTGAGGAGTATGCTGCTTCATGTCATCAAGAGATGCTTGATGATGTATAAATTGAATTTGAAAGCTGTGGTGGTAGATAGGCTGAGGTGACTGGGTGGGGAAGAGAATGAATGAACAGGTTCTAAATGATTACCTAGGATGTTATGCAGAAAATTATCTCTTAATTTGAGGCTAGGTAATAGGATTTAGAGTCACAATGGACCGTAGGGATTGTTTAGTCCCATCCTATTATTTTTCATCAAGTTTTATTGATACTTCATGTCTATTATACTAGTCATTTTCCAATATTACCCCCTCATCTTACAAACGAGTCAGCAATGTCCCAAGAGGCTGTCACCCACTGAAGACTACAAAAATCATAAATGGCAAAGTCACGATTCAAACCCAGGTCTTTTTATTTTCAGCTCACTGCTTCCTGTCTTGCCCCCTCCCATCAAGCTACTTCTCTCTATACTTACCTCATCCAGGATGCCAGGTAAACAAACCCTACGCCCTTTTGTCAAGATGAAAGCTTGTCTCTGTCACCCAGGTCCAGAGGGTTGATGCCTGTAGAGGCCTGAGGAACTGACAATTCTAATTAGAATAAACGTGTTAGAAATATGCCCACAGCCCATGGCAGAATCTTTGCTTTACTTGCCCCAGATTCTTTGAAATAGAAACCCATTCTAAGACTTTTTCCTGTGACTCCCAGTAAGTAACACGGTGACTAACTAATGGAGTGTGGTTTTACAAATGAAAACTCAAGCTATTATGACTTAGAACAGCAGCTCTAATTTATGGGAAATCAAAATCTTCAAACTTCTTTTAATTTGCCGCACATACATGGTGCATTTTATTTTTCTCCCCAATGTGGAGCGATCATTTATTTTTTTCAGTACCATGCCTTATCATTGTACTGAAATATAATTAGTTCTCCAAAAGAAGAAACCTGACCAATTCTATGGGGAGCCTGGAGTGAGTTGAATGCTGGTATCTTAAGGGAATTAATTGATCTCACCTAGGTTCTATTTCCTACCAATAGGTACCATGGAAGACTCATGCTCTACAGATGGTCCCAATCACTTTTTAACTCTTTGTTCATATATTGAACATGTATTGAACTCTTTGCTCATGTATTGAGAGATGGCCTTCTAACCTTAGTGAGGTTCTTAGACATGCAGAGATCCTTTCTGGCCCAGGATCACACAGCTAGTGTGTATCAGAAATGGGGCACAAACTCAAGCATTCCACTTGCTATTCACTATCCTGTGTTTATTAGTCACTGTTCTCACCACAAAGAAGGTGCCAACCTTCATCTGCAGAGGGTGTTTCTTCATCTGAGAGTTCCCTATACCAATGAAAGCACAGGTCCAGGTCCTATAATTATCCCTATGATTATGCTTGTGGGACGACAAGATCATCTCCCATTATACCTATCTCAAAAGTTTAGTTACAAATATTGTCTCATTTGATCCTCACAACAACCCTGGGGGGTAGGTGCTATAGCTTTATTTTTAAAATTTAATATTTTATTCCCCCCAATTACATGTAAAAACAATTTTTAACATTCTCTAAAAATTTTTTTGAGTTCCAAATTCTCTCCTGCCCTCCTTCCCCATCCTCTGCCACCACTGAGAGGGCAAGCAATTTGATACAGGTTATACATGTGCAGTCATGCAAAACATATTTATGTAATATTCCTATTTTGTAGGAGTGAAAACTAAGATAGATGTTAAGTGACTTGTCTAGGGTCATACAGATAGTAAGTGTCAGGCTGGATGTGAACTCAGGTCTTCCTGACTCCAGTACTTTATCCACTGCACCACCTAGCTGCCTTGGTATAGAGCTGGGGAATACTGACATTGCTGAATTACTGTGTTGATTATTTTTTCATTTGTAACTTCAAAAAAAAAAGTGAGGTAGGGGGAACGACCATTACAGCTGTTGACTTGGGCCCTCTGGTTACAATGCTCAAATTTATAGTCACTCTAGGGATGGTGGGCACAGAGATATTGAGCAGCAGCTGATTGTGGGGTTCAAAATAAAGATGTGGCTGGATGCGTCCACTCTCTTTTGCAGAAATGCTTTTGGAGCAAAAAGAAAGCCTGTAGGAGAGAGGATCCTTCTCAGACACGGCTCCGTGTTTGCAAAATGGCTGCAGCATTTTTGTTTACCTGGTAGGTGGCCTCTCCATGCCTCTATGAGACACTGCATGAAAATGTGTTTCCTTATGTCTGATGGAAATTTGCTTTTCATCACCCGGACAGTACTCTTCTTTGTTCTAATCCTAAGTGTGAGGAGGATAAGCAGTATTGCCAGCCACTGCTGCCATCATCATCCACTTTTTGTTGGTGTTTATAATTCAAACAAATCTCTCACAAACTACCATTTTATCCATAGAGATGGGCTTATCCCTCACGTTTTTTGTCTCCACTTGTACCTCGTCAAGTAGCAGATCTGCCATAAAATGTGATGACTGGATTTCATCTATTTTGCCACCCCCTAAGAATTCATTGCCCACAGTGTTTCAACTGCTGTTAGAAAAGACATTTTAATTTTTGTGGCACATTGATGGATAACTGGGCTCCCTGTTAACATGGCCTTCTTTGAATAGGACTGCTGTTTTCTTAGTCCCAGATCCCCTGAAGATACTCCATAACTCCCTGTATGAAGTAAATTTTCCCCACCCCAAATCATAATAGCCCCAAGTTCCTAAGAGGACAGAAAATGCAGATAAAAGCCATCAGGTACCAGGATCTGAGAATCAGGATTTCAGTGTAGAAAGGGACCTTGGCACCATCGAGTCTGGCATGTGCTCTCCAAAGGATCCTCTATACAGAGTGCCAAACAAGTGGTCATCTAACTTCTGCTTAATGGCCTCCCAGGAGGAGGAAGCCAACCAGGAGCAGTCCATTCCACTTTTAAACAACTTTGGATTTTTAGGAAGGTTTTTCCCCCCCTGACATCAAGCTTGATTTTGCCTCTTTACAGCTACCACCCACTGTTCCTACTTCTGCCTTCTGGGGCCAAACACATTTAATCCCTCTTCCACATGATGGCCCTTTAAGTACTTGGAGATAGCTATCACATCCCTCCTGAGTCTTCTTTTCTCCAGGCGAACCATCTCCCATTCCTGTAACAAATCCTCCTGCCGATAGATGGGATATTCCACAGCAAACGGAGCGCTCTTGTTGGGAATGCGGCGAAACTGGAAATCAGGAGAGACAAAAACTGGAGAAAGTTGTCTAAGTTGGTTCCTCTTCTGTAACAAAAGTGTAGGCAAGGCAGAAGTGGGGATGAAGGGGTGCACTGACATCTAGAATTCTGGGGTCGAGGAGACACCTCCCTGTCCTGTGGATTATTATTTAAGAAATTAGGAGAAAAAAAAAGAAATTAGGGCATACCCTTCTTGCAGGCAGATTTAAATACCGTGAAACATCAAAGCCAAAGTAATACAATAATGATCATCAACATTATAAGTTTTCTTGTTCCTGGTTACCTATCCAAATGTCTATTTAATCAGCATATTTAATCTTAAGTCCTAGCTGTTCCATGTAGTCATTTGATCCCTGGAAACATCTTTCCTTGGAAATTCTGGAATAGTCCTCTTTCTCAGCTCAGCTCTGGAATGGGCTCCTCCCAGTAGATACACTTCTCTGGTTCCAAGTCACTTGTAGAGATTCTCTATTTAATGGTGCTAAAATCTGCTAGTAACAGGGACTTCGCACAATTAAGTACAGCCACCTAAATTTGGTTTTCCAGTAACTAGTTCACATGGTGAAAACCAGCTCAAATATTATAGAACTAATCTTATTATTGACAGAGCTATAAGAACATCTAACCAGGAACCCATATTTCACTGAAAGTTCACAGAATTTCAGTTTTCATATAGTACTTACCCTTTCTATCTTTACCGGAACCCTAACCAGATATAGATGATGCCTTCAACAGGTTAAAGGAAGAATCATAAAAAAAGATCAATGAAGGCCCGATTTGGAAAATGAACCCTTCTGTCTCTTAATACTATCAGACAGACTTAAAAACGGAAAACTGACTTCAAAATTTCTTTACAATTATTAGCACAATTTTGCATGGACAATTCTTGATGAAGTTTTGAGAATTATTACTAAAACATACTCAAAGCCATCATATTCCATTGGAAACATTCGGAAGCCAATCATTCACATGCACGTGTCTCTTAGTTTTTAGAGAAAGCAGTCTAATCCTGTTGATTTCTCAAAGTGAAGTTCACTACTCCGTTAAAATGTAAAACTTTTCCATCTTTATCCTAGCCCCCTCTTTTAATAATCGATATTATCCTCATGCTTCCAGAAAGGATGAGATGCTCTGAGAACCTAACCTGATACATAATGTTCTACATATAGCAATTAGCAAGGGCATGACAAGCCTACAAACTCATTTACCTGGTTGCTTAGGATATGGAGATGACCACAGATTCTGATTAGAGACAGTAAGATATTTCATACTTGCATCCTATTATAGTAGGAGATATTTTAGTATTAATCTGTTAATTAATAGATTAAGCGTCATAATGACAGTCCTCAGGCTCAAAATTACTTTTTAGCAAGAGCTAGATATGCATATGCCAATTATATGCATACCAAAGGTGGTGGAGTAGATGGGGGGAGGGTTGGGCATCTGGGGGGGTGATAATGTACCTTTGATCTCTGCACTGTAGTAAAAAGAACATTAACTCTGCTACTTGTGACCTGTATGACCCTGGGCAAGTATCCTTACTTCTCTGTGTCTCAGTTTACCATCTATAAAGTGAGGGGGTTGGGCTAGGAAATCCGGAAGGTCCCTTTCAGCTCGAAGGCTATGATTCTATGATACTCTCTTAGTTCGTGATGATCTTGTCATGATCCAGAGCATTTTCCCTCAGTATCATTCATCTTCTACATCCTCTCAAAAAAGTGCAAGAGGAGAAATGGAAGGTAAATTGGTAGAATAATAAAGATAGGGAAATAAAAGAAGGATTCTGAAAGGGGATGTGAATTTCTGCATGAGGCTTTTCAGCAAGAGATGAGATAGCCAAGGCAGAGCAGAACAGTTTGATGATATCCATTTCACAACTGTTTACTTAGTTCCAGATTCCTCAAAGATGCTATAAAATTCCTTTTATGAAACATATCTCCTCTACCCTAAGTAGTAGTATCACCAAGTTCCTAAAACCACGGAAAACCTACACAAGAGACATTAGGTACCAGGATTACAGCATCATAGAATTTCAGAATTGAAACAGACCTCACTGCCCATCGTATCCAACCCATATCCTCACCCTCTCCCTACAAGGGACCCCCATTTTAAAATTATTCATTTTATTTTAAAATTTATTATTATTTTAGTTTATTTTTAATCTAATTTGTTGAATAAAACCAGCATTTCTGTAACAGTAGAAGAAAACAGATAACTGAAAATCAATAGATTTTGTATATATATGTATTACTTGCTATTCCTTTTAAATATATAATAAAGTTATCATGTAAATTTATCTTTTTTCCCTTTTTTTCATTCCTTCACTCTCCTTGCCCTAGAGATGGCTACTATTAGATACAAATGTGTGTGTGTGTGTGTGTGTGTGTGTGTGTATGTGTGTATAATCGTTCTATACATACTTCTATTTATCAGTTCTTTCTCTGGATGCAGATAGCATCTTCCTTCATATGTCTTTTATAGTTAACTTGGGTATTTATAACAGTCAAAATGACTTATTCACTCAAAGTTGTTCTTAAAATAATATTGCTGTTACTGTATACAATGTTTTCTTGGTTCTACTCATTTTACTCTTCATTATTTCATGCAAGTCATGTTTTTCCAAGATCATTGAACTCATCATAGCTTGCCTGTCTACTGGTCACCTACCTAGCCTTTTCTCGAATATCTTCAATGAGGAGGAATCACAGAATTTCAGAATTGGAAGAGTCTTCAGTGTCATCTAACCCAACACATACCTGAAAAGACATCCCCGCTCCAAATACTAGATTGTTGTCCATCCAACTTTTGTTTGAATACCTCCTATGAGAGGGAAGCCATCAGCTCCTGAGGCAGCCCATTCTGCTTTTGGATGTTCCAGTCATTAGAATAATTTTTCTTTTCATCCTGACCCCAAGCCCAAATTTGCCTCTTTGAAACTTCTGCTCATATCTCTCAGTTCTGCTTTCTTGCATTAATACAAATAAATCTAATCCTTCTTTCATATGACGGCCTTTTGAATACCTGCAGACAGCTATCACGTCACTCTTCAGTCTTCTTTTCCCAAGACTACACATCTCTAATTCCTTAGATGATCCTTATATGGTGCAATCTTGAGGTCCTTCACCGTCCATGCTGTCTTCCTTTAGATGCTTTCCAGCTCATTGATGCTCTTTATAAAATGTTGTATACAGAACTAGAGTTGACTATATCAGTACTATCACAATTGGACATATGGCAGAAGTGCTTCGGTATAGACCTTTCAGAATCTACTTCTGAATGCTTCAGCCCAATTACCAACTCTGGCTTTCAGGGTAACACGTAGTATTCCTCCTCCTCCTCCTGGTGATGCTTACTTGGTACCCTGGGGTGCCTTTTACTTTGCTTCTCCATATGTCAGGGAAAAAAATTAGGGAGAGAAATAAAAATTTTCATTTATGGAGCATTTGTGGCATACTTGACCTTGTCCAGCATTGAAGCCCAAACTACTTCAAGACATCTCATCACCATTTCTTGTACAAGTGAGAAAATGGTCTCAGAGAAGCCCAGTGGACCTGTACACGAGGAATGGAATCAAGAAAAGAAGGCAAGCTCTGAATTCTGTCAGATACACTGGGCCCAAATATGGAAATGGAGGAATTTTTTTAAACAAACAAACAAACAAAACATCTCCCAAATAGGCTTGCCACAAGTAATCTGCTTCAACAGAAACCATGACAACAGAAAGAAAGGCCTCATCAGGTTTTTTTAGAGCTTTCCTTTCTTGACATGTTTATCATGCTGTGACCTTGGCAAGAACAGGAGCTAGAGAAAAAAATTAATGGTTTCCCCATATTGCAGAAAAATTGCACCAATATAAGTGGTTAACGTTCTTTTTTACACCCATCAATTTAGTTGTGAAGACCCTAATTTAAAACTACGTGTGGGCGAATTTTGTAGGAACCCTAAACAAGATTGAAATGTACTCTAGGCTACACACTGGAGAGTATATCCATTACATTCCAGATGACATCAACTTGGCTGGCAAGAGTAGGAATTGGGGATGTGGAGGAGAGCAGGATTAAAAGTGATCCTGAAAATTAAAGGAATATAGAAAAAACCCAGTAGCTTGTAACACAGGATGAGTTAGAAGAAGAAAAATGGATTAGTGCCTCAAAGATCTGAAGTTGTATTTCTGGTAACCTCAATTATTTGAAAGATTGCTAGTTACCACCAGAGGAAAACAGCTATATCAAAGCTCATGCACTCACTCTTCCCTCCCCCAATACCCCAGGCAGGAAGGACTTAGACTTAAATATAAAATTAAATGTACTTTAAAAATAGAGATTGGTAATCTGGTTTTCCCTTGTACAACTGGTACTTAATTCCAGACTGAGATGGATGTGAGTTATTATTTCTGTTGTTTGCGGATGTGGGGAAGGTTCTGCTAGAAGTGGAAACTACTGAAAAGTGATAGCTAGTAGAGGAATAGATATTATCATAATTAACACAAATAACCAACTATAAATCAGGCTAGGATTAGTTAATGCAAAGGGGCTAGTCTGTTACATACTTCTGTATCTTCCAAGACATATTGGATAGTGCATTGACCACGAATCAGTAACATTATACTAATGTGTTTAATTGTAGATAGTAGGTTACAGATGGGGGAATTGGAGTTTCTGCTAGAATTCCATTGGATGACAAGCTGATGCATGTTGGAAATCTAATATGACAGAAAATTTTAGGTAGTAGATTCCAAATGAGGTGAAAGGCGAGATATTGCTACTAAAAGCTGAAACAATAGAAAGTCATACGTGATAGAGTTAGAGGAGAGAGATTAGCTACTACAAATATCTAAGGGGGATTAGTTAGTATATTGTATATTGTAACATCCCTCAAGTCATATCAAATTGACTTAGAGTCAGCAGTATTACCCTAGGATACACAAGTAGATAAAATTATCATATTTGCTTCTTTTTTAACTTTAAAAAGATCTTCTAAATTTTTGTTGATCTTTTATTTCTACATCACCTTCATTTCTGAATTTATCACTCCTCTCCCCAACACACAAAGCCATCTCTTACAACAATTTTTTTTCAACAGAAGAAAAGAAAAAGGAAGTTACTCAGCAAAACTGACATATTAACCATATTTTTAATACCCCCTCTCCTCCTCACATCTGAAAGGAAGGAAGGGAAAAAAAAGATACATTTTAAAATTTCTTCTTTGAGGACATGGATCATTATAGTTAGACAGTTATTTAAGTTGTGTGTGAATAGTTATCCATTCCACATCAAGATTTCCCCCATCTTGGTTTCGATATATCATAGGTCGGCATAAGAAATTAAATGGGAATTTTTTGGGACTTTTGCAGAAGCTGCAGATGACTTGCAAAGGCCAACAGACGACAGAAAAAAATTTAGAAACTCAGAAAAGCATAAAATATATGCATAATGTTGTATAATATCAACATATTTTATCTTTTAATACCATAATAATTCAGACTTTTTCTCTGGTACGAAGAGAGGGTCAAAACATTTTACATGGATTTTCCAGATTGCTCGACTGCCTCGCTCCTAATCCCCAGAAAATGGAAGGGCTAATTGTAGATTGCTGAACTTGTAGTCAGAAACACCTCAGGCTGAATTCTGCTTTAGATACTTATTAGATACTGACCCTGGACTTGTCACTTAACTCTTTCATTCTCAGTATCCTCATTTGTAAATGATAATGGCACCTACCTCACAAAACTGTGATGCTCAAATGAAATAATATTTGTAAAGTACTTTTCAGACCTTAAAGCCCTACATAAAAGCTAGCAATTAAAAAAATGATTTTCATTTACGTTATTGTAGTCATTGTGTAAATTGTTCTCCTGGTTCTCATTTTTTTTTTTGCATCAAGTTTCCATTTTTTATGTACCTTCTTTCTTAGGCACAGAAATATTCTATTAGATTCACGTTTCATAACTTGTTTAGTCATTACTCAGTTGATGGGCATTCACTTTGGTTCTAGTACTTTGCTGTGAAAACGACCTAAGGTCTGACCTACTAGACAGATAAAAGGAGCAGAGGCATGAGAGTTGAGAAAAGGTTCCTCTTTACCTTTTTTTTAATTTTAGCACTCCCCATCCTCAACCTATAATTGTCATCAATTAATTACCAAGTATTTATTAAGTAACTCCTCCAGTCAGGTACTATGTTAAGTATTAGGAATTTTTGGTTAGTCATTTTAGCCGTGTCTGACTCTTTGTGACTCCATTTGGGGTTTTCTTGGCAAAGTTATGGGAGTGGTTTGCAATTACTTTCTCCAGCTCATTTTATGGATGAGGAAACTGAGGGAAACAGGGTTGAGTGTCACACAATTCACATAGCTAGTAAGTGACTGAAACTAAATTTGAACTCAGCTTCTCCTGACTCCAAGCCTGGAGTCAGGAGAAGCTGAGTTCAAATTTAGTTTCAAATTGGTGGCCAGAAGTTCACTTTAGAAGTTTGCTATCTTTCATAAACTAATAAACAACAAATCTGCCTACTACAAATACAGACCCCAAATACCCTGAGAATTTGATAAAGAAACTATATTGTAAATGAAACATTATCACTGAAGAAATTCTTGATCATTAATTATATTACATTACATTAATCCATAAAAAATTAAGAACCATGATGTTGCCATACTAAACATCTGATTTCCAAACTACATGGAATGAAAAGCTTTTAAAAATACATTAAGATATTGAAGAAAAAATCAAAATTACAAGGAAAAATGAAAAAAAAATACATATCATCCATGTTGTTGTACTTACTATTGGAGTTATCCTGAAAAATTTTAATGAGCTTACAGAAGGTGAGGTTACCTTCCAAAACTTTTACTCAATTACAAAATAAGTTGTTATAGCTTCTTGTGTGCTAGTCCTAAGAATATTAAATGTAAATAGCAATATGTTCTAGGACTGTTTCTATCTGAACTCCATGGAATACAATTAGAAGAATATGTTGCTACTACTAACACTGCCACCACCACCACCACAACTATTTTGCTATGATAGAGACACCCCACTGGAGTTTTTGAATGAAACTGATACTGTCTTACCACTGTATAGAACATAAAACTTACAAATACCTAAGAGTGGAACCAAAAGGCATTTCATAGACAACATTTACTTGAAATCAGCACACAATATCTTAACAAATGTTCACCGAACAAATAGTTGAGTCAAGTGGATTTGCTTACAGACACAGGGGAATTGAAAATAGTGACACAGTATCACCTTATTGCTACAGGAAGGAAGAAAAACCTCCTTCTTAAGGAGTCTGTATTAATTGAATTCAACAAATAAAATACTAGAATTGTAATATTATCATAAATAGAACTATTGCCCATAATCACCCTGATGTGACATTGACCCACAAAAATGTAAAAAATGTCTTCAGTATTTGTTGTCATGTGGAACACATAACCTCCGTACGATGTGGAGCAAAAAGTTTTGTGAACATAGAGAGCTACCAGAAGAAATCAAGACTCTGTTGGGATAAGAAGAAATATGTATTACCCTCTCCCCTCATTGTCCTATTACTAAAGCTCCTTTGAAGATGTTTCAAGGAGGCGAATGTAAACTTGGGAAAGCTTCTCAATAATTAGAGTTATCAAAATAAAATAGGATGCACTTCCTTGGGATGCAACAAGTTCCTCCTCACTGGAGATCTTTTAGCAAAGACTAGATGGCCTATTACTAGTCAGGTGGAAGAGATTTCTATTCAGTTATGGGTTCGATTAGATGATCTTTGAGGTCTCTTTCAACCTCAAATTCTGGACTCTGCTTTTGTGTTTAAATGGCTAAGAAATAAAACCTGTAAGAAAAGGTGAAATTAAGGTAAGGGAGCTCATTCAGTAGTCACAGTAGTCAGAGAAATGAAGGCTAAAAGAAAACTTGATGTCTTCAAATAACAATAATCCAATCCTTCCTTCTCTACTGTGTTTCAGCTGCTTTCTTCCTCCCACAACTATGGGTTGCTCCCACTGGAAACTTTTTCTTGCATCTTTCTCTGGACTTTGCCACCATATCCCTGAATGGGCAGCCCTTCCCCTGCTTTTAGATCTCTTCCATTAGAATGTAAGCTCCTTGAGAGCAGGCAGTGTTTCTTTTTGCTTGTATATGTTTCCCGAAACTCAGCACAGTGCCTAATACATAGTAAGCTCTTAATAAAGACTTGTTGACAATAATAATGATAATACTTCTATGTATACATATGCTGCTTTAAAGATCACAAAGAACATTCTATACATTGTCTACTTTGAGCTTCACAGTGACTGAATAGCTTCTGCTTGAATTGTCTTAGGAAGATTCTGAAGATTACTGCACATGGTAAGGTACTGAACATTGAGGTACTCTCTGGAGCTGAACTGCGAAGCATTCAAAAGCTATTGCAGAGGCTGAAACTCTTAGGGGTTGGCCATGTAGCCTGAATGCCAAACGCACACTTACCTAAAACACTGTTTTATGGAGAACTCACACGGATGTCAGCAGTGGCACAGGAACACTCTCAAAGTGTCCCTGAAGAACTTTATTATTGATTGAGACATGGGAGATGCTGGCACAGGACTGCCCAGCAAGGAGAGCCTGCATCAAATAAGGCACTGTGCTCTATGAGCAAAGCAGAATCACAAAGGAAACACGAGCTGCACAAATCCAAAACATCTCCATCCCAAATGTTCTACTGGACTATTTGTGCTTGACCTGTGGTAGAGCCTCATGAGATTATATTGGATGGATCAGCCAGAGCAGCGCACACTGTATCTGAACCTGAACATCATGATGGCGTTGGTCCTCACTGAAAACAACATTTGGGAAGTGCTGAAGCAAGAGTTCTTAACCTTTGTAATGTCATAAGAACCCTTTTAGCAGTCTGGTAAAGGACACAATAACGTTTTTAAATGCGTTAAAAACATACAGGATTACAAAGGAAACCAATTACACTGAAACACAATTATATATGTTTTATATGTATACCCATATATGCATATATGGGTATACATATAAATGTGTGTATATATATATATATATATGTATATGCACATACATACACACATGCATCCACACAAATATGTACAAGAAGTTCATATACTCCAGGTTAAGAATCTCTGTAGGTATCATTACCCCATTTTCCGAATGAGGAAACCCAGGCTCAGAGAGGCTGGGTGACTTTTGAGCAATCACACAGCTAGTCAGAGGTAAGATTTGAACCATAGTTTCCTAGCTATAAGCCCTCATACAGAGAATGTTGACCATTTGTTTTTTTCTAATTTTTAGTGAGAAGAGAATCAAAAAAGAAACCAGCTTCCAACTATAGCATGAGAGATTTACATTACATTTAAGGGAGAGTTGCCTAATCAAAGAAACCATTGGATATTTCAGTGGGTCATCCAGGCTGGTTAAGGTGTCCCATTTTCTCGAAAGCTCAAAGTGGGTCAATCTTCCTCTGCCTGTGATGGTTAAATGGGATCAGCACTGGGGCTCGGGCTGGGCAGAGGAGGAAGAAGCTCGACCCCCCCTCCACCACTCTGGTCTCTGTGGTAGGTGGTCTCCAGCCTAAAGGGCTAGAATCCAGCAATATGATTCTCTCATCTCCTTGAATACGAAGCCAAGCCAACAAGGGCAGAAGATTCTGCCATCAAAAGGTTATATTTCAGGTACACAAAAGCCAGGGGAAATGAATTAGTCTCAGTACAGTGACTGAAAAAAAAAGAGAAAGAAAAGACTCCTGCCTTCTGAGAAGCTGTGCAAACCTCAAAGAATTTACCCTGGGCCCAGCTGCACCACACCTGCAGCCTTCGGCACAAGGGGAGCTAGGGAATGAAAAACAGCAAACACCTCAGAGCTGAGGGTGTTTGCAAGCCCAATAGCCCTCCAGAAACCATCCTATTAAATGAGATTGCCAGGGCAGGGATGAGGGCAGACACCTGGTGTTTTACTTCCCCAAACTTTTTACTTCTGACAATTCTTTCTAAAAAGATGCTTTCTACCTTTCCTGGGTCTCCTTAATATGAGGGCTTTCTCTCTGAGATCACCTCTGCTTTTTCTGCTATGTATTTGTTTGTACAAAGAAGTTTTCATTTAGATTGTGAACTCCTCAAGGGGCTGATTTTGCCTTTCTTTGTATTCCTTGACCTAAGCATAGTCCCTGGTAAATAGCAGTTGCTTAATAATGCTTTGACTTGATCTACCAAAATGGGCCTTGTGGTGGAAGGGACTTGAGTTTGATAACACTCAAGGGCATGACCTAATACATACCATTTCAGTAACCTAAATGCCACAATGTTATTCATCCTCCTTTCTTGAAGAGGACCATTGACACCATGGGGTGATGTCTTGATTTGTGTGTGAATTAGATTTAAGTGAAGCCGAGTTGCACAAAGACATTAGCCTCACTCTCTCCAAGAGACACCAAAGTCCAGTGCCAAGATGAGGCAGGATGACTAGTGATGGCCCAGCATGCAGTGCACGATGTTGGCATCTTTGGTGTCTGACCACGCTTTCAGCACCCTGGAGCGCCTACTTCAACCACCTTCATGGATGGGTAAATGGTCTCTTCCACCAGGGGAAGTCTTTACATGCTTGAGGTAGACATCCTCCTAACTTGTCAATGAGTTTGAGGCCTGTCAGTTACCCTCAGTTTAGCCCATCTGCTGAGACAGTCACTGGGGTGTAGCCACTGCGCATGCTATAACTTCTTGGAACCACAAGTGAGAGTTGACTGATTGGTGGACACCCAAGGTGCATGAGCAGCCCATTTCAGGTCTTGGTAAGCTGTCACACCACAGGTGCTAGTCCTCCTTGAACATCCCATATATCCCAAAACTTAGGCTGCTCAGCTTGAGTCAGAAGCAAGATGGACCTCAGGGAAGGTAATGATTTTTACCACCTGTCAACAGACCCTTCCTGCACTGGAGGCCTTTGCAGAATTGTCATATTTTAAGCATCTTTGGGGTGAATTTTTGGGGCCTAGATGGTCAAGGTCTTGCTTTGAATCCTGCATGTCTGCCAGTCCTCAAAACAGAGGTTATTTATCCTGCCATCTGAAACACAATTCCACAGAGGCATTTTCTCATTAGATAATTATGGTGAATCAACATCCATACCTTACTTTAAAAATATTTTTTAAAGGTATTTTGGGCTATAATATCTAAAGTTCAAAGTCCTATGAACATACCAAGGGGTCATGCTATGATAAAACCTTAGACATAATCATTCAATAAGCATTTATTAAATGCCCCACCACACACACACACACACACACCACACACACACACACACACACCACTGAAGATGCAGTAAGAATAGAATTTTTTAATTCTATTTAATGTAGGAAGAATTTTTTAGAGATTACTTGAATTTCACTGCTACCAAGATTGCAGTGAAGTCATATGGAGAGATAGTTATTCTTTGAATATCTATGGGAATTGTCTTTGCCAACTAGCCCCGTGAAGAATTCAGTTTCAATGGATAATCCTCTCCTTCCTGATTATCCATTTCCCCTTGGGCATTTTGGCCTGGTAAATTAATCTGTGTCCTGATTTTTCATTTTATTTTGAAAAAAAAAGGATATTTAACTCTGGGACAATTGTAGACCATCCAATCCTATAGATGTTTGTTGAACTTAAGTTAGAAGTAAGTTGGCTTTTGTTGAACTTGCAGTTCCCTCAGAGAAACAGGGTTAGAAAAGATGGTGAGATTCCGAGGCTTGTCCACAAAACACATTTAAGCCATCCTGTAGCTGAAATGTAGATGGAAGAAGAGAGCACTGGACCAGGAGAAAGTCAGAAGGTGATCAGAGTCTGAATCCTGCACTCCCAACTTATAGTTATAGGACCTTAAGGAAAACCCTTAGAGGCTCAGTTTCTTCATCTGTAATAATACTATGTGTATGTGGACAGAACACAAGTGTCATGTGTTTGCAAGGCAGGGCCTGCTTGGAAAATGTTATTCCTGTCTTAGGGGACTTCACACATACTTATTCACTAACTGACAACCTGAAACTGCAACACCTAGCATCTTTGGAATTTGAACAATGCTAATCAATGATGATAGAGAAGAAATATCAAATGCTTAACTCAACGGTAGAGGGATACCTTACTGTTTATAATAGCTATTTTAGGGTACTTCAAAAGTTTGACCAAACCTACAATAAACAGATCATCAAGTAACCAGAATTTTTTCTCTTAGGATAAAGTAAGAGGCAAATCCCAAGGAAGCCCTCTCCTATCCAGAATGTACCTAAAAAAGCCAACTTCTACTGAAGAGTTTGTCCTCTCTCAGTCCATAGCCCTGTTTCCATCTTTTACTTACACAATATGAGAAATGGCCAGTAGAATCATGAATTTAATTCTTGTAAGGCAGACTAAATTTTGTATGCTATTATCATCCCCATTTTACAGTTGAGATTACTGAGACAAAGAGATGAGTTGTCCAAGGTCATATAGCTAGTAAATGTCTGAGGCTAGATTTGAATTCAGTTCTTCAATTCTGTCCACTACACCAACTAGCTGCTTTTGTAAATGTAGAAATAACTTTTAAAAATATACAATTATATTTTTACATACCATTGTATATTCTGCTTTAGATAATTGAGAAATCAGTCAATCAATAAGCAAGCATTTCTTCAATGTCTACTTGTGCCAGTCACTGTTCGAGGTGCTATGGGTACAAATAAGTGACATGGTCCCTGCCCTCAAGGAACTTACATGCTCTTAATGAGATACTATTTGAAAAATGCTTTGCACAGTGCCTGGCATGCAATAGGTCCTTAATAAATGCTTTTCCTCTCCCTCCCTCAAGTTAAGCATTTCTTAAATACCTACCATCTTCCAGGCACTGCCCTTGGTGCTAGGAATACAATACAAAGAAAGAGGAGCAATGACTCCCTACCTCCCACAACAGCCAGTCCAACTTTGGGATTATTCGTTCTTTGTCATCTCAAGCCTAAATTTGTCTCTTTGCCACTTCTACTCATCACTCCTAGTTCTGATCTTTGCGGCTCGGCAGAAAATCATCTACTATTCCTTCATGTGACAGACCTTCCAATATTGGAAAGTAGCTTACCTCTTCTCCAAGACAAACATCCCAAGTCCTTTTAACTCACTCTCACAGAGCATGAATGTGAGATTGTACACCATTCAGGTTGCCCTCTTCTGAACACTTTTTAGATGAATACTATCCTTCCCAAATATGATGCCCAGACCAGAGGTGGTCTGATTAAGGCAAGAGTTATTGTCATTGTTTAGTTGACTAGACGTATCTGACACTTTGTGACCCCATTTGGGGTTTTCTTGGCAACAGTACTGGAGCAGTTTGTCATTTCCTTCTCCAGTTTGCAGATGAGGAAACTGAGGCAAAAAGAGTTAAGTGACTTGCCCAGGGTCACACAGCTAGTAAATGGCTGAGGCTGGATCCACTGTACCACCTAGCTGCCAAGGCAGGAGTACAGTGGAATGGATGTCTCTAGTCCTGGATGCTACAGCCTGTAGAAATGAACCCCGGTGTTGAATTAACTTTCTTTGCTAACAAACCACACCATTTATGCATTGGGCTTGTGGTCCACTAAAACCTCCACATCTTTTTTTGGACAAACTGCTATAATATGTTCTCCTCACTTTTTTTTTTTTGGTATTTGCAAAGTTGATTTTTAAAAAGCCTATTGTAAGACTTTACATTTAGTGCTATGAAATTTCATCTTAATATATTCAACCCAATAATCTAGTCTGTTTGGATCATTGTGGATTCTAAGCTGTCATTGTTTCTCCCTTCTAGCCTCTCAAGCTTTTGGTTATAAAGGGTTTAGTGATCCTGGCAGAAGCCTGATGTTTAAGTGTAAAGACAGTAATGCCCAGGAATCCATGTGGGTAGATTAAAGTTCTTGACCATGGATTTGCTTCTCCCTATTACCCTCCCCAATCCATAAGTCCCTCGGCCTGGTCCACTATCTCCCAGGAGGTTTTTTCCCTCTCTCCACTTCCAGAGGACAAAGCACAGATGTTGTATGTAGGAAGGACCTTAGAAGTTCTCCAGTATAACTTCCTTCATTTTACAGATGAAGAAACTGAAGTTAGTCATCAGAGAGGCAGCTAGGTGGCATAGTGGATAGACTTGGAATTAGGAAGACCTGAGTTCTGATCCTGCCTGACACTTAGTAGCTATATGACCTTGGGCAAGTCAATTTAATTTCTCTCAGCCTCAGTTTCCTCATTTGTAAAGTAGGGATAATAATAGTGGCAAACCACTCCAGTAGTTTTACCAAGAAAATCCCAAAACGGGGTCACAAAGAATTGGACATGACTGAAGTAACTGAACAACAATAACCACAAAAAATAATAATACCTACCTTTACAGAGTTGTTGGGAGGATTAAAAGAGTGCTTTGTAAACCTTAAAGTGCTCTGCAAAGGCCAGCTATTAGCTATTAGTAGAGGGCTTAAGTGACCAGCCCGACTTCACCTATGTAGCAGGTGGTAGAAGCAGGACTGGAACTCAGGTCCTCTGATTCCCAATCCAGTTTTCTTCCCAACTGCCACCCAGCATCTCTCTGGTGGTTCTTGCTGGAATGTTGACTCCCATCCTCTTCTGGTACCCATGGGGGCTGTTGTGATTGAGCCAAGAAGTAATGAAACAGATCTGGGGCTGTTTGAGCTAACTCTGCCCTCAGACAGATTGATCTGGGACCCAGCTGTGGGCCCTTTGGACAAGGAGTATACAAAAACAGTTTTAAGATTTTGGCAGAGAGCTCCTGAGACCTCAGGGAACTGTTCTTACTGAATGCTTTTAATCTGCTGCCGGTAGTTTTGGGCTGCTTTTACCTTCGTGGATTGCATTTTGCCACCACGCAGGAATTGCTTGTCCTTGGGGGCTAAGAAGGAGTTGTTTATTTGAACCCCCAAACTTTGCATATGGTCCATTGTACCAGACATGAAGGAAGCCATAATCTGGACAGTTGTCCTTCACCTTACCTTATTGATGTTGCCATCTCCCTCCATCATAAAGAGGGATCTCCTGGATTCTCCTAGGATAATATAGAGAAGGATCAGGCAGCTGTTTCAGTTTTAGGTCAGTGTACGTATTGGATTCTACATAATTAGCCTTCAAAAAGAATCTCGTATCCACTCTATAGGATACTCTAGCATACTGTGCAGGGGTGAGGCAACTCTACAGAGGAACGAGTGACAATTTCACTTTTGTAAACTCACCAAAGGAAAAAAGGAGATTTGCACAAAATGCCCGATTGAGATAAATTCTTTATAGCAGCCTCTTCAGGAGGTTTGCAAGAGGAACAATGGAGAAGCAGATTCTTCCCCAACAATTCACCTCTAAAAGTTGTGCCTGTTTTCCTACTAGAAAAGTCTTGTTACTTTAGCAAACAGAAAGACTACATAAAAAATGTCAAAAAGAAACTACTTTCAAAGAAAGAAATAGAAACAGACTCACTAAAGGGATCTATGGGGGATAATTATCAGAGCTCTTGGTAGAGCCAGATGACTGATTTAAAGTTATTGTTTCTCTAAATTCTGCAAAACAAAATGGGAGAACATAGGAAGAAGAAAGGGAAGAAAAAGGAAGGAAGGAAGGAAGGAAGGGAAGGAGAGGGAAGAAGGAAGAGAGGGAGGGAGGAAAGAAGGAAGGAAGAGAAGGAAGGAGGGGAGAGGGAGGGAGGAAGAAGGAAGGGAAGAAGGAAGGAATGAAGATAATTATCATGGCTTTTCCAGTAGTCAAGACATTCCTTTATAAATATAAGAATTTCAAAGTTGGGTTTTTTTTTCTCTTCCAAGTACCTCAAATCTTTTCAGTAATGCATGAAAAATATCACTTTGTCTTGATAAAAACCATTAGGATATGAATGTCACGTGTGAGGAACAGAGAGAAAGCCAGTTTGGCTGACTCATGGAGTGTGGGAGGCAGAGTAATGTCCCTCAAAGCTGGAAAGATGAATTTGGACCAGGTCGGGAAGGGCTTCAAAAGCTGAACAAGAGGAATTTATCCATTAGAGGCAGGAGAGAGAAAAGAATAGGTGGGTAATGATTGTATCATTTTCAGGACTAGAGGAAGGTAGAAGGACTTTGCCCTGCTCAAGGTTGTTGGTTCCATTTTAGTTCAGCCAGCAAGGCCATTCTCTGACAGCTGTTCATCTGCTGACTCACCCAGATGAGCGGGAATGGCTGAATTCCTAGCTGACAAGTGTCTATTTTATAGCCAAAGACTGTGGCTTCTCTAAGTGACTCTGCGCTTGTGTGTGTGTGTGTGTGTGTGTGTGTGTGTGTGTGTGTGTGCGTTAGAGACAGAGAAAGATAGAAACAGAGACAAAGACAGAGAGCAAGAATCAAATAGAGAGAGAGAGAGAGAGAGAGAGAGGAGAGAGAGAGAGAGAGAGAGAGAGAGAGGAGAGAGAGAGAGAGAGAGAGAGAGAGAGAGAGAGAGAGAGAGAGAGGGAGAGGGAGAGAGAGAGAGAGAGAGAGAGAGATGGGGGGGTGATAGGTATGGGTAGCTAAAAGTAACCCAATTGCACTGGAGGAAAATGAACATTTCCGATCCTTTTTCTATCACCCAAGTTACTTTCCATCAGAAGAGCCCCTCCCTTCCCCAACAATCCTGGAAAAGCATTGTATTCTTTCCCAGACCAAGATCAACATGAAGCAGTCTCATAGAGTCTCTTTTAAGGATCAATCTTCTCAGTCTTTTTGGGTCTAACTCTCCTTGCCAAGTCAAGTGGCAAGTCAGCGACCTCAGCTTGAAAATGAGTATGGTTAATCAATCTACAAGCCTTTGAGGACCTTCGGCAGGAAGCAGTGTGGTACAGTGGAAGGGGTGTGAGATGTTGGTGTCAGAGAAACTGGGTTGTAGTCCTGGATTGGCCACTTTCACTTTGGGTGAGTCTCTAAACTTGAGTCTCCATTTTCTCCTCTGTAAAATGAAGTGATTGTACTAGAAGGCTGCTATGGTCCCTTCTAGCTCTAAATCAATAAACTCATGATCCTATGAGCCGGTCACTGTGCGAGGTACTGGGGGTACAAATTCAAAAGTGAGACAGCCCCTGTACCCAAAGACTATACTAGGGGTGGGGAATGTTCAACCTTGAGGCCACGTGTGGCCCTCTAGGTCCTCAAGTGTGGCACTTTGACTGAGTTTGGGTTCAAAGGGCCACATTTGAGGACCCAGAAGGCCACATGCGGCCTCAAGGCTACAGGTTCCCCACCCTTGGACTATACCCTCTACCGATGGCCTTTAAAGTCCTTTTAAGTCCAAGTCCACGGTTTTTGCACAGTAGTCTTTTAGACCCTGCCTCTTTTTTTTTACATTTGTTTTTTTTTATTAACATTTTGAGTTACAAATTTTATCCATTCTTCCCTCCCCTCCCCAAGATGATGAGCAATCAGATATGACACCTGTTCATTTTTAAAGTGACATTTTCCCGTAGTCACAAAGTTCCAAATAGCTTGATTTCAACCTGGAAGTGCAGCAATGACAAACTATTTGAGTGTGACTGAGTTTGAAACTGTATTTGTATCCCCAGTGCCTAGCACAGTGCCTGACGAAACAGTAGATGGCTAATAAATTGTTGATTTATTGATTGACGTGTCCATAGATAGGCTGGTTTTTTTCTGAACTATGACCAACCTTCCCCTCCTCTAAAGTCTTATTCCAAAGTCTCAAACTGACCCTAGGGTCCTCAAGAGTCTGCCAAGCTAGTATAAACTGTGGTAGGGTCTTCCAAATTGGTAGAGTCAGTGTGGGGGCTAGTTCATCATTTTTAATGTCTGCTAGTCCAGGACTGGTCTAGCTAAGTTTGGAGGACCTCATCCCCAGGTTGGCTAAACAGTGATGAGCTCAGGAGGCAGAGCTGTTCTCAGGGACCATTGTACTAAGTTAGAGTGGGTTTATGATCTCTCTTTGGGTAAGGAAGACTTATACTAATGAAATGACAAGTCCTTGAAATTTGGAAGGAATGCAGTAAAGACCAACCCAAAGTCATCTGATTTCAGACTCAAAGGTCTCTTTTTTTTTCTCTCTTTCCTTCTCCAGCCTACCTCTCTCTTTATTGTGCCCATATTTTATTTTAAAAATTTATTTATTTTATTTTTAATTAATTAAGCAAAATAAGCATTTCCATAACATAGTAGAATTTTAAAAATGCATATGAAACTGCAAATCTGTTATGTACAACTTGCTATTTCTGTTAAATATATAATAAGGTTAACATGTAAATTTCTTTTTTTCCCTTTTTTCTTCCCTCCTTAGAGGGATGGCTACCTTAGACTCCACCTTAGAGATGGCCACCATTAGAAACAAATACATATACATACACAAATATATACATATACATATATATATATATATACATATACATATATATATATATATATATATATATATATATATAGATATACACATATATACATACATATGTAAAATCATTCTATAGGGGAGAGTGTAGCCCCTAGATGTTGGGAGGGGAAGCTTGTACTCCTTTTCTTATTATATTTTCAAAGCGAATATCTGTTTGTGAAAGCTAGTTGATCTCAAATAATTAAATGGAACTGGGATACTAGTCACTGGAGGTTAATGGTGGGAGGGAACACACTGCAATGGGGGCTTAAGAGAACTAACTCATTCTCTTTGGGTTATCCCTAGAACCCTGAGGGAAATGTAGAAGCATTATTTAGAGACAGTGAGGTAAGAATACTTGCTCTGATAAGAATTCACATTTCCATAGCATCCCAATGTTTGCAATGTATTTTTCTCACCATAGCCCCGTGAGGTCCATATTATAAAGGTATAATAACTGCATTTTACAGATGATGAAACTGAAGTTCAGAGAAGTTAAGTAATTTACTTATGGGGACATCCAATATATATGTCAGAGCCAGGATTCAAATCCACTTCTCCTGGGCTGAAATCAGCACACTTTCTGCTGTGTCACGGCTATCTCTTTGGTTTAATTTTCACTAAAATGTAATTCTCTGGAGGATATCGTGTACCTAAAAGGAGGAAGTTATCCTAGAAAAGGACTCAGGAACGGAGAGTTAGGGGCTTTGGTTAGGAAGACACAGACAAACGGTGCCTGTTTTATAAATGTTGACTCCTGGAGGACCTAGGAAGTATTACCTTAGTGAATAGAGGTGATATAACCCTGACATGAAGATTTAGAGTAAAAAAATTCAGAAAAAAATACAAAGAAATGCCTTTGTGAGCAAAACTGCCCAAACAGGATGACAAAGAATGTCCTGTTAGTCATTGATTGGTCATTCAATTCAGTATTTTTGACTTTGGGCTGGAGAGACATTGGATTGAAGAACTTGATTAGTTAACTCTAACACAAATGCTATTGTCTTTTGGGGCTGTGCTTTGCTTAAAACCTTGATTAAAACCTTAATGTCACTTTACCCAAGGTGTCAACATTTCCCTAGGCTAATTGGAATCCCTCCACTGAGGTTTTCTTGGTACAGTCTCTGGCGAGCTAAAACAATGATGATGTATTGATTTTTTTAGGTGTTAAAAGTGGATTTTAGGGGAGAACATAACTGACTCAATCTTGTACTACATTTGCTGTTATTATATTTCTCCTTTTTTCTGTGTGACACTGAAAGTACTGAATGTCTCCTGGTACTTTGCTCTCCCCAAACACTTTACAGTTACAAAAGAAAACCCCTAATACTTTGAATTATTCCCAGGAACCCACTTACTTCTCTTTATTCTATCTAATAAGGCACATAGTAGAAATTTAACAAATGTTAATTAATTAACTGACTGGTAAAGAAAGTAATTTTCTTTGGTCAGGTGTAAATGTTTATGCCAAAGAACTTTATTATACTTTAAGCATCCTTTTTCTTTTGCTAAAAATGTATCTTTTCCTAAGTGCCCTACCAGGTCCAAAATCAACAGAGCATTGTAAACCGCCTAAGTGACATACCAGCTTTTGTCCAAACTCTGGGGCTTGTAGCTCAGGAGGAGAGACTATTTTGTACACATTTTAGCTTTGGAATTGTATTATTTGCTGTTGATGTTGTTAGCCCTTCGTTCTTGAAGAGGACCAATGAACATCAGGAGGGTGATGTCTTGACTTGCAAGTGAATTGGAATTAAGCGAGGCAGAGCTGTGCAAAGTCATCAGCCTCACTCTGTCCTCCAGAGTCATCTGAGTCCAGTGGCAAAGAGACACACACACCTATCACCTGCTTATGGGGTGTGTGTGTGTCACACTTTTGGGTGGATCAATACATTGTACTTCACCTTTCTCTCTGTGTACTGTGCTCGCCTATTTGTGAAGTGGCTAGCCAATATAGGTCATATGTATAGGTACTCCTTTGCTAGTCTGCCCCCTCCCCCTTTCTGCTAGATAACCTAGATAATTGAGAATAAAGAGAAAATTTCTCAGAGCTATCCAGAAACTCACCTACCCACCCTCTCCACTTTACTCTGTTCATCTAGAAAACAACTCTTACTTCTTATTGTAGGAAGGCATAGAAAATAACACAGAATAAAGAAAAGATCGGACTATTCAAATGGGCTTTATAAAGTATTCAACCAGGAGAGAATGAGTGGGGAGGGAGAGGGAGAAGGAGAGGAAGGAAGAGAGAAGGAGAAAGATAGAGACAGAATGGGAGTCAGAAACAGGGAGACTGAGGCAGAGAGAACAAAATCAAGAGAATGAGAGAGGAGAGAAGATGAAAGAGAAGAGAAGAAAGATAAGGAAAACTGGAGGCAGAGAAGTAGAAAGGGAGGGGGAGCAAATCTAATGAATCAGATTATCTTGCACCTAGTTTATTAATAAGGAAGGTTCAGAAATGAAGAAAATTTCACATACTACCTAAATCCCCAGATTTCAATGAAAGAAACATGTTGATACAGTGTAAAGTCTCTTGGCAGTGATAATGATGATGATGGTGATGATGATGATGATAAGTGGTAAAGTGGATAGAGTTAGACTGCTGAACCTAGTCATGAAAACCTGAGTTCAAATCCTTCATCAGACTCTAGCCGTGTGACCCTGAGCAATTAACTGTCTGTCTGTTTTCTCATCATAAAAGGAGGACAATAATATAGCACTACCTCCCAGGGTTGATGTGAGGAGAAAATGAGATCTTATTTGTAAAGCACTTTGGAAATTTTAAAGTGCTTTATAAATGCTAGCTGTTATTGTTACTATCAACAGCGACGATTGCTTTCAGCAAGCTTACTTCCCAACATTTTTTATTTAATTATAAAAATCAGTCATTTTAGTTACCTGCACAATAGTCCACAGAACGTAAAATATAAAAGAATACGAGCAGATAGTTGCTTGTCCCAGGCCCATTTTTAGATGAATTCCATTGAACTAAGATGATAGGAATGAGACAATAAAAATAACAATATTCATATAGTGCCTTGAGGTTTGCAAAGTGTTCTGGAGAGGATTTCATTTGCATTTTGCAACAATCCTGTGTCGATGGTGCAATTTTTATCCCCCTTTCGCAGATGAGGAAAATAAAGCCGAGAGAAATAATCATGTGCCTATACTCACTCAGATCCTAAGTATCAGAGCTAGGATCCAAGCCCAGGTCTTCCAGGTTCCAAGTCTCCGAGTCTAGTCCTCAATCTCTCATGAGTTCTTCATTTGAGTCTTTGTGGAGAGATTTGTTTGGAATGCGTATATTTTCCACGGCATGAGGTGGGGGTGGGGGCTGGGAAGGGTGCTGGGAAGGGAAGGCTTCCCAGGTAAGCTGTGTGAGCTGAGATTTAAGTTGGCTGCAGATGGGTAAGATCACCCATATTTACATTTTTCTCTATACCCTCATCACTGCCTGGAGGAGGCACTGAATTTTTCATTTTTATGCTTTCCAGTCTCCAATGCTCTGGAGGCCCAGTTTTTATGCCCACGTCACAACCCTTTATGCGTGAAATGCTTCCCAGAACACATTCTTCTCCTCACTCCACACCCACAATAAAAAAAAAAATATGTATAGATATACCAACAGCAGACCACCCAACGGCTAAGTTAAGCTAAGCATTCGCTTAACTCTTTGGCTTATTTTTTCACTCTCTGAACAAATGCGTAGCTCGAGCTAAGTAACCACTCTGCTGTCCTCTATAATATAAGGATATTGATTCCCCTGCCTTACACACTTTCAAGCACTTTATACCTGTCAACTATGGGTTAACTAATTCTCCTCTTTTAAAACAAATCCCTTTTCTTTCTCATTACTATTTTGTGCAAATACAAAGCAAATTGGTCTGTTGCCATGTACCCAGGGGGCTCTCAATAAATATTAATTGGTGAGAGTAGCAATGATGATTTCAAAGATAAAATAAATATATACATTTGAAAAACTCGATTTGCATGGAAAAACTCTATGCTCAGGGATAGATTCTATTTGTAGGTTCCCATCATAATGGGCTACCCCAACCTCAAAGGAAAAAGTACCAAAAGACAAGTTCTTAGTTATTGTACATCTTTCAAAATAGGCATATAATAGATAAAGTAGAATAGATTGTTCCTGAAACAGCTTCTGTTTTTACTTTGAGTGGCTAAACTGAAACGTAATGCACAGAAGCCTCCTGCTCAGTGTTAGGCATCACGCTGATGTCAGTTATGCAGGTAATGCCAGCCTCAGTGAATATGGAGCTGGAATGGACCTTAGAGATGATGTGCCAGGCCGATCTCCTTGCTTAAAAATGAGAATCTCTAAGGAAAGAGAAATGAAATCAAGATCTTTCCACCTGGAGAAGAAAAGGTTGAATGGTAAGTAATAAGTATCTTTGTATTGATGGAAGACTTCAAAATATGGCATGATGGTAGCCCAATAGCCTGCCTTCACCATACAGGGATAGTATGGGAACTAGACCAGGGTTTTAATTGGCATGGGGAATTCCCTCTACCAATGGAGGTCACTACCTTGTCTACAATTTATATTCTTAGAAGAGATTAAGTGATTTGCCCAAAATCATGGGATTAGAACTCAGGTCCTCCTGGATTCACTAAGCTACACGGCTTCTCATGGTAGTTACCAGCTAAATATTTGTTATTATTTGCCCCCATTGCTTCACTGAGTTAGTTGAACTAATAATTGGCTGTTTTCAATGTTTCTTCAAGGAAAAATAAAAGGAAAAACTTAAAACTAAAGGAAGAAATCAGATTACATATAAAGTGTTAACCTCATTGGAAATCCTTTCGTGTAACCATTTCATGAGATAGAAATGCAGAAGTGACTTTGGATTCTTGGTGACTATGCCAGCAGAATACACGCTGTAATGACAGAACGTATATAAAATACTTTGGAAACCTTAAAGCACTATATAAATGCTAGCTATCACTGTCATCTTCGCCACCACCACCACCACCATCATTTCAAGGTCCTACCGAGTTGGTAAGGTTTCAGGTATAGACCTAGCAATGAACTGTACATCTTTTATCCAAAGTCCAGTCTAAATTTGGAGAGGTTCACCACTAGGTAAACCACCAGGGGATGAAGAGATAGAAGGTGGTGCCATGAAAACAATCATGGATTGGGGGCCTGAAGACCTTAGTTTTACACTGACCCTATTATTTATTGTCTTTGTGATTTTGTGAGCAAGTAAAGCAGTGAGTTTGAAGCCATATGACCTGGGTTCAAATTCTAGTTTTGTGTTTCAGCATATGTGTGACCTTGTTTAAGTCACTTAATCTCTTGGGGCTTCACCTCCTTCATGTAAAATGAGGGGGTTGGCCTAGCTGATGTCTAAAGACATTTGCAGTCCCGTGATTCTGTTTGCCAAAAGTTGGCGAGTTCATCATTGTATCAAGAGACAGTACCTACACAGATGAAATCACACATTCTCGTAGTATATACTTAACTTGAACAAAATGTATGATATGGTAAGCTTAATAATAGTGTTTTGAAAAGAGGATCGGAGTTGGGGAGGGAGTTAGGAATAAAATGTGTGGGAAAGAAGTGGGGACTGGAGATTACCTATGATTTCTTAAGGCTCCTCATTGTCCTAAAATTCTGTTTTTAAAAGGAATGTCCGAATAGACATTTAGGGCCAGCACAAAGTTACAAGTATTGAAAAAAAAATAAACTCAAGCCCAACTAGCTATGGAGTTAACTTATGGGAAAAAGGCATGTAATTCCTTAACTGAGCTGGTTTAACATTTTGGTTAAATCACTGCTTGGGAAAGGAAAACACACCTTTTGCCAAGTCCTTCATCTAGTCTAGAGGACAAGCTTTAGGTAAATGTTTATAATTTTATTAAGACCCTTGGAAAGAGCTAATGTCTTGGCTAAATCCTGACAGCACACAGGCAGCCCCTGCTTTATGTGTGCCTGATTTACATATGTCCCTAGCATTAAAATAGGTGACCTAACTTCTTCCCTCCATAGTGCTTGCTTACCACTCAGGATCTCCCTCTGGCCCCCAACCCTTTCCCCTGTCTCTTACACTGTCCTACGCCATTCCTTGGGAACTTATCACAAGCTTGGTTGTGTCTCACTCTACCCCCAGAGTAGTGCCTTCAAGTAGTATGACTGGAAGTGCTGAGATAGAGAGGAGGGTAATTCTCTTGTCCCTCCTACAGCTCCCCAGCTTCTATTTATTGTTGTGGCAACATCCCTACCCCCTATTCTAATCACCTCCTTTGGTACAGAGACCCTCCCTATACTTTATCCACAGCTATACTTTTCACCCCATGCTCAGGAAAGCTTGAGAATAATTTTCTTCTAAAATGAAGATGAACAGAACTTACACTGCTTCATGCCTTGCCTTTGGTCCAGTCAAAAGAAAGCTTTTGTTCTTTTGACACTTCATTCCCTCTCCCACCTCCATGTATTTGCCTAGGCTGTTCTCCACACTTGGAAGGCACTCTCTCCTAACCTCCCCCTTTGAGAATCTCTAGGTATTTTGTGCAGCTCAAATTCCACCAGCTACCCCTCTAAATTGCCTGGACCTCCCCTTTACCCCAAGTTGCCCTGAATTTAGCTCAAAACTTCAATGTCTGCATTGTCTCACATTACAGAATTCAAGTTCTTTGAGAGCAGAGGCCATTGGTTTTTATTTTTGCATTCACTTTATAAATGTTTGTTGATGAGGTGATTATTTCATTCCTTTGTCTACAAAGCCTAGCCATTCTCGTGGGTGACTTTGAGAGATGAAAAAAAATTGAGAAAATGGGGATGGAGGGATAGAATGGGAGGAGAGAGAACTTTTCAGTTCACTGGCTTCTCAATTGTCACTAAGACCGAAAAAAAAAAACCACAACAAAACACCTCTCAAACGCAACATGCTTCAATCAAGGATAGGCTAATGGGGAGAAACTCTAGGATTGGGTCCAGTTCTGTTGAGGCAGAAGAAACACAGATTGGAAGCTTTGTGTAGGGACAGCAAAAGAGGAAGCTGGAGGGAAAATAAAAGGTGATGGGGGATCTTTGAGGATTCAGAGGTGTATCTGCTGTATCCTGTAGAGATAACTCCCTTTTCCCTCACTCTTTGTACTCAGACTCTACACCAAAGGTAGAATAAAACAACAAAAGTACTGTGGACTTACTAGCTGTGTGACCTTGGGCAAATCACTTCATCCCAATTGCCTACAAAAAAGAAAAAAGAAAAAAAATAGTATGGTAAGACTTTCTTTTGTTTTAAAATGGTCTTTGTGAATTGCTGTAGTTATACACTAGAAGCATATTGTCAATTCATGATCAAACTTGCCACTTAATAAAAGTCTAGTGGGTTTCTTTCTTTTTTTTTTTTTAACCTAAAGGTGTTGCATTTAGTGTACCATTTTATAATTACTTTCAACATTTCTGGCTTTTCCTAAAAGCAGGATGCCTTAGAAATGTTGAGAAGGCTGAATCCCACACTCCACTCCCCATCTCCTGCCTCCCCTATGTCCTGCTACCACCTGAGGCAAAACATTTTATTTTAAAATTCTCTAATACAGCATCACACAAAACACAAGTGATCAGAGGTAGAAAACTTCACTTCCTTGTAATAAAACTGATAATACTCTTATAATCAAGGACAAAATAAATGGGAGGTGTCCATAAGCTCATAGAAAGTTGAGAACTGGAAGGGACCTAGAAATCACCTAGTTCACCTGTCTCACAGGCTGTCTTCCAATAAGTTGCATCCCATTTATAAATAAAAAAGATATTCACCATACCTTAAAAGATACAACAACAGAGATAATCTTGTAAAACGGCCTTCTGTTCATTCAAATCAAAGCATAAAATGGGGAGATATGGTCACCACTGGGATGGAAAATGTCCAACAATGCCCAAGTTGAAGAGGGATTCCCTATAGATGGAGACATATAGATACTCCTGTTAACAAATGACATCTTGCATCGAGCCCTGAGTTATGTTAGAGCTTCTTGGAAGGGTTAACTGCTTTAAAAAGTTTGGCCTAACCATCTACATAGGAAAAATTAAGTGGATGAAGAATGTCTATTGTCCACATTGTCACATGAAATTAGATGGACAACCCATTGAGCTCATCCATCAGTATCTAGCTATTGTCTGAATCATACAAATAAAAAATGGATTAAGCCTAGTCTTAAAGAGGAGGAGGAAAATAGGCAAAATTAACTTGGTTGTTTCCAATTGTGTCTGACTCTTTGTCATCTCATTTGGGGTTTTTTGGCAAAGATACTGGAGTGGTTTGAAATTTCCTTCTCCAGCTCATTCTACAGATGAGGAACTGAGGCAAACAGGGTTAAGTAACTTGATTAGGATCACAGAGTTTCTAAAGCCAGATTAGAACTCAAGGAGAGGATTCTTTCTGACTCCATGCCTGGCATTCTATACCTTGGATAGAGCTAGCTTGATCAACTTTGAGAAATTTCAAAACTCCTTTATTGACACCAAATATCGAAGAAACAAAGACCATTCATTTTAATACCAATATTCTGCTAGTGTTGTGTGGCAAGCAGCTATTGCAGTCTAGGTACTACAAAATTAAAAATGAGTGCCACTCAGAAGGAAAAGAAAAAACAAGTGGTGGACGTGAGCAGGCTACATACAATACAGGTTTACAAGAGAGAGTCAGAGTGAACTATGCCATAAGGGAATATATACACACACACATATAAATATAAATATATATATATATATATATATATATATAGTCAAAAAGAGGATGAGGTGGTCATATGGTGAGAGACAGACAACTGATGTCAGCCAACAGTTATGAAGCATTTACTATGTACCAGACACTGTTGTAGGCACTAAAAATACAATTAGGAAGGCAGTCTCTGCCCTCAAGGGGCTGACATTTTAATGGGGGATGACAGTATGTAAAAGGAAGATGAAAAGGAAGTGGTGGGGAGTGTGTTCCGCTGGTATTCCTATAGTGTCAGGAGAAAGTGAGGAAGACCTCCACCATATTGGGTGGATCTCCTATGGTAAGCATCTGAGAAGACATAAAGAAAAGTCACACAGGATAGACAGGCAGGGATGTCCTGTGATCCATCAGTGGGGAGAATATCTACTTTGGCGAAATCCCAGATCCACTGGAAAACCTTGTGTCTTGGCCATATTTCAAGGTCTGTGTTGTCAAAACTGTGAAGTTCATCCCCTTGGCCCTCATGATGGTAAGATTTATGTGATAGCTTTGGTCCATCACTGTCCACTGCAAGATTTTGATTAGCTTCATTTTTGGGGGAGGGAAGGTCATTGGCCAGAGCAATTTGTGATCACCAGTGGGTGATCGAGATGCAGAACGGTTTCTTTGCCAGGGCAAGTTATTTGAACATTACCATCAAGCCAGCTGAGAGCATCCAAAATCATATCATGTGGAGCTTTGAGTCTTTGACAGAGGGTCACGGAAATATTAGCTGCCTTTTGAGAGTTTATAGAGCACTAGACTTGGAGTCAGGAAAACCTGATTATCTTCTCTAAACAGTTTCTCCTTCTTCCTGTAAACCTGTAAAATGAGGGGATTGGACTTTGTGACCCTAAGATTCCTTCTAGTTCCTTCAGAAGCAGCTAGGTAGCACAGTGGATAGAATGTTGGGCCTGGGTGCACGATTTGATGTGAGATCAAATCTGGCCTCAGACTTTTATTCTGTGTATGACCCTGGGTAAGTCACTTAATCTGACTGCCTCAGTTTTTTCAATTGTAAAATGGGGATAACAATAGTAATTACCTCACAGCCTTATTCTGAGGATCAAATCTGAGAACATTTGTATACATTTAGCACAGTACCTGGCATATAGTAGGTACTTAATAAATGCTTGTTTCCTTCTAGTGCTAAATCTATGCTCCTGTGATCCTTTTATTATGAGATTTCACTTCCATAAGGGCTGAGGGCCACCTGGGAACTCATGGGCTAGCAGTACTTCCGTATGTTGGGTCTCTCTGGCAGTTTTGAGTTCTTACCTACAATTTCCTTACATAACTGTGAGAAGGTTTAAGGTAAAACTTCATTACCTACAATGCATGGGAAGAGAGATTGGTTCCTTGAGGTCTGGGCATGAATCAGAGTGCAGCATGGTCTCTAGAAGATGCTCTCTTAGCTCCTAGCATTGTAGGAAATGAAATCTTATAGACATCCCCTGTGCAATATTTTTCTACATTAGAGGTTCCCTCCACCTCTGTAGATAGTTAGCTATCTCTCT